>NC_056736.1:421807772-421835483 GCF_019279795.1 Protopterus annectens
TCCCCAAAATGTAGGGTGATACAGGCAACAGAGAGACCTAAGAGAGACTTTCACCAGATTTAAGTATTTTTTTCTCTGTTTTTTGCTCCGACTGCCTTTTACCGCCTAAAAAGTGAGTTTCTAACTGATCTGTGCTTGAAAAAAATTTAAATGTATTGCCTTACCTGCTTTTTACAGTTTTGCACTTGTTAAATATCATTGTAAGTCATTTTTGTATTGTATAACTGTTCTAGGCTACACACTGAAGTGCACTAGCCTGTTTATAGCATTTACAGTGTTTTCTGAGTGATTTTCTGTTGTTTTCTGAAAAAAAAAAAAATATATATATATATATATATATATATATATATATATATATTATCTTTTCCCGCCTTTGCTGAACTAGATAAGTCCAGATTTCAGGCTTTGCTGAATTCTGGACTGTGGTATAGGCTCCTGTGTTGCCCATATTCTTACTTGGATAGGAGGAAGCTTTTCTGTTCACCATTGAGAGTGGGGAGCTTTGAGCAGCTTATCTGTCCCTGCAGGAGTGGTCTCAGCCAAAAACTAGTAGCTTATTGGCCGTTTTGGGTCAATTCCTATCTCTTTCAGTTTCCCTCCTTTAAAACCCGCATTTGCACAGTTTTGCGCCAGTATACAACTCCACACAGCTCCTCGTGGTGTCCTTCGGAGTGATACAGGCAAAAGAGAGACATAAGAGAGACTTTCATCAGATTTAAGTATTTTTCTGTTTTTTGCTCCGACTGCCTTTTCCCACCTAAAAAGCAAGTTTCTAATGGATTTGTGCTTGAAAAAGTTTTAATTGTATTGCCTTACCTGCTTTTTACAGGTTTGCACTTTTATAATATCATTCTAAGTCATTTTTGTATTGTATAACTGTTGTAGGCTACCCCCTCAAATGTGGTAGCCTGTTTATAGCATTTACTGTGTTTTCTGTGTGATTTTCTGAAAAAAAAAACAAAAAACAAAAAAAATTCTATTTTCCTGCTTTGCTGAACAACTCTGCACAGCTCCTCGTGCAATCCTGCAGAGTGATACAGGCAACAGAGAGACCTAAGTGAGACTTTCACCAGATTTAAGTATTATTTTCTCAGTTTCTTGCTCTGACTGCCTTTTTCCACCTAAAAAGCGAGTTTCTAACTGATCTGTGCTTGAACAAGTTTTAATTGTATTGCCTTACCTGCTTTTTACAGTTTTCAACTTGTTAAATATCATTCTAAGTTTTTGTATTGTAGGCTACACACTCAAGTGCACTAGCCTGTTTATAGCATTTACAGTGTTTTCTGTGTGATTTTCTGTTATTTTCTGAAAAAAAAAATAAAATATTCTCCTTTCCCGCCTTTGCTGAACTACATTGGTCCAGATTACAAGCTTTGCTGAATTCTGGACTGTGGTATAGGTTCCTGTGTTGCCCATATCCTTACTTGGATTGGAGGAAGCTTCTCTGTTCGCCAGTGAGAGTGGGGAGCTTGGAGCAGCCTATCTGTCCCTTAAGGAGTGGTCTCAGACAGAAACTAGTAGCTTAGTGGCCGTTTTGGATCAATTCCTATCTGTTTCATTTTCCCTCCTTTAAAACCTGCATTTGTGCAGTTTTGCGCCAGTATATAACTCCACACAGCTCCTCCTGGTGTCCTGTGGAGTAATACAGGCAACAGAGAGACCTAAGAGAGACTTTCATCAGATTTAAGTATTTTTTCTCTGTTTTTTGCTCTGACTGTTTTTTCCCACCTAAAATGCGAGTTTCTAACTGATTTTTGCTTGAAAAAGTTTTAATTGTATTGCCTTACCTGCTTTTTACAGTATTGCAGTTGCTAAATATCATTCAAAGTCGTTTTTGTATTCTATAACTGTTGTAGGCTACTTACTTAAGTGTGCTAGCCTGTTTATAGCATTTACAATGTTTTCTGTGTGATTTTCTGTTGTTTTCTGAAAAAAAAAAAAAAAAAAAAAAACAAAAAAAATTCTCTTTTCCCGCCTTTGCTGAACTAGATTAGTCCAGATTTCAGGCTTTGCTGAATTCTAGACTGTGGTATAGGTTCCTGTGTTGCCCATATCCTTACTTGGATAGGAGGAAGCTTCTCTGTTCACCATTGAGAGTGGGGAGCTTTGAGCAGCCTATCTATCCCTGCAGGAGTGGTCTCAGCCAGAAAGTAGTAGCTTATTGGCCGTTTTGGGTCATTTCCTATCTCTTTCAGTTTTCCTGCTTTAAAACCCACATTTGTGCGTTTTTGTATCAGTATACAACTCCGCATAGCTCCTTCTGGTGTCCTGCAGAGTGATACAGGCAATAGTGAATCTAAGAGAGTCGTTCCCCAGATTTAAGTATTTTTTTCTCTGTTTTTTGCTCCGACTGCCTTTTACTGCCTAAAAAGTGAGTTTCTAACTGATCTGTGCTTGAAAAAAATTTAAATGTATTGCCTTACCTGCTTTTTACAGTTTTGCACTTGTTAAATGTCATTCTAAGTCATTTTTGTATTGTATAACTGTTCTAGGCTACACACACAACTGCACTAGCCTGTTTATAGCATTTACAGTGTTTTCTGAGTGATTTTCTGTTGTTTTCCGAAAAAAAAAAAATATTATCTTTTCCCGCCTTTGCTGAACTAGATTAGTCCAGATTTCAGGCTTTGCTGAATTCTGGACTGTGGTATAGGTTCCTGTGATGCCCATATTCTTACGTGGATAGGGGGAAGCTTCTCTGTTCACCATTGAGAGTGGCGAGCTTTGAGCAGCTTATCTGTCCGTGCAGGAGTGGGCTCAGCCAGAAACTAGCAGCTTATTGGCTGTTTTGGGCCCATTCCTATCACTTTCAGTTTCCCTGCTTTAAAACCTGCATTTGTGCGGTTTTGCGCCAGTATACAACTCCACACAGTTCCTCGTAGTGTCATGCGGAGTAATACAGGCAACAGAGAGACTTAAGAGAGCCTTTCATCAGATTTAAGTATTTTTTCTCTGTTTTTTGCTCCGACTGCCTTTTCCCACCTAAAAAGTGAGTTTCTAACTGATTTGTGCTTGAAAAAGTTTTAATTGTATTGCCTTACCTGCTTTTTACAGTTTTGCACTTTTATAATATCATCCTAATTAATTTTTGTATTGTTTAACTGTTGTAGGCTAACCACTCAAATGTGCTAGCCTGTTTATAGCATTTGCAGTGTTTTCTGAGTGATTTTCTGCTGTTTTCTGAAAAAAAAAAAAACAAAACAAATCCTCTTTTCCAGCCTTTGCTGAACTACATCGGTCCAGATTTCAGGCTTTGCTGAATTCTGGACTGTGATATGGGTTCCTGTGTTGCGCATATCCTTACTTTGATAGAAGGAAGCTTCTCTGTTTGCCAGTGAGAGTGGGGAGCTTGGAGCAGCCTATCTGTCCCTTAAGGAGTGGTCTCAGACAGAATCTAGTAGCTTATTGGCAGTTTTTGGGTCAATTCCTATCTCTTTCAGTTTCCCTGCTTTAAAAACAGCATTTGTGTGGTTTTGTGCCAGTATCTAACTCCGCACAGCTCCTCTTGGTGTCCTGCATAGTGATACAGGCAACAGAGAGACCTAAGAGAGACTTTAACCAGATTTAAGTATTTTTTTCTCCGTTTTCTGCTCCAACTACGTTTTCCCGCTTAAACATCTAGTTTCCAACTGATATGTCCTTGAAAAAGTTTTAATTGTATTGCCTTACCTGCATTTTACAGTTTTACACTTGCTAAATATAATTCTAAGTCATTTTTGTATTGTATAACTGATGTAGGCTACACCCTCAAGTGTGCTAGCCTGTTTATATCATTTACAGTGTTTTCTGTGTGATTTTCTGTTGTTTTCTGAAAAAAAAACAAAAAAAAAATATTTTCTTTTCCCGCCTTTGCTGAACTAGATTAGTCCAGATTTCAGGCTTTGCTGAATTCTGGACTGTGATATGGGTTCCTGTGTTGCCCATATCCTTACTTGGATAGAAGGAAGCTTCTCTGTTTGCCAGTGAGAGTGGGGAGCTTGGAGCAGCCTATCTGTCCCTTAAGGAGTGGTCTCAGACAGAATCTAGTAGCTTATTGGCAGTTTTTGGGTCAATTCCTATCTCTTTCAGTTTCCCTGCTTTAAAAACAGCATTTGTGCAGTTTTGTGCCAGTATATAACTCTGCACAGCTCCTCGTGGTGTCCTGCGGAGTGATATAGACAACAGAGAAACCTAAGAGAGACTTTCACCAGATTTAAATATTTTTTTCTCAGTTTTTTGCTCCGACTGCCTTTTTCCACCTAAAAAGCGAGTTTCTAACTGATCTGTGCTTGAAAAAGTTTTAATTGTATTGCCTTACCTGCTTTTTACAGTTTTGCACTTGTTAAATATCATTCTAAGTCGTTTTTGTATTGTAGGCTACACACTCAAGTGCACTAGCCTGTTTATAGCATTTACAGTGTTTTCTGTGTGATTTTCTGTTGTTTTCTGAATAAAAAACAAAAAAAACCCCCAAAAATATTATCATTTCCCGCCTTTGCTGAACTACATTGGTCCAGATTTCAGGCTTTGCTGAATTCTGGACTGTGGTATAGGTTCCTGTGTTGCCCATATCCTTACTTGGATAGGAGGAAGCTTCTCTGTTTGCCAGTTAGAGTGGGGAGCTTGGAGCAGCCTATCTGTCCCTTAAGGAGTGGTCTCAGACAGAATCTAGTAGCTTATTGGCCGTTTTTGGGTCAATTCCTATCTCTTTCAGTTTCCCTGCTTTAAAACCAGCATTTGTGCGGTTTTGTGCCAGTATATAACTCCGCACAGCTCCTCTTGGTGTCCTGCAGAGTGATACAGGCAACAGAGAGACCTAAGAGAGACTTTCACCAGATTTAAGTATTTTTTTCTCTGTTTTCTGCTCCAACTGCCTTTTCCCACTTAAAAAGCTAGTTTCTAACTGATCTGTCCTTGAAAAAGTTTTAATTGTATTGCCTTACCTGCTTTTTACAGTTTTACACTTGCTAAATATCATTCTAAGTCATTTTTGTATTGTATAACTTATGTAGGCTACACCCTCAAGTGCGCTAGCCTGTTTTTAGCATTTACAGTGTTTTCTGTGTGATTTTGTTGTTTTCTGAAAAAAAAATATTATCTTTTCCCGCCTTTGCTGAACTAGATTAGTCCAGATTTCAGGCTTTGCTGAATTCTGGACTGTGGTATAGGTTCCTGTGTTGCCCATATTCTTACTTGGATAGGAGGAAGCTTCTCTGTTCACCAGTGAGAGTGGGGAGCTTGAAGCAGCCTATCTTTCCCTGGAGGAGTGGTCACAGCCATAAACTAGTAACTTATTGACCGTTTTGGGTCAATTGCTTTGTCTTTCAGTATCCCTGCTTTAAAACCCACATTTGCGCAGTTTTGCACCAGTATACAACTCTACACAGCTCCTCGTGCTGTCCTGCAGAGTGATACAGGCAACATAGAGACTAAGAGAGACTTTCACCAGATTTAAGTATTTTTTTCTCAGTTTTTTGCTCTGACTGCCTTTTTCCGCCTAAAAAGCAAGTTTCTAACTGATCTGTGCTTGAACAAGTTTTAATTGTATTGCCTTACCTGCTTTTTACAGTTTTCAACTTGTTAAATATCATTCTAAGTCGTTTTTGTATTGTAAGCTACACAATCAAGTGCACTAGCCTGTTTATAGCATTTACAGTGTTTTCTGTGTGATTTTCTGTTATTTTCTGAAAAAAAAAAAAAAAAATATATTCTCTTTTCCCGCCTTTGCTGAACTACATTGGTCCAGATTTCAGGCTTTGCTGAATTCTGGACTGTGGTATAGGTTCCTGTGTTGCCCATATCCTTACTTGGATTGGAGGAAGCTTCTCTGTTCGCCAGTGAGAGTGGGGAGCTTGGAGCAGCCTATATGCCCCTTAAGGAGTGGTCTCAGACAGAAACTAATAGCTTAGTGGCAGTTTTGGGTCAATTCCTATCTCTTTCAATTTCCCTCCTTTAAAACCTCATTTGTGCAGTTTTGCGCCCGTATATAACTCCACACAGCTCCTCCTGGTGTCCTGTGGAGTAATACAGGCAACAGAGATACCTAAGAGAGACTTTCATCAAATTTAAGTATTTTTTCTCAGTTTCTTGCTATGACTGTCTTTTCCCACCTAAAATGTGAGTTTCTAACTGATTTGTGCTTGAAAAAGTTTTAATTGTATTGCCTTACCTGCTTTTTACAGTTTTGCACTTGTTAAATATCATTCAAAGTCATTTTTGTATATTATAACTGTTGTAGGCTACCCACTCAAGTGCGCTAGCCTATTTATAGCATTTACAGTGTTTTCTGTGTGATTTTCTGTTGTTTTCTGAAAAAAAAACAAAACAAAAAAAAAACAAAACAAAAAACATTCTCTTTTCCCACCTTTGCTGAACTAGACTAGTCCAGATTTCAGGCTTTGCTGAATTTTGGACTGTGGTATAGGTTCCTGTGTTGCCCATATCCTTACTTGGATAGGAGAAAGCTTATCTGTTCACCAGTGAGAGTGGGGAGCTTTCAGCAGCCTATCTATCCCTGCAGGAGTGGTCTCAGCCAGAAACTAGTAGCTTATTGGCCATTTTGGTCAATTCCTATCTCTTTCAGTTTCCCTGCTTTAAAACCCACATTTGTGCTGTTTTGTACCAGTATACAACTCCGCATAGCTCTTTGTGGTGTCCTGCAGAGTGATACAGGCAATAGTGAGACCTAAGAGAGACGTTCACCAGATTTAAGTATTTTTTATCTCTGTTTTTTGCTCCGACTGCTTTTTACCACCTAAAAAGTGAGTTTCTAACTGATCTGTGCTTGAAAAAAATTTAAATGTTTTGCCTTATTTGCTTTTTACAGTTTTGCACTTGTTAAATGTCATTCTAAGTCGTTTTTGTATTGTATAACTGTTCTAGTCTACACACTCAACTGCACTAGCCTGTTTACAGCATTTACAGTGTTTTCTGAGTAATTTTCTGTTGTTTTCCGAAAAAAAAAAAATATTATCTTTTTACGCCTTTCCTGAACTAGATTAGTCCAGATTTCAGACTTTGCTGAATTCTGGACTGTGGTGTAGGTTCCTGTGATGCCCATATTCTTACTTGGATAGGAGGAATTTTCTCTGTTCACCAGTGAGAGTGGGGTGATTTGAGGAGCCTATCTGGCCCTGGAGGAGTGGTCCCAGCCAGAAACTAGAAGCTTTTATGTCTGTTTTGGGTCAATTGCTTTGTCTTTCAGTATCCCTGCTTTAAAACCCACATTTGCGCAGTTTTGCGCCAGTATACAACTCTGCACAGCTCCTCGTTTTGTCCTGCAGAGTGATACAGGCAACAGAGAGACCTAAGAGAGACTTTCACCAGATTTAAGTATTTTTTTCTCAGTTTTTTGCTCTGACTGCCTTTTTCAGCCTAAAAAGCGAGTTTCTAACTGATCTGTGCTTGAACAAGTTTTAATTGTATTGCCTTACCTGCTTTTTACAGTTTTCAACTTGTTAAATATCATTCTAAGTCGTTTTTGTATTGTAAGCTACACAGTTAAGTGCACTAATCTGTTTATAGCATTTACAGTGTTTTCTGTGTGATTTTCTGTTGTTTTCTGAAAAAAAAAAATATATATATATATATTCCCTTTTCCCGCCTTTGCTGAACTACATTGGTCCAGATTTCAGGCTTTGCTGAATTCTGGACTGTGGTATAGGTTCCTGTGCTGCCAATATCCTTACTTGAATTGGAGGAAGCTTCTCTGTTCGCCAGTGAGAGTGGGGAGCTTGGAGCAGCCTATCTGTCCCTTAAGGAGTGGTCTCAGACAGAAACTAGTAGCTTAGTGGCCGTTTTGGGTCAATTCCTATCTCTTTCAATTTCCCTCCTTTAAAACCTGCATTTGTGTGGTTTTGTGCCAGAATATAACTCCACACAGCTCCTCGTGGTGTCCTGCGGAGTAATACAGGCAACAGAGAGACCTAAGAGAGACTTTCATCAGATTTAAGTATTTTTTTCTCTGTTTTTTGCTCAGACTGCCTTTTCCCACCTAAAATGCAAGTTTCTAACTGATTTGTGCTTGAAAAAGTTTTAAGTGTATTGCCTTACTTGCTTTTTACAGTTTTGCCCTTGTTAAATATCATTCTAAGTCATTTTTGTATTGTATAACTGTTGTATGTTGTAGGCTACCCACTCAAGTGCACTAGCCTATTTATAGCATTTACAGTGTTTTCTGAAAAAAAAAATTCTCTTTTCCCGCCTTTGCTGAACTAGATTAGTCCAGATTTCTGGCATTGATGAATTCTGGACTGTGGTGTAGGTTCCTGTGTTGCCCATATCCTTACTTGGATAGGAGGATGCTTCTCTGTTCACCAGTGAGAGTGGGGAGCTTTGAGCAGCCTATCTATCCCTGCAGGAGTGGTCTCAGCCAGAAACTAGTAGCTTATTGGCCGTTTCGGGTCAATTCCTATCTCTTTCAGTTTCCCTGCTTTAAAACCCACATTTGTGCGGTTTTGTACCAGTATACAAGTCCTCATAGCTCCTTGTGGTGTCCTGCAGAGTGATACAGACAATAGTGAGACCTAAGAGACACTTTCACCAGATTTAAGTATTTTATTCTCTGTTTTTTGCTCAGACTGCCTTTTACCGCCTAAAAAGCGAGTTTCTAACTGATCTCTGCTTGAAAAAATTTAAATGTATTGCCTTACCTGCTTTTTACAGTTTTGCACGTGTTAAATGTCATTCTAAGTCATTTTTGTATTGTATAACTGTTCTAGGCTACACACTCAAGTGCACTAGCCTGTTTATAGCATTTACAGTGTTTTCTGAGTGATATTCTGTTGTTTTCCGAAAAAAAAAAAACAAGAAAAAAAAAACTAAAAATATTATCTTTTCCTGCCTTTGCTGAATTGTTTAGTCCAGATTTCAGGCTTTGCTGAATTCTGGACTGTGATATACGTTCCTGTGATGCCCATATTCTTACTTGGATAGGGGTAAGCTTCTCTGTTCACCATTGAGAGTGGGGAGCTTTGAGCAGCTTATCTGTCCATGCAGGAGTAGTCTCAGCCAGAAACTAGCAGCTTATTGGCTGTTTTGGGACCATTCCTTTCTCTTTCAGTTTCCCTCCTTTAAAACCTGCATTTGCTCTGTTTTGCACCAGTATACAACTCCTCACACCTCCTTGTGGTATCATGGGGAGTGATACAGACAACAGAGAGACCTAAGAGAGACTTTCATCAGATTTAAGTGTTTTTTTCTGTTTTTTTGCTCCGACTGCCTTTTCCCGCCTAAAAAGCAAGTTTCTCACTGATTTGTGCTTGAAAATGTTTTAATTGTATTGCCTTACCTGCTTTTTACAGTTTTGCACTTTTATAATATCATTCTAAGTAATTTTGTATTGTATAACTGTTGTAGGCTACCCACTCAAATGCGCTAGCCTGTTTATAGCATTTACAGTGTTTTCTGAGTGATTATCTGTTGTTTTCTGAAAAAAAAAAACAAATAATTATCCTCCTTTCCAGCCTTTGCTGAACTACATTGGTCCAGATTTCAGGCTTTGCTGAATTCTGGACTGTGATATAGTTTCCTGTGTTGCCTATATCCTTACTTGGATAGGAGGAAGCTTCCCTGTTTGCCAGTTAGAGTGGGGAGCTTGGAGCAGCCTATCTGTCCCCTAAGGAGTGGTCTCAGACAGAATTTAGTAGCTTACTGGCCGTTTTTGGGTCAATTCCAATCTCTTTCAGTTTCCCTGCTTTAAAACCAGCATTTGCACGGTTTTCTGCCAGTATACAAATCTGCACAGCTCCTCTTGGTGTCCTGCAGAGTGATACAGGCAACAGAGAGACCTAAGAGAGACTTTCACCAGATTTAAATATTTTTTCTCTGTTTTCTGCTCCGACTGCCTTTTCCCGCTTAAAAAGCTAGTTTCTAACTGATCTCTACTTGAAAAAGTTTTAATTGTATTGCCTTATCTGCATTTTACAGTTTTGCACTTGCTAAATATCATTCTAAGTCATTTTTGTATTGTATAACTGATGTAGGCTACACCCTCAAGTGCGCTAGCTTGTTTATAGCATTTACAGTGTTTTCTGTGTGATTTTCTGTTGTTTTCTGAAAAAATAAACAAAAAACAAAAAAAAAAAAATATTATCTTTTCCCGCCTTTGCTGAACTAGATTATTCCAGATTTCAGGCTTTGCTGAATTCTGGACTGTGGAATAGGTTCCTGTGTTGCCCATATTCTTACTTGGATAGGAGGAAGCTTCTCTGTTCACCAGTGAGAGTGGGGAGCTTGAAGCAGCCTATCTTTCCCTGGAGGAGTGGTCCCAGCCAGAAACTAGTAACTTATTGGCCGTTTTGGGTCAATTGCTTTGTCTTTCAGTATCTCTGCTTTAAAACCCGCATTTGTACGGTTTTGCGCCAGTATACAACTCTGCACAGCTCCTCGTGCTGTCCTGCAGAGTGATACAGGCAACAGAGAGACCTAAGAGAGACTTTCACCAGATTTAAGTATTTTTTTCTCTCTTTTTCCTCCGACTGCCTTTTCCCGCCTGAAAAGTGAGTTTCTAACTGATCTGTGCTTGAAAAAGTTTTAATTGTATTGCCTTACCTGCTTTTTACAGTTTTGCACTTGTTAAATATCATTCTAAGTCATTTTTGTATTGTAGGCTACACACTCAAGTGCACTAGCCTGTTTATAGCATTTACAGTGTTTTCTGTGTGATTTTCTGTTGTTTTCTGAATACAAAACAAAAATAAAACAAAAAATATTCTCTTTTCCCGCCTTTGCTGAACTACATTGGTCCAGATTTCAGGCTTTGCTGAATTCTGGACTGTGGTATAGGTTCCTGTGTTGCCCATATCCTTACTTGGATAGGAGGAAGCTTCTCAGTTCATCAGTGAGAGTGGGGAGCTTTGAGCAGCCTATCTGTCCCTGGAGGAGTGGTCTCAGTCAGAAACGAGTAGCTTATTGGCTGTTTTGGGTCAATTCCTATCTCTTTCAATTTCCCTCCTTTAAAACCTGCATTTGTGCGGTTTTGCGCCAGTATATAACTCCACACAGCTACTCGTGGTGTCCTGTGGAGTAATACAGGCAACAGAGAGACCTAAGAGAGACTTTCATCAGCTTTAAGTATTTTTTCTCTGTTTTTTGCTCTGACTGCGTTTTCCCACTTAAAAAGCTAGTTTCTAACTGATCT
This sequence comes from Protopterus annectens, assembly GCF_019279795.1. Classification (NCBI taxonomy): domain Eukaryota; kingdom Metazoa; phylum Chordata; order Ceratodontiformes; family Protopteridae; genus Protopterus; species Protopterus annectens. Next base: position 421,818,892 of record NC_056736.1, read on the forward strand.
GTCCTTGAAAAAGTTTTAATTGTATTGTCTTACCTGCTTTTTACAGTTTTACACTTGCTAAATATCATTCTAAGTCATTTTTGTATTGTATAACTGATGTAGGCTACACCCTCAAGTGCACTAGCCTGTTTATAGCATTTACAGTGTTTTCTGTGAGATTTTCTGTTGTTTTCTGAAAAAAAAAAACAAAAACAAAAAATATTATCTTTTCCCGCCTTTGCTGAACTAGATTAGTCCAGATTTCAGGCTTTGCTGAACTCTGGACAGTGGTATATGTTCCTGTGTTGCCCATATGGAAGCTTCTCTGTTCACCAGTGAGAGTGGGGAGCTTTGAGCAGCCTATCTGTCCTTGGAGGAGTGGTCTCAGCCCGATACTAGTAGCTTATTGGCCGTTTTGGGTCAATTCCTATCTCTTTCAGTTTCCCTGCTTTAAAACCTGCATTTGCACAGTTTTGCACCAGTATAAAACTCCGTACAGCTCCTCGTGGTGTGCTGCAGAGTCATACCAACTCATAATTCTTTCTAGCATGTCGAAGGGTCAGATGCTGGCATCCTCTCCTGCCCAGTTGATGAATCTGGGAATTCTGAGACAATGTTACAATTGCCTCATGTACACGGACAACCCTCTCCTCCTCCCACGTAACACTAACACTTGTGAGAGATGCAGCTATTTAGCCAAACTGGAGGCTGAGCTCTCTCAACTCAGGACTGGCAAGACCAGGCAGGAGAGAAGGCAACTACACACACCACAATACCAGTCTCACATAACTCAACCACACTACTGAATCAAACACATAAACACACTAAGACATACTCGGAGGCTCTGAGTAAAAATTTACCTAAACAGCAGAGGCCTCCAAAGCAGACACCCAAGCAACTGCAAACTCAATACACCACACAAACAACACATAAACAACAAAATCAGTGTGCAAAGCAGTCACTGCCCTTAAGGCCAAATACAACACCAAACATACTTGTCATAGGTGACTCCATAGTCAGCCTCACTGAAGTCCCACTCACCAGGCTGAACAAGGAGAAGGTCACGGTAAGTTGCCTATCGGGCGCTAGAATCCGCCACATAACACAAGCACTCAGGTCACTCCACGGCAAGTACAAGTATGACACAGTCATTGTCCATTCTGGTGTGAACGACCTGAGACGTACCTCCCTGGACTACATGAAAAGAGACATAGAGGAGCTCTCTGATTATGTAGCCCAGGCAGGTATGACCCTGACCCTGAGCAGTATCCTTCCTTCACCAAGAATGATGCCACAATATAGTGACAAGATGATCAGCTTTAACAATTGGCTTAATTTCTGGTGTCATTCAAAGGGGATCCAGTGCCTGTCTGCCTGGGATGAGATGCTCGACAAGCCACGCTGCTTCACAAGGGACGGCTTGCAACTGTCACCCCTGGGATTCCGGATATTGGCTAAGGCTCTTGCCACCCCCATAGTGCCTTTTTTAGGCAAGGCTCAAATTCTAAACCTACCACCCTAGAAAACAAAAATGTGAAGAAACTAAGGGTAATGCTGCTCAATGCCAGAAGTCTAAATCTCAAAATGCATGCACTCGAGGCCCTTCTAAGTATGGAGAACATCGATGTCTGTGCTGTGACTGAAACCTGGTTCAAGGCTCCTGAGAGCACCCCGGCACTATCAGGTTTCATCTCATATCATGCTCCGCCCCAAAACCCAGACCACACCACAAAAGGAGGGGGTGTATCCATATTCATCAAGGATACCCACATCTCCAGGTTGGTGGCTATGCATGAAGCATCGGAAACCATCCAGGTGCAATTAACCATAGGCAAAACTGCTCTACAATTTGTAGCATGCTACAGGCCACCCTCTCAAACTCAGGAACCCCACACAGCCTTCCTGAAGACACTGGAGGGTATAAATATATCACCAAACACCATCATATTGGGTGACTTCAACTACCCGAATATAGACTGGGAACATTACTCAAGCCCAAACTTTCTAGCCCAAAGGTTCCTGGAGTTCATAAATTCAAATGCCATGGAACAACTAGTCACCGTCCCCACAAGAGGAGAAAATATACTAGATTTCATCATCACGAACATGGGGACAAAATGCTCCACACCGGAAGTATATCCCTCATTGGTGAGATCAGATCATAAACTAATCACACTAGAAATCCACATCCCGCCCCCACCCCAAACAAAAAGACCACAGTGAAGAACTTCTCTAAAGCAAACTTCACACTACTCAAGACAGGTGTGGTATCCTTCAAGGCCCCCGAGCCAAAGGAAACCACAACCCAAGCTGCGGAAGCCCTTACAAATGCCTTCTATGAACACCTTCAGGACTGCATGGATCAGGCAATCCCAAATAAAACCAAGACTCTTTCCACCAAGGGCAAATGTCCAGTCTGGTGGGCCCCAGCCATAAACAAACTTTACAATAAGAGGAGAAAGCTATTACATGATAGAGCAAAATCCCAAAAAGGGAAGGCATCTTTGATCAGCACTAGCAAGAAACTACGATCCCTCATAAAATCATCCAAGGCCAACTTTGAGAAAAAAATTGCCATAGATTCAAAAGACAATCATAAGGCCTTCTTCAGCTATGTCAGAAACCTGGGTGGAAACTCCCAGATATGCTCAGAATTAGTCCAAAATGATACAAAATCACTGAACCCACAGACATTGCCAACATACTGGTAGACAGGTTCAGCGCAAACTTCACCCCCCTCTCCCCCGCAAAAGGAGAGATAACTATCCCAACTGAGTGTAGCCTCCCAGACATCTCAAATGCGCAGGTGAAAGCTGCTCTCTAAAGCTAAAACACAGCATCAATGGGACCGGATGGGGTCCCCGGCTGTGTGCTACATGAACTCAATGAAGAACTAAACCCGCACATAAGGCAGCTGTTTAATCTTAGCCTCACCACAGGATATGTGCCCAAGGAGTGGCGTACGGCAACTGTGGTCCCACTCCACAAAGGCGGTGCCTCTACGGACCCTGGTAATTACCGCCCCATAAGCTTAACAAGCCTGGTCTGCAAAGCTATGGAGATGATCATAATGGAACTCATAAACAAGGACATAGGGGACTTGCAGACCTTGGACCCACCCAGTTTGGCTTTGTCAAGGGCAGATCTTGCCTTTTGAACTTGGTCGACTTCTTCAAACAGTCACCAAGGCCATTGATGAGGGAAAGGCAGTCCATACAGCCTACCTTGACCTTGCAAAAGCTTTCGACACAATACCCCACTCGGGTATTATAGAGAAACTTACCAGCTTAAATGTAAACCCATATGTCACAAGATGGGTTGCAAACTGGCTAAAGGACAGAACCCACAGGGTTAGAGTTGCTGGAGCCATGTCAGACTCCAAGCCGGTTACAAGTGGAGTCCCACAGGGCTCAGTCCTTGGCCCCTATTGTTCGGCATCTACTTCTCAGAAGTACAGGCAAACATAGGGGGACTATGGCTGACAAAGTTTGCGGATGACTGCAAACTGGGTGCCATAGTGGATAGTACATCGGACACAGACATCCTTCAGAGGGGTCTCACGGAAACTGATAGCTGGTTCCAGAGCCATGGCCTGAAGTTTAACGCAAAAAAGTGTATAGTCATACCCTTCAGGAAAAACAAGGTAACCCCAAGCTACCATATAGGTGGCAACCCACTAAGCACAGAAGAGGTTATCAGGAACTTGGGGACCCAGGTTGACAGTGGCCTCTCGTTTAACACTCACGTTGCTAAAGTGGTTCGAAAGACCTTCTACATTGCCCACCTGATCATGAAGGGATTCACATCCAGATCAAGTGAGGTCATTGTTCCCCTGTACTCTTCACTTATCAGACCAATGATCGAGTACAATGCCCCATTCTCACCTGACACCTGCACAATTGGAGAGACCCCAAAAGTTCCTCACCAAAAGGATAAAGGGACTCCAAAACCTGTCATATGCTGCCAAACTGAAGAAACTCCAACTCTATTCAGTTGCATACCATCTGCTCAGAGGTGACCTGTGCCTGACATACAAGGCCATGACCAACCCGGAATTAATGGACATGCTCCACCTCAGAAAATCCAAATCCACCAAAACCACTATAGCAAGAGACTTAAACCTTAGCACGGATATAAATAGGACGTGCTGGAGGGATAGATTTATCACCCAGAGACTCCCCATGCTGTGGAATAAAATCCTGGTCCATGTGAGGCAGAGCACCTCGCTGGCTCTGTTCAAGAGAAATCTTGACAGGTGGATGGGAGATCGTAGGTTTACCCCTGGAATCATCTCTGTGTCACTGCTGGACAGAGGCACAACAAACTAATGGGCACAGTATTTCTAACATAAGGGGCAGCGTAAGCCACATAACTTTGGGCTAGGCTTATAAATGCCTTAGGACAGTTAGCCTAGTATAAACCAATGAACCTATGAACCTATACAGGCAACAGAGAGACCTAAGAGAGACGTTCACCAGATTTAAGTATTTTTTTCTCTCTTTTTCCTCCGACTGCCTTTTCCCACCTGAAAAGCTAGCTTCTAACTGATCTGTGCTTGAAAAAGTTTTAATTGTATTGCCTTACCTGCTTTTTACAGTTTGCACTTGTTAAATATCATTCTAAGTCATTTGTGTATTGTAGGCTACACACTCAAGTGCACTAGCCTGTTTATAACATTTACAGTGTTTTCTGTGTGATTTTCTGTTGTTTTCTGAAAAAAACAAAAAAACAAAAAAATTATCTTTTCCCGCCTTTGCTGAACTACATTGGTCCAGATTTCAGGCTTTGCTGAATTCTGGACTGTGGTATAGGTTCCTGTGTTGCCCATATCCTTACTTGGATAGGAGGAAGCTTCTCTGTTCATCAGTGAGAGTGGGGAGCTTTGAGCAGCCTATCTGTCCCTGGAGGAGTGGTCTCAGCCAGAAACTAGTAGCTTATTGGCAGTTTTGGGTCAATTCCTATCTCTTTCAGTTTCCATGCTTTAAAACCCACATTTGCACAGTTTTGTGCCAGTATACAACTCCGCACAGCTCCTCGTGGTGTCCTGCAGGGTGATACAGGCAACAGAGAGACCTAAGAGAGACTTTCACCAGATTTAAGTATTTTTTTCTCTGTTTTTTGCTCTGACTGCCTTTTACCGCCTAAAAAGTGAGTTTCTAACTGATCTGTGCTTGAAAAAATTTTAAATGTATTGCCTTACCTGCTTTTTACAGTTTTGCACTTGTTAAATATCATTGTAAGTCGCTTTTGTATTGTATAACTGTTCTAGGCTACACACTCAAGTGCACTAGCCTGTTTATAGCATTTACAGTGTTTTCTGAGTGATTTTCTGTTGTTTTCTGAAAAAAAAACAAACAAAAAAATATATTATCTTTTCCCGACTTTGCTGAACTAGATAAGTCCAGATTTCAGGCTTTGCTGAATTCTGGACTGTGGTATAGGTTCCTGTGTTGCCCATATTCTTACTTGGATAGGAGGAAGCTTCTCTGTTCACCAGTGAGAGTGAGGAGCTTTGAGCAGCCTATCTGTCCCTGCAGGAGTGGTCTCAGCCAGAAACTAGTAGCTTAGTGGCCGTTTTGGGGCAATTCCTATCTCTTTCAATTTCCCTCCTTTAAAACCCACATTTTCACGGTTTTGCGCCAGTATACAACTCCACGCAGCTCCTCGTGGTGTCCTGCAGAGTGATACAGGCAACAGAGAGACCTAAGAGAGACTTTCATCAGATTCAAGTATTTTTTCTCTGTTTTTTGCTCAGACTGCCTTTTTCCACCTAAAAAGCAAGTTTCTAACTGATTTGTGCTTGAAAAAGTTTTAATTGTATTGCCTTACCTGCTTTTTACAGTTTTGCACTTTTATAATATCATTCTAAGTCATTTTTATATTGTAGGCTACACACTCAAGTGCACTAGCCTGTTTATAGCATTTACAGTGTTTTCTGTGTGATTTTCTGTTGTTTTCTGAATAAAAAAAAAAATTCTATTTTCCTGCTTTGCTGAACTAGATTAGTCCAGATTTCAGCCTTTGCTGAATTCTGGACTGTGTTATAGGTTCCTGTGTTGCCCATATCCTTACTTGGATAGGAGGAAGCTTCTCTGTTCACCAGTGAGAGTGGGGAGCTTTGAGCAGCCTATCTGTCCCTGGAGGAGTGGTCCCAGCCAGAAACTAGTAGCTTATTGGCTGTTTTGGGTCAATTCCTATCTCTTTCAGTTTCCCTGCTTTAAAACCCACATTTGCACAGTTTTGCACCAGTATACAACTCCACACAGCTCCTCGTGGTGTCCTGCAGAGTGATACAGGCAACAGAGAGACCTAAGAGAGACTTTCACCAGATTTAAGTATTTTTTCTCTGTTTTTTGCTCCGACTGCCTTTTACCACCTAAAAGCGAGTTTCTAACTGATCTGTGCTTGAAAAAATTTTAATTGTATTGCCTTACCTGCTTTTTACAGTTTTGCACTTGTTAAATGTCATTCTAAGTCGTTTTTGTATTGTATAACTGTTCTAGGCTACACACTCAAGTGCACTAGCCTGTTTATAGCATTTACAGTGTTTTCTGAGTGATTTTCTGTTGTTTTCTGAAAAAAAAAAAAAAAAAATATTATCTTTTCCCGCCTTTGCTGAACTAGATTAGTCCAGATTTCAGGCTTTGCTGAATTCTGGACTGTGGTATAGGTTCCTGTGTTGCCCATATCCTTACTTGGATAGGAGGAAGCTTCTCTTTTCACCAGTGAGAGTGAAGAGCTTTGAGCAGCCTATCTGTCCCTGCAGGAGTGGTGTCAGGCAGAAACTAGTAGCTTAGTGGCCGTTTTGGGTCAATTCCTATCTCTTTCAATTTCCCTCCTTTAAAACCTGCATTTGTGCGGTTTTGCACCAGTATACAACTCCACACAGCTCCTCGTGGTGTCCTGCAGAGTGATACAGGCAACAGAGAGACCTAAGAGAGACTTTCATCAGATTTAAGTATTTTTCTCTGTTTTTTGCTCCGACTGCCTTTTCCCACCTAAAAAGCGAGTTTCTAACTGATTTGTGCTTGAAAAAGTTTTAATTGTATTGCCTTACCTGCTTTTTACAGTTTTGCACTTGTTAAATATCATTCTAAGTCATTTTTGTATTGTATAACTGTTGTAGGCTACCCACTCAAATGCGCTAGCCTGTTTATAGCATTTACAGTGTTTTCTGTGTGATTTTCTGTTGTTTTCTGAAAAAAAAACAAAAAAAAAAAAAAAAAAATTCTATTTTCCTGCTTTGCTGAACTAGATTAGTCCAGATTTCAGGCTTTGCTGAATTCCGGACTGTGTTATAGGTTCCTGTGTTGCCCATATCCTTACTTGGATAGGAGGAAGCTTCTCTGTTCACCAGTGAGAGTGGGGAGCTTTGAGCAGCCTATCTATCCCTGCAGGAGTGGTATCAGCCAGAAACTAGTAGCTTATTGGCAGTTTTGGGTCAATTCCTGTCTCTTTCAGTTTCCCTGCTTTAAAACCCACATTTGTGCGGTTATGTACCAGTATACAACTCCGCATAGCTCCTTGTGGTGTCCTGCAGAGTGATACAGGCAATAGTGAGACCTAAGCGAGACTTTCACCTGATTTAAGTATTTTTTTCTCTGTTTTTTGCTCCGACTGCCTTTTACCGCCTGAAAAGCGAGTTTCTAACTGATCTGTGCTTGAAAAAATTTTAAATGTATTGCCTTACCTGCTTTTTACAGTTTTACACTTGTTAAATGTCATTCTAAGTCGTTTTTGTATTGTAAGCTACACAATCAAGTGCACTAGCCAGTTTATAGCATTTACAGTGTTTTCTGTGTGATTTTCTGTTGTTTTCTGAAAAAAAAAAATTCTCTTTTCCCGCCTTTGCTGAACTAGATTAGTCCAGATTTCAGGCTTTGCTGAATTCTGGACTGTGGTATAGGTTCCTGTGATATCCTTACTTGGATAGGAGGAAGCCTCTCTGTTCACCAGTGAGAGTGGGGAGTTTTGAGCAGCCTATCTATCCCTGCAGGAGTGGTCTCAGCCAGAAACTGGTAGCTTATTGGCTGTTTTGGGTCAATTCCTGTCTCTTTCAGTTTCCCTGCTTTAAAACCCACATTTGTGCGGTTTTGTACCAGTATACAACTCCGCATAGCTCCTTGTGGTGTCCTGCAGAGTGATACACGCAATAGTGAGACCTAAGAGAGACTTTCACCAGATTTAAGTATTTTTTTCTCTGTTTTTTGCTCTGACTGCCTTTTACCGCCTAAAAAGCGAGTTTTAACTGATCTGTGCTTGAAAAAAATTTAAATGTATTGCCTTACCTGCTTTTTACAGTTTTGCACTTGTTAAATGTCATTCTAAGTCATTTTTGTATTGTATAACTGTTCTAGGCTACACACTCAAGTGCACTAGCCTGTTTATGGCATTTACAGTGTTTTCTGAGTGATTTCTGTTGTTTTCTGAAAAAAAAAAATATTATCTTTTCCCGCCTTTGCTGAACTAGATTAGTCCAGATTTCAGGCTTTGCTGAATTCTGGACTGTGGTATAGCTTCCTGTGATGCCCATATTCTTACTTGGATAGGAGGAAGCTTCTCTGTTCACCATTGAGAGTGGGGAGCTTTGAGCAGCTTATCTGTCCCTGCAGGAGTGGTCTCAGCCAGAAACTAGTAGCTTATTGGCTGTTTTGGGTCCATTCCTATCTCTTTCAGTTTCTCTCCTTTAAAACCTGCATTTGCGCTGTTTTGCACCAGTATACAACTCCACAAAGCTCCTCGTGGTGTCATGCAGAGTGATACAGGCAACAGAGAGACCTAAGAGAGACTTTCATCAGATTTAAGTATTTTTTCTCTGTTTTTTTGCTCCAACTGCCTTTTCCCACCTAAAAAGTGAGTTTCTAACTGATTTGTGCTTGAAAAAGTTTTAATTGTATTGCCTTACCTGCTTTTTAAAGTTTTGCACTTTTATAATATCATTCTAAGTCATTTTTGTATTGTATAACTGTTGTAGGCTACCCACTCAAATGCGCTAGCCTGTTTATAGCATTTACAGTGTTTTCTGAGTGATTTTCTGTTGTTTTCTGAAAAAAAAATCCTCTTTTCCAGCCTTTGCTGAACTACATTGGTCCAGATTTCAGGCTTTGCTGAATTCTGGACTGTGATATATTTTCCTGTGTTGCCCATATCCTTACTTGGATAGGAGGAAGCTTCTCTGTTCACCAGTGAGAGTGGGGAGCTTTGAGCAGCCTATCTGTCCCTGCAGGAGTGGTCTCAGCCAGAAACTAGTAGCTTATTGGCCGTTTTTGGTCAATTCCTATCTCTTCAGTTTCCCTGCTTTAAAACCCACATTTGTGCGGTTTTGCACCAGTATACAACTCCACATAGCTCCTTGTGGTGTCCTGCAGAGTGATACAGGCAATAGTGAGACTTAAGAGAGACTTTCACCAGATTTAAGTATTTTTTTCTCTGTTTTTTGCTCCGACTGCCTAAAAAGTGAGTTTCTAACTGATCAGTGCTTGAAAAAATTTTAAATGTATTGCCTTACCTGCTTTTTACAGTTTTGCACTTGTTAAATGTCATTCTAAATCGTTTTTGTATTGTATAACTGTTCTAGGCTACCCACTGGAGTGCACTAGCCTGTTTATAGCATTTACAGTGTTTTCTGAGTGATTTTCTGTTGTTTTCTGAAAAAAAACAAAACAAAAAATATTATCATTTCCCGCATTTGCTGAACTAGATAAGTCCAGATTTCAGGCTTTGCTGAATTCTGGACTGTGGTATAGGCTCCAGTGTTGCCCATATTCTTACTTGGATAGGAGGAAGCTTTTCTGTTCACCATTGAGAGTGGGGAGCTTTGAGCAGCTTATCTGTCCCTGCAGGAGTGGTCTCAGCCAAAAACTAGTAGCTTATTGGCCGTTTTGGGTCAATTCCTATCTCTTTTAGTTTCCCTCTTTTAAAACCCACATTTGCGCAGTTTTGCGCCAGTATACAACTCCACACAGCTCCTCGTGGTGTCCTTCGGAGTGATACAGGCAACAGACAGACATAAGAGAGACTTTCATCAGATTTAAGTATTTTTCTCTGTTTTTTGCTCCGACTGCCTTTTCCCGCCTAAAAAGCAAGTTTCTAACTGATTTGTGCTTGAAAAAGTTTTAATTGTATTGCCTTACCTGCTTTTTACTGGTTTGCACTTTTATAATATCATTCTAAGTCATTTTTGTATTGTATAACTGTTGTAGGCTACCCACTCAAATGTGCAAGCCTTTTATAGCATTTACAGTGTTTTCTGTGTGATTTTCTGTTGTTTTCTAAAAAAAAAAAAAAAAAAATTCTATTTTCCTGCTTTGCTGAACTAGATTAGTCCAGATTTCAGGCTTTGCATAATTCTGGACTGTGTTATAGGTTCCTGTGTTGCCCATATCCTTACTTGGATAGGAGGAAGCTTCTCTGTTCACCAGTGAGAGTGGGGTGCTTTGAGCAGCCTATCTGGCCCTGGATGAGTGGTCCCAGCCAGAAACTAGTAGCTTATTGACTGTTTTGGGTCAATTGCTTTGTCTTTCAGTATCTCTGCTTTAAAACCCGCATTTGCGCGGTTTTGTGCCAGTATACAACTCTGCACAGCTCCTCGTGCTGTCCTGCAGAGTGATACAGGCAACAGAGAGACCTAAGAGAGACTTTCACCAGATTTAAGTATTTTTTTCTCAGTTTTTTTCTCTGACTGCCTTTTTCCGCCTAAAAAGCGAGTTTCTAACTGATCTGTTCTTGAACAAGTTTTAACTGTATTGCCTTACCTGCTTTTTACAGTTTTCAACTTGTTAAATATCATTCTAAGTTGTTTTTGTATTGTAAGCTACACAATCAAGTGCACTAGCCTGTCTATAGCATTTACAGTGTTTTCTGTGTGTTTTTCTGAAAAAAAAAAAAATATATATTCCCTTTTCCCGCCTTTGCTGAACTACATTGGTCCAGATTTCAGGTTTTGCTGAATTCTGGACTGCGGTATAGGTTCCTGTGTTGCCCATATCCTTACTTGGATTGGAGGAAGCTTCTCTGTTCTCCAGTGAGAGTGGGGAGCTTGGAGCAGCCTATCTGTCCCTTAAGGAGTGCTCTCAGACAGAAACTAGTAGCTTAGTGGCCATTTTGGGTCAATTCCTATCTCTTTCAGTTTCCCTCCTTTAAAACCTGCATTTGTGCGGTTTTGCGCCAGTATACAACTCCACACAGCTCCTCGTGGTGTCCTGCGGAGTAATGCAGGCAACAGAGAGACCTAAGAGAGACTTTCATCAGATTGAAGTATTTTTTCTCTGTTTTTTGCTCCAACTGCCTTTTCCCACCTAAAAAGCGAGTTTCTAACTGATTTGTGCTTGAAAAAGTTTTAATTGTATTGCCTTACTTGCTTTTTACAATTTTGCACTTGCTAAATATCATTCTAAGTCGTTTTTGTATTGTATAACTGTTGTAGGCTACCCACTCAAGTGCGCTAGCCTGTTTATAGCATTTACAGTGTTTTCTGAGTGATTTTCTGTTGTTTTCTGAAAAAAAAAATATATATCCCCTTTTCCAGCCTTTGATGAACTACATTGGTCCAGATTTCAGGCTTTGCTGAATTCTGGACTGTGATATATGTTCCTGTGTTTCCCATATCCTTACTTGGATAGGAGGAAGCTTCTCTGTTCACCAGTGAGAGTGGGGAGCTTTGAGCAGCCTATCTGTCCCTGCAGGAGTGGTGTCAGCCAGAAACTAGTAGCTTATTGGTTGTTTTGGGTCAATTCCTATCTCTTTCAGTTTCCCTGCTTTAAAACCCACATTTGTGCGGTTTTGCACCAGTATACAATTCCACATAGCTCCTTGTGGTGTCCTGCAGAGTGATACAAGCAATAGTGAGACCTAAGAGAGACTTTCACCAGATTTAAGTATTTTTTCTCTGTTTTTTGCTCTGACTGCCTTTTACCGCCTAAAAAGCGAGTTTCTAACTGATCTGTGCTTGAAAAAATTTAAAATGTATTGCCTTACCTGCTTTTTACAGTTTTGCACTTGTTAAATGTCATTCTAAGTCTTTTTGTATTGTATAACTGTTCTAGGCTACACACTGGAGTGCACTAGCCTGTTTATAGCATTTACAGTGTTTTCCGAGTGATTTTCTGTTGTTTTCTGAAAAAAAAAAATATTATCATTTCCCGCCTTTGCTGAACTAGATAAGTCCAGATTTCAGGCTTTGCTGAATTCTGGACTGTGGTATAGGCTCCTGTGTTGCCCATATTCTTACTTGGATAGGAAGAAGCTTTTCTGTTCACCATTGAGAGTGGGGAGCTTTGAGCAGCTTATCTGTCCCTGCAGGAGTGGTCTCAGCCAAAAACTAGTAGCTTATTGGCCGTTTTGGGTCAATTCCTATCTCTTTTAGTTTCCCTCCTTTAAAACCCGCATTTGCGCAGTTTTGTGCCAGTATACAACTCCACACAGCTCCTCGTGGTGTCCTTCGGAGTGATACAGGCAACAGACAGACATAAGAGAGACTTTCATCAGATTTAAGTATTTTTCTCTGTTTTTTGCTCCGACTGCCTTTTCCCACCTAAAAAGCAAGTTTCTAACTTATTTGTGCTTGAAAAAGTTTTAATTGTATTGCCTTACCTGCTTTTTACTGGTTTGCACTTTTATAATATCATTCTAAGTCATTTTTGTATTGTATAACTGTTGTAGGCTACCCACTCAAATGCGCTAGCCTGTTTATAGCATTTACAGTGTTTTCTGTGTGATTTTCTGTTGTTTTCTGAAAAAAAAAAAAAATTCTATTTTCCTGCTTTGCTGAACTAGATTAGTCCAGATTTCAGGCTTTGCTGAATTCCGGACTGTGTTATAGGTTCCTGTGTTGCCCATATCCTTACTTGGATAGGAGGAAGCTTCTCTGTTCACCAGTGAGAGTGGGGAGCTTTGAGCAGCCTATCTATCCCTGCAGGAGTGGTATCAGCCAGAAACTAGTAGCTTATTGGCAGTTTTGGGTCAATTCCTATCTCTTTCAGTTTCCCTGCTTTAAAACCCACATTACACAGTTTTGTGCCAGTATACAACTCTGTACAGCTCCTCGTGGTGTCCTGCAGGGTGATACAGGCAACAGAGAGACCTAAGAGAGACTTTCACCAGATTTAAGTATTTTTTTCTCTGTTTTTTGCTCTGACTGCCTTTTCCCGCTAAAAAAGCAAGTTTCTAACTGGTCTGTGCTTGAAAAAGTTTTAATTGTATTGCCTTACCTGCTTTTACAGTATTGCACTTTTTAAATATCATTCTAAGTCATTTTTGTATTGTATAACTGTTGTAGGCTACACACTCAAGTGTGCTAGCCTGTTTATAGCATTTACAGTGTTTTCTGTGTGATTTTCTGTTGTTTTCTGAAAAAAAAAAAAAAAAAAAAATTATGTTTTCCCGCCTTTGCTGAACTAGATTAGTCCAGATTTCAGGCTTTGCTGAATTCTGGACTGTAGTATAGGTTCCTGTGTTGCCCATATCCTTACTTGGATAGGAGGAAGCTTCTCTTTTCACCAGTGAGAGTGGGGAGCTTTGAGCAGCCTATCTGTCCCTGGAGGAGTGGTCTCAGCCAGAAACTAGTAGCTTATTGGCTGTTTTGGGTCAATTCCTATCTCTTTCAGTTTCCCTGCTTTAAAACCCACATTTGTGCAGTTTTGCGCCAGTATACAACTCCACACAGCTCCTCTTGGTGTCCTGCAGAGTGATACAGGCAATAGAGAGACCTAAGAGAGACTTTCACCAGATTTAAGTATTTTTTCTCTGTTTTTGCTCCGACTGCCTTTTCCCGCCTAAAAAGCGAGTTTCTAACTGATCTGTGCTTGAAAAAGTTTTAATTGTATTGCCTTACCTGCTTTTTACAGTTTTGCACTTGTTAAATATCATTCTAAGTCATTTTTGTATTGTATAACTGTTGTAGGCTACACACTCAAGTGCACTAGCCTGTTTATAGCATTTACAGTGTTTTCTGTGTGATTTTCTGTTGTTTTCTGAAAAAAAAAAAAAAAATTCTATTTTTCTGCTTTGCTGAACTAGATTAGTCCAGATTTCAGGCTTTGCTGAATTCTGGACTGTGGTATAGGTTCCTGTGTTGCCCATATCCTTACTTGGATAGGAGGAAGCTTCTCTGTTCACCAGTGAGAGTGGGGAGCTTTGAGCAGCCTATCTGTCCCTGCAGGAGTGGTCTCAGCCAGAAACTAGTAGCTTATTGGCCGTTTTGGGTCAATTCCTATCTCTTTCAGTTTCCCTGCTTTAAAACCCACATTTGCACGGTTTTGTGCCAGTATACAACTCCACACAGCTCCTCGTGGTGTCCTGCAGAGTGATACAGGCAACAGAGAGACCTAAGAGAGACTTTCACCAGATTTAAGTATTTTTTTCTCTGTTTTTTTGATCCGACTGCCTTTTACCACCTAAAAGCGAGTTTCTAACTGATCTGTGCTTGAAAAAGTTTTAATTGTATTGCCTTACCTGCTTTTTACAGTTTTGCACTTTTATAATATCATTCTAAGTCATTTTTATATTGTAGGCTACACACTCAAGTGCACTAGCCTGTTTATAGCATTTACAGTGTTTTCTGTGTGATTTTCTGTTGTTTTCTGAATAAAAAAAAAAAAAAAAATTATCTGTTCCCGCCTTTGCTGAACTACATTGGTCCAAATATCAGGCTTTGCTGAATTCTGGACTGTGGTATAGGTTCGTGTGTTGCCCATATCCTTACTTGGATAGGAGGAAGCTTCTCTTTTCACCAGTGAGAGTGGGGAGCTTTGAGCAGCTTATCTGTCCCTGCAGGAGTGGTCTCAGCCAGAAACTAGTAGCTTATTGACCGATTTGGGTCAATTCCTATCTCTTTCAGTTTCCCTGCTTTAAAACCCACATTTGTGCGGTTTTGCACCAGTATACAACTCCGCATAGCTCCTTGTGGTGTCCTGCAGAGTGATACAGGCAATAGTGAGACCTAAGAGAGACTTTCACCAGATTTAAGTATTTTTTCTCTGTTTTTTTGATCCGACTGCCTTTTACCACCTAAAAAGCGAGTTTCTAACTGATCTGTGCTTGAAAAAATTTTAATTGTATTGCCTTACCTGCTTTTTACAGTTTTGCACTTGTTAAATATCATTCTAAGTCATTTTTGTATTGTATAACTGTTCTAGGCTACACACTCAAGTGCACTAGCCTGTTTATAGCATTTACAGTGTTTTCTGAGTGATTTTCTGTTGTTTTCTGAAAAAAAAAAAAAAAAAATTATCTTTTCCCGCCTTTGCTGAACTAGATTAGTCCAGATTTCAGGCTTTGCTGAATTCTGGACTGTGGTATAGGTTCCTGTGTTGCCCATATCCTTACTTGGATAGGAGGAAGCTTCTCTGTTCACCAGTGAGAGTGGGGAGCTTTGAGCAGCCTATCTGTCCCTGCAGGAGTGGTCTCAGCCAGAAACTAGTAGCTTATTGGCTGTTTTGGGTCAATTCCTATCTCTTTCAGTTTCCCTGCTTTAAAACCCACATTTGCACAGTTTTGTGCCAGTATACAACTCCACACAGCTCCTCGTGGTGTCCTGCAGAGTGATACAGGCAACAGAGAGACCTAAGAGAGACTTTCACCAGATTTAAGTATTTTTTCTCTGTTTTTTGCTCCGACTGCCTTTTCCCACCTAAAAAGCAAGTTTCTAACTGATCTGTGCTTGAAAAAGTTTTAATTGTATTGCCTTACCTGCTTTTTACAGTTTTGCACTTGTTAAATATCATTCTAAGTCATTTTTGTATTGTATAACTGTTGTAGGCTACACACTCAAGTGCGCTAGCCTGTTTATAGCATTTACAGTGTTTTCTGTGTGATTTTCTGTTGTTTTCTGAAAAAACAAAAAAAAAAATTATCTTTTCCCGCCTTTGCTGAACTAGATTAGTCCAGATTTCAGGCTTTGCTGAATTCTGGACTGTGGTATAGGTTCCTGTGTTGCCCATATTCTTACTTGGATAGGAGGAAGCTTTTCTGTTCACCAGTGAGAGTGGGGAGCTTTGAGCAGCCTATCTGTCCCTGGAGGAGTGGTCTCAGCCAGAAACTAGTAGCTTATTGGCTGTTTTGGGTCAATTCCTATCTCTTTCAGTTTCCCTGCTTTAAAACCTGCATTTGTGCAGTTTTGCACCAGTATACAACTCCACACAGCTCCTCGTGGTGTCCTGCAGAGTGATACAGGCAACAGAGAGACCTAAGAGAGACTTTCACCAGATTTAAGTATTTTTTCTCTGTTTTTTGCTCAGACTGCTTTTTCCCACCTAAAAAAGCAAGTTTCTAACTGATCTGTGCTTGAAAAAGTTTTAATTGTATTGCCTTACCTGCTTTTTACAGTTTGCACTTGTTAAATATCATTCTAAGTCATTTTTGTATTGTATAACTGTTGTAGGCTACACACTCAAGTGCACTAGCCTGTTTATAGCATTTACAGTGTTTTCTGTGTGATTTTCTGTTGTTTTCTGAAAAAAAAAAAAAAAAAAAAAAAAAATATTTTTCCCGCCATTGCTAAACTACATTGGTCCAGATTTCATGTTTTGCTGAATTCTGTACTGTGGTATAGGTTCCTGTGTTGCCCATATCCTTACTTGGATAGGAGGAAGCTTCTCCCGGGGGGGTTTCACCAG
>NC_056736.1:421835983-421855983 GCF_019279795.1 Protopterus annectens
CTGAATTCGACTGTGGTATAGTTTCCTGTGTTGCCCATATCCTTACTTGGATAGGAGGAAGCTGCTCTATTCACCAGTGAGAGTGGGGAGCTTTGAGCAGCCTATCTGTCCCTGAAGGAGTAGTCTCAGCCCTGAAACTAGTAGCTTATTGGCCATTTTGGGTCAATTCCTATCTCTTTTAGTTTCCTTCTTTAAAACCCACATTTGCGCACTTTTGCGCCAGTATACAACTCCACACAGCTCCTCGTGGTGTCCTGCTGAGTGATACAGGCAACAGAGAGTCCCAAGAGAGACTTTTCCAGATTTAAGTATTTTTTCTCTGTTTTTTTGCTCCGACTGCCTTTTCCCGCCTAAAAAGCGAATTTCTAACTGATCTGTGTTTTAAAAAGTTTAAATTGCATTTGCCTTCTGCTTTTTACAGTTTTTGCACTTGTTTTATATCAATTTAAGTCATTTTTGTATTGTATAACTGTTGTAGGCTACACACTAAAGTGCACTAGCCTGTTTATAGCATTTACAGTGTTTTTTGTGTGTTTTTCTGCTGTTTCCTGAAAAAAACAAAAAAAAATTCTCTTTTCCCGCCTTTGCTGAACTAGATTAGTCCAGATTTCAGGTTTTGCTGAATTCCGGACTGTGGTATAGTTCCTGTGTTGCCCATATCCTTACTTGGATAGGAGGAAGCTTCTCTGTTCACCAGTGAGAGTGGGGAGCTTTGAGCAGCCTATCTGTCCCTGGAGGAGTGGTCTCAGCCCTGAAAGTAGTAGTTTATTGGCTGTTTTGGGTCAATTCCTACCTCTTTCAGTTTCCCTGCTTTAAAACCCGCATTTGCGTGGTTTTGCCCCAGTATACAACTCCGCACAGCTCCTCGTGGTGTCCTGCAGAGTGATACAGGCAACAGAGAGACCCAAGAGTGACTTTTCCAGATTTAAAGGGACAATCCCAGTGTTGAAAATTCGGGTCTATGTTAAAACTGACATAAACAACACCCACTTTAACTACGTCATGGTTATTCCCACCCACAGTGTCAATTTACTGGGGATATCCTGTAAATCAGCAGTTCCAGTCTCCTTTTAGTTCCCCGTGTGAACTACAGTTTGGCTGTGCATTCCAATTAGATTTAAAATGCACTTGAAAGTTTACTACTTTGATTCTGCCCTTTTCTGTATCATCATGTCCGTTCCTATGAAATACTGCCATTACCAACTTCTAAATTACAAGTTTCATTCACTGTGGATTCTGAGCAGCCCGTTGCTGTTTTTTTTTCTGCCGATATTGCCTGTAACCCGTTTTATTACATAAATGGTATATTTTATAAGTTAAACAACATTATTTTTTTTTTACCAAACAGGTAAAATGAATAACACAGAACACACACACTAACAAAGAAGCAGCGATCAGCTATAGTCACAAAATCACTGCCCTGTTTCTATGTACTATTGCCATGACAATGCTTGCGATTCAAACCAGGGAGGGAGGCAATGACTTGTGAAAGTATTAACTCTTGTAAAAATTTAGTCTGAAGCATTGTTCAGCAAGTTGCTGTACTGATTTGCATGTAGTGTTTCTAACTTTTTAACTTCTATGCTACACAGTTTCAGACAAAGCCAAGAATACTGACATGAGAAAAGGTCCAAACTCTCGGTCAGTTTTTAAACAATAGTCCAGTTTACTTAAAATTGTTAAAACACTAGGTTGCATCAACTTGCTCTTTATGAACAAGATATGTGAAACTGTCATCTGGCATAATACCACAAAAAAATCAAACATTTAAGGAGGGCAAATGTTAAAAATGAAGATGCAAAAATCTGGATAGCTGATAGGAAGAACAGTTTTAATTAATTGCCGTTACCGCAACCGCATATTACGAGATCGCGTTAACTTCACTTCTTTAATAGACCAAACACTCTATTCCTAGCACCAGCCGATGTGATGAACAATGTTTATTTATTGTTTTTCCATTTTTATATAGTAAAACAAATCTAAGCATGATTGGCACAAGGCAACTGCTCTGTTTGTTTTATATCTAATCAATCAAACAAATGTAAGCCCAGATCATTGCTAGGCAAAATTAAAATATGGGGCTAGAGAATCCTGCCATGTTAATTAATGTTACTTATTTATTTTATTAGTTTCTGTTAACTCCAGATCCAGAAGTAAACTGAGGTACTACAAATGGCTACTGGCTGCATGATGGCAATAACAGTATATACAGAAGGCAGAAACTGTTGTTGCAGAAGAGTCCAGACCATACCTCTCAACTGTCCCAATGTTCAGAAAATGTCCAGACTTTTGTTTCATATTTTTGGTCTGTTCCTTATAAAATGTGTGGTTTTCTGGATTTGTATGATAAATCACTAAGGACTGAATTCCATAAATAATGACAGACATTTGAGTTTCCGTCTTCATATCTTTCAAAAAAAGTGTGGTAACACAAGACCTTTTATTATAGCAACTTTCTAAATTTATAATGATATTTAAAATTTGTCCCTGTTTTTGAGGCTTTGTGCCACCATGATGTTTGTCTTTGTCCAGATTTTTTGCACTAAGAAGTTAAGAGCTATAGCCCAGATTCTTTGCACTAAGAAGTTAAGAGCTATAGCCTAGATTCTTGTTACAAAAGTGAAATTAATTATAGTAACTGTCTGGCAGTTGGTTTAGATTAGATAAAGGAGCTGTTATCATGCTGTTTCCTGTGGTCTTCTGGTTGTTGTTGTGTCTTTCGGCTTTTCCCAGTTAGGGGTCACCACAGCAGAACTCCGGTCCGCTAATGATTGGCAGTAGATTTTTACGTGCCGAGTTGCCAGCCCTGACGCATAACCTTCAACGAAGGTACGCCCATTCATGCATGTCTCCACACAGAAGACGCTCTAGCTGAGAATCGAACAGAACGTCTTACTGTGAGGCGACAATGCTACCGGAGCACCACCTGGTGCAAGGTTTAATTCCCCTCAGCATCAATTGCCTGTGTGACTCTGAGCAAGTCACTCAGCGAAACAATGATGATGCAGTAGGCGCAACATTTTTTTCTGTATATCAGAGGCAATTCCATATTATCAATGATTTCATCATGGAGGAATTTTATAACCGTGCTGAAATCGTCAATGGTGGCACAGTTATGTGGAATGTGAGGCATGAGTAATCATTTTAATTGCGGGACTTGCAATGCAAAGCCCAAGAATGTGAAAACTAAATGAACATCTAGAATTGCTTATACCAACAAGGTTGGGATTGCCTTTTCTCAGAATATTCCCTTTTCTCTCATGTATGGCAATTTCTGAGTTAATATTCATATGTTCACTGGTGTGGGGAGACTTGAAAAAATCAAGTTTAAAGGAGAAAAATTGATATTCAGTGTCCACTCTTCTATACTTTTGATGACCAGGGAACATTTCAGTATAGAGCTGAGGCATGTTTTTAATTTTCTTCAGGATTTTTGGCTCAGTTGAGTACACTGAAGTGAAAAACTAAGGAAAACTTTAGTGCAATGTTTCTTTTTTTTTTTTTTTGATTATATAAGCAAAGTTCTTCATGTTTTTCCAGTTTTAACTTCATATACTTCTTACTGCAGAGGACAGTCTGCTTCCAAATTCAGATGCAGATGTTTTATGAAAGACTGACTTCTTAGTGTAGGCCCTGTTAGGGTAATGGCCTTTTTATTGCATAGATAAGCAGATTTTTGAGGGACATTTAGAAAATATATCAGTTTTGTAGAATAAAATTGTTGATGGAGCACTGAGGAATATGTTTGTACCAGATACTGCTGGTTATTACAGGTAAATGTACTTTTTTTAATTTTTTTGAGAAATTTTTATTTAAACTGATTTCAACTGCTTTTCTGGTTGAACATTTCAAAGGCAAAATAAATAGGAATAATGTATTTACTAAACTTTCTGTTGCTATATTTTATTATTTTATATCACATTTGATAACTATGTAAATACACTAGCCTGGATATCCTTTTTAGACACCACTCGGGCCATTACTGCACATGGCAATAAATGGAACAAAAATCAGTAATATTGTTCAGTACAAAAATTGGTAACCTCACTACTAAAACATTTTTTAACAAACCCCTTTCTATATTTAGTTTAGAAGGTAGCATGTTAATAAATTATAGAGGGTATATGTTATGCATGAAGATGTTAACACCTGTAAAGAATATATATGTTATTAGCTGTGTAAAGTCCAATATAGGGAAATACTGAGTTCTGTTTATTTTATTTTATTTTGTTAACCAGGATAGAGCATTTAGTTATTTGTTTTATTTTACATTTGTTAACCGGGTAGTGTCCGGTTGGGCAAGTAGCCCATTTTCATCGGAGACCCAGGGAGAAAATCCCCATAACAATAGTACAGAAAAGATTACAAAAATTTTACAAAGATTTACAAAGAATACACACAAAGTTTAACAGTTGCCTACAATCACAAAAATAATTGAACCCAGTGGACCATTTCCCGGCTCAGTTCAGGGTATAACTCAGACATATAACTGGTGAAGTCAAACACTATGAAGACAGTAAATGCAAATCAAGTAAGTAAAGACAAATAAGTGATGAATTCAAACATTATACTACAAATACAAAACATACAAGTAAAATATTGGCAAACTAATTGTACATTTGACTATACAATAACTTTTAGTGTGGGAGGCAGCATTACATCTCTTTTATTCTATAGATTATGCAAATGCAAAAGCAGAACTGAAAACAGGTTAAACAGTGTAAAGATTTAAAGATATAGGCTTGGACATGTTGAAGCATTTATAGGCTGCTTCAGTCTAGTAGCGACATAGGTTCCTAGACTCATAGGTGTATAGTAAGTTAATAGCCATTAGGGCTTTTATAAGTCTAGCCATGTGATCCAAATATAGATATACCATGAGTCATTGTGCATTAGATGTTAATTTTAGAGGTGTATGTTAGATAGGACTTGATTTAATGGCTGCCTCTTTCCATCAGAGATATAGATCCCAGACCAGGGGGTGACTTTTTGATTTGCCATCTACTGGCCCAGTTTATGCTTGAGTAGTGTTAGGGAAGAGCTCTGCTTCATGTGGATGGGAAGCCTGTTGCAGGCAATGGGAATTCTTTGATATACACACCTGTCTCTCCAACATGTCCTACTTATGTCGTAAGCAAACTAAGTCCTTAACTCTAGTTATTCTGATGATGTTTATTTTGCAGATATGCAAAAAGGTCCATCAGAGTGGCTTGAAAGGTACCTTGTATATCAGCATAGATAGCAGTTTATAGGAGATAGAGCTTTGAGGTGATCTGTGTAGGATATTGTGTTTATGCCCTGCATTCATTTTGTGAGGAATCTCTGTGATCATTCCAGTTGTTGCATGTGCCTGGACAGTTACATTCAGAAGATGTGTTATAATCAATGATGGGTCTAATGAGGGCCGACAACAGTGGCACAATGACTTCTCTAGACCTAGATGCCATGCTCTTACTTATAAGTTGAATGATACAGAAATTTTCTTTTCTACCCTAGTCACATGCATATCAAAAGCCAGGTGTCTACATCCATCCCCAAATCCCTGACTACTGGGTCAACTCTTAGAGCTATTTTATCATTGAGGCAGTTTTTCAGGGTGGCTGACTTCATAAAAGGTACTACTCTGCATTTCTTGGCATTGGGGTTTAAGCTGTGGCTTTGGTAACAGTCATTTGTCTGTGTTAGACCTTCTTGTAACGTGTTAGTGTCTTGGGGGAATTCTATGACTGCAACTAGTTTGCAATCATCTGCAAACTTGATCAACCAGAGGCCCATAACACTGGCCATGAATTTCAAGAAGTAGATTTCAAAGAGAAGTAGACCCAGGACAAAGTCCGGAGGGACTCCGTTATTGACCAGACTGTTTTGGAAGTGGTCTCCCAGTCCTGATTGGCAACTGACTTTTATTTTCTCCTTGTTCAGCCTGGTAAGTGGGACATCAGTATGCTGCATAATGGAGTCCCCTATGACTACCGTCCTTGCTAGTGTGCTGGTTTGTCTTATGGACTTTGTTGTTGAGGCTCCACTGGCTGTGGCTATATAAATAGTGTTAGATATTGTTTTGGCTGAGTGCTTTAGGGTTTCCTGAAGATATTTTTGTAGGAGGTATATATGAGAGGCCTTTGGGGTTTGATAAGATTTTGTTTAAGTGTCTCAGCATAAATTGGTCTATGTGTGAGGTGGAGACTGTATGGTGTGTAGCATATGTGTTTTTGACAACCTACTTGTATGACAAAGTTTTGCCTCCAGTGACATTTTGTGTGTGTGTGTGTGTGTGTGTGTATGTCTATATATATATATATATGTGTGTGTGTGTGTGTGTGTGTGTGTGTGTGTGTGTGTGTGTGTGTGTGTACAGAGACAGATAGATGGTATCTTGCATTTCTTTAGAGATTAAATGGCTATAAATGAACATGAGACAGTTACTACATTGTCTCAAAATGCCCATATCCGCCAAACTAGCTGTGGAGAAATTGGAAGAGTGCACATCTGTGTCAAGTCCTTTAGGTGAGCTACAAGAGTGTGGTGCATGAGGGGTTATTAGAAGGCTACTAAGGGTGGTTTTGGGGCTACAGACTAGACTAAGCTATATAATGCTAATTTCAAGGGACCATACTCCTCAAGTTGCCTTGGCCACCATTCCTCACTCCCAGTGTGTGAGTGTTGTAGCTCGAGGACCAGAGATGCAGTGGGGGCATGCAGTATATCAGCTATCCTGTGCATCAGTTAAGTCATGCCCACCACCCTTCAACACAGACTAGTACATGGAATCTGGAAGAAAGGATTATTTCCAGCTTCATGCTATATGTTTCCTGCTGTCTGCATAAGAGGCTTAAAACAGCGGATATTTATACAGTAAACTCTCAGTTAACCAGAACTAAAGCAACAGGCACTCTCAAGCAGTCTGCAAAAACAAAATCGAAGAAATACAGTACAATGTTCATGTGTTGCACTTTCTGTTTTCCTCCCTGCAGAAACATGCCTTACGTTTTTAGAGTTTTATAGTTTTAAAAAGGAAGATAGGAATAAATTCCCTCTCTCCCCAATCTGAGAAGACATCAAACCAAACAAATAGTATAGGGTACAGTATTAGTCAGGACTGTTTTTAACAGTAATTCTCAAACAACCAGAAACTACAGTTATCTGGCATCTACCAATCCCAATCCCCATGGTTGCTAGAATTGTGAGATAGAACTAGAGCCACATTTTATTAGAGTATTATTCAAAGCAATTGCAGTTTTCAGTCTTACTCATGCCTGTAGAAAACCCAACACTTACCTCAAAATAGAGAGGCTGGCAACACCAGCCTAAGGGTGTGTTCCGACTTAACCTGTATAAAACTGCAGTGCTAAGGGAGCATGTTGCAATATAGGGGTACTTTGCCAAATGACACTACCAGGAGGAGCATAAACAGCTCAAACCTTATTCAAAAAGGCATTATTTTTAACAAGTGCAAAATTTTAAATGTTCTGCTTAGTTCTGGCTCCAACTTTGAATTGGTTATCCACAGTGAATTTCTTTGTGCCACTACCTGCTGCTAAGAGTTTTTTTTTTCAGTACTGGTATTAACAAAGAAATACTTTTCTAGACAGGGATTATTTTCAGGCCATTTACAGGGGTGCTTGCATTTTTCAGACCTCATTATCTGATGAGCAACTTTGGACAGAATTCATTTTGAGCCAGCACTGCATTGTCCCAATAAGAAGCATGTATGCATAGACTTCAAAATGAGTCTTGATGCAAAAGGTGGGAAACCATGATATAAATATTTTCAGACTGCAGCGGTATCACTAGAGTGCTACTATTACAAATGAAAATACATGTGTTACAAATAGAGAATGCCATTATACTGTATAGTATATTACAACTGAGGACAGACACGTATGGTAACCAAATGTTGTTGGATGTTTGCAGTAGCTTACCTGGTGAAATACTGTTCAATAGTGATTTACTCTACAATTTCACTGCCAAGGAACAACTGATTTTTTTTTAGAATCCTAGTATGCTTTTAATTGCTGTCTTCAAAATATTTTTTCTTACTACCTCATATATATCCACAAACATATGATTTCACAGTACCCAAGTAGACTGCAGCTACTGATCATTATTTTGCTCAGTATGAATTTGTGTTGCCGCTCTGTAATGTATAACACATAGAGGATTATCTATTATATATAAACTTTGTGTGCAATGAAATGTAACATTTTTATAGGGCCACTATAAACCAAATAAGGTCTTGTCTTTAAGGTAGGGAAGCGGTACTTTATCTACATGATACACGTCTGTAATTTAGACTATCTGGTCTGTCTGTATGTCACAAAGTTTTGTTATTGCAGTTGGAAAAGAATGTGTTTCCCCTCATGGTAGAAGCTGTGCCTACAGGTGTTGTAATTTATGGTTACTCACATTTTCACAAGTATTTTTCCATACTTATGTGTCTGTAGAAGGTTCATACACATTGAAAATAAAATTGTATATAACTTTTTTTATCATTTTCTATGTATTTTACTCTCCTCACAAAATTCTCATTTAATGAAAAAATGTAGAAACAGGCAACCTTATGTCCAGATAGTCAATACTAACCACAGGAAACAAAATCCAAGTTTCTTCTTCAAATACAAAAAAGTTTGATGATAACACTATACTCAACAGTTCTGTTACAACATCCATCTCCACTTGTGCACCTAAATTTGGGCTTTAAGAAGTTGTGTTGAATCCATTCAACTGCCTCCTCACATTGTGAGGAATGGATGTGAAATTGATGACATCAACAGTCAAAAATTGCACTCAGAATTAAACTTGATACTGTTGATGTCACGTAAAGACCAAGAGTCTTTACAAATGGTGGTATTTTTAACGTATTTTAATAAAATGCTGTCTATCACTTTTGAACAAGGGTAGGTCATGTAGAAGACCTACCATCTATTAATGCCTCATGGGGGGGTTTATTTGGTCTTTGTGTATCTTGGGTATTCCGTACATTACAGGCAACTTTGGCTGTATGATGTCAATATAATTATATGTCTCCAAGTCAATCTTGCCTGCTAAAAGATCGAAATACCCACAGTTTTTACACGACTCCTTTGAACTACATTGATCTCGTTATGGAAGAAGCAACATATGCCAGAGACTAGTACTTGCATCATTTTTTCTTTATATTGGACATCGTCAAAGACTACCAAACCGCCTCCTTTGTCAGGTTTCAAAAACCTGACACTTAAGAACAGGTTTTTAACCATTCCGCGCTATTGCAAGTGAGATGTTCATCTCATTCAAACTACTGCTTATTTTTTGTGTAGAAAAAGGTGTTCAATATCTATTTCACACATTTGTTCAAAAGAAGCAGGTTTTGTTGAGTAGAGGGTTAAAGACACTAGTCAATTTCAATTTGTTATTAACACTTACAGTTATTTCGTTGTTAAAGTACAGTTTTAAATTTAACTTTTGTATAACATTTCAAGTCAATCAGAACTTTAGCAAACTCCCATAGGTACTTCAGTATGTGCGTATCCTAGAGCTAACAGTTCTACTAGTTCAGAATCTAGTTGTAATGATGAAAAGTTATAAATAGTAAAATCTTTCCTTCTATTAGTGTATGTAACAGGTCCTTGTAAAAGGTCTCTGAATCCTGTGGGAGAAACATTGTCTATTGTCGTTTCCTCCAATACACATTCCCCCCTTGTTTCTTCTGTTGGTTCCCTAAAAAAACTTTATCATTAGGGACCCCTGAAGGAACCTGCTTGTTTTGATCAGTTCTCCCTGGTCATCTTTGGTTCTTATAATTATAATTAACAGTAGTGGACCCCTTTAGCCTGTTACTTCTTCTAACATCCTGTCTAGGTGTAGTAGTAAGGTGTTCGCCATTTTCACCTTCCACAGGCATTAATTCAACATTAACAGAAGTAGCAGTACCATTTAAGTCAAAGGTGTTAGAACCTGGGCTTCGGATGTTTAAATGAGGATAAACTTGGTTAGAAAAGTAAGCTGTTCTATCCCTTACTAACTTCTTGTTTTTATTAATTTTGTAACTTAAGTAACAGTGCATCAATGCTAGAAAAAATACGATCATAGTCGTATTTAAATTGCAGGAAGGAAATGTTAGTTTTAATTTCCTCATCCAAGACATTCACTTCAGAAATAAGTGACAAAATGTGAATATCGTAATGCTTAACTATGACATCTAATAGAAGGAAAGATTTTACTATTTATAATTTTTCATCATTAAAACTAGATTCTGAACTAGTAGAACTGTTAGCTCTGGGATACACTTTTATACCAAGTACCTATGGGAGTTTAGCTAAAGTTCTGATTGACTTGAAATGTTATGAATGCATGAGTTAAATTTAAAACTGTACTTTAACAACGAAATAACAAGTGTTAATAACAAATTGAAATTGACTAGTGTCTTTAACCCTCCTACTCAACAAAACCTACTTCTTTTTGAACAAATGTGTGAAATAGATATTAGACACCTTTTTTCTACACAAAAAATAAGCAGTAGTTTGAATGAGATGAACATCTCACTTGCACAACGTGAATGGTTAAAAAACCTGGGTTCCTTAAGTGTCAGGTTTTTGAAACCTGACAAAGGAGGCGGTTTGGTAGTCTTTGACGACGTCCAATATAAAGAAAAAATGATGCAAGTACTAGTCTCTGACGCCTATGTTGCTTCTTCCCTTAATGAGATCAATGTAGTTCAAGGTCGTATTCGTGGGTATTTCCGCGATCTTTTTTTAGCAGGCAAGATTGACTTGGAGACATATAATTATATTGACATCATTCAGCCAAAGTTGCCTGTAATGTTCGGAATACCCAAGATACACAAAGACCAAATAAACCCCCCCATGAGGGCATTAATAGATGGTAGGTCTTCTATGACCTACCCTTGTTCAAAAGTGATAGACAGCATTTTATTAAAATACGTTAAGAAAATACCTACCATTTGTAAAGACTCTTGGTCTTTTTTACGTGACATCAACAGTATCAAGTTTAATTCTGAGTGCAATTTTTTGACTGTTGATGTCATCGACTTATACACATCCATTCCTCACAATGAGGCAGTTGAATGGATTCAACTGCTTCTTAAAGATTTAGGTGCACCACAAGTGGAGATGGATGTTGTAACAGAACTGTTGAGTATAGTGTTATCATCAAACTTTTTTGTATTTGAAGAAGAAACTTGGATTTTGTTTCCTGTGGTTAGTATTGACTATCTGGACATAAGGTTGCCTGTTTCTACATTTTTTCATTAGTCTGTTTGCTCGTTTTGACTGTTTGCTGGTTGCCATGGATTCAGGCACTCCTGCTAGTCCTGTTAGTCCTAAGCTTCGTTCAATAGCTACTCACGAAAACTTAAGAGAAGTGGATTTATTGTCCTTATTGGCTTCTATTTCACAAAAACTAGAAGCATTACACGTTCGTATGGATGCTTTAGAGCAGTTTCCAATGGTTAACAGAAAAGAAAAATCAGAAACAACTGTAAACCGGAATGCTGTTCCAGTTTCCGATTCGGAGGGGTCCGAAACGTCACTTCCTGTAGCTCAACAGCCTAGAGAACTGCCTCCTCGTGTGAACAAACAACAGACAGGGTGTTTGGTTATTCAAAACAATGGTCCTTCCACGAGCAGAGAAACGGACTTGTTTCCTTCAACTCCACGTATTTTTAAGGTTCCTTCTGTCAGTTATGCTGCAGTTGCCAACTCAAACCTAAGCACACCACCCGCATCTAACATAAACGAGGGGCGTAGTGTGGAGCCAGAGGAGGAACGCCTAACTTTGAACGACTGGATAAATAAAGAAAACTGCTGCTCCTGTCAGTCCAACATTGGGACAATTGACTGTTCTTCTTCTGCTCAAGTAAATGACAACAACACGATTAGCGACCGTTTAAAGGTACTTGACACCAAGTTGCTTAAACTAAAAAAACTGCAGCTGGAAGCTGCTTATTTTAGGCAATGTTTAAATGAAAAGTTGATTCCAAAAGGCCTTAGGAACAACTTCACTCCTTCAGGATTATTAATAGACCAAGCGTATTTTTCAGAATTGAAGTGCTTATTTCAGGAACAAGGTTTACAATTGTTAAATGTCATAGTTAAGCATTACGATATTCACATTTTGTCACTTATTTCTGAAGTGAATGTTTTGGATGAGGAAATTAAAACTTAACATTTCTTTTTTGCAATTTAAATACGACTATGATCGTATTTTTTCTAGCATTGATGCACTGTTACTTAAGTTAAAAATTAATAAAAACAAGAAGTTAGTAAGGGATAGAACAGCTTACTTTTCTAACCAAGTTTATCCTCATTTAAACATCCGAAGCCCAGGTTCTAACACCTTTGACTTAAATGGTACTGCTACTTCTGTTAATGCTGAATTAATGCCTGTGGAAGGTGAAAATGGTGAACACCTTACTACTACACCTAGACAGGATGTTAGAAGAAGTAACAGGCTAAAAGGGTCTAATACTGTTAATTATAACTATAAGAACCAAAGAGGACCAGGGAGAACTGATCAAAACAAGCAGGTTCCTTCAGGGGCCCCTAATGATAAAGTTTTTTTAGGGAACCAACAGAAGAAACAAGGGGGGAATGTGTATTGGAGGAAACGACAATAGACAAGTTTCTTCCACAGGACTCAGAGACCTTTTACAAGGACCTGTTACATACACTAATAGAAGGAAAGATTTTACTATTTATAATTTTTCATCATTAGAACTAGATTCTGAACTAGTAGAACTGTTAGCTTTGGGACACACTTTTATACCAAGTACCTATGGGAGTTTAGCTAAAGTTCTGATTGACTTGAAATGTTACATACGCAAGTTAAATTTAAAACTGTACTTTAACAATGAAACAACAAGTGTTAACAACAAATTGAAATTGACTAGTGTCTTTAACCCTCCTACTCAACAAAACCTACTTCTTTTTGAACAAATGTGTGAAATAGATATTAGACACCTTTTTTCTACACAAAAAATAAGCAGTAGTTTGAATGAGATGAACATCTCACTTGCACAACGTGAATGGTTAAAAAACCTGGGTTCTTTAAGTGTCAGGTTTTTGAAACCTGACAAAGGAGGTGGTTTGGTAGTCTTCGACGACGTCCAATATAAAGAAAAAATGATGCAAGTACTAGTCTCTGACGCCTATGTTGCTTCTTCCCTTAATGAGATCAATGTAGTTCAAGGTCGTATTCGTGGGTATTTCCGCGATCTTTTTTTAGCAGGCAAAATTGACTTGGAGACATATAATTATATTGACATCATTCAGCCAAAGTTGCCTGTAATGTTCGGAATACCCAAGATACACAAAGACCAAAAAAACCCCCCCATGAGGGCATTAATAGATGGTAGGTCTTCTATGACCTACCCTTGTTCAAAAGTGATAGATAGCATTTTATTAAAATACGTTAAGAAAATACCTACCATTTGTAAAGACTCTTGGTCTTTTTTACGTGACATCAACAGTATCAAGTTTAATTCTGAGTGTAATTTTTTGACTGTTGATGTCATCGACTTATACACATCCATTCCTCACAATGAGGCAGTTGAATGGATTCAACTGCTTCTTAAAGATTTAGGTGCACCACAAGTGGAGATGGATGTTGTAACAGAACTGTTGAGTATAGTGTTATCATCAAACTTTTTTGTATTTGAACACAAATTCTATCTACAAAAATGTGGAATAGCCATGGGCTCTCCTTGCGGAGCCAGCGCAATAACTTGTTTGTAGCCTTTTGGGAAAAACTTTTTATATTATCTAATCAAACTATAATGCAAAAGATAAAATATTACACCAGGTTTTTGGATGATATATTCATCCTTTTTAAGGGGAACGAAGTTGAAGCAAAACTTTTTGTAGACTTTTTAAATAGTACTACACAATGGTTAAAATTTACTTATAGGTTTTCAACAATAGAAACAGATTACCTCGATGTGAGACTAACTAAGGAATTAGATGAAGGGATTTACCTTTCTGGCATTTTTAGAAAACAAACGTATTGCAACTCCTTCCTGCACTATACAAGCTTACATCCACCTAGGCAGAAAAAATCCATAGTTAAAGGTCAGCTGGTATGTGCAGGTAGGATGTGCAGTACTTATAGTGACTTTAAAGCTGAGTGCCAGTTTTTGAAAGGGATGTTTTTAAACCGTGGATACCCTGTTTCTCTCTTAGATGGCCTTATTAATGAAGTTGATACTAAAAGGACAAAAGGTTTGTATAAACCATTACTTGACCAATCTAGTGTTGGTAGGTCTACCATTGATAATGAATTAGTGCATCAAAATTCCTTTTTAAATCAGCAGAGAAATTATTCTTTGAGCTTTATAACTCAATTTAATTTGAATTCAACAGGAATTTGGGCCATTATTTTAAAAAACTGGCCACTAGTTATTAATTCTGCTAATTTAAGTGACAAGTTAGGCCAGCGCCCTTTTGTTATTTATAGGAGAAGCAGTAACTTGAAAGAACTACTACAACACACTTCTATTGCTCATAGTTACATGAGACCTAGTGGTTCATTTAAATGTGGATGCTGTAACATGTGTAAAGTGATGAGGACAGGTAATTCCTTTATAGTTAGGAATAAAAAGTACAATATTAAACAGAGGATTTCTTGTGAATCAAAGTCAGTAGTATACATCGCTTTATGCAATTCCTGTCCTTCCTTTTATATAGGAAAAACCAATCGCAAACTAAAAGAGAGTATACCAGCATCTATATGCTATAAAAAAACCTCTTTTAGAGAATGCCTTGGCAAAACATGTTAACAGTAATCCTGACCACTCTTTTAGCTTTATGGGCATAGATCAAGTACCTTTAACTAACAGGGGAGGTCCTTTTCAGACAATCCTTGAATGTGTTGAACTAACATGGCAGCTGAATTTAGATGCATTTAAGCCAGAAGGTCTCAACGAGAATTGTAACATTTCATGTATTCTTAAGTTAAAGAGCTATTTTAGGTAATTCTTATATACACACACTTTGTGAGTATACTCTATAATATTTATAATGTAATAGTACAAATGCATTAGTTAAGAGTATTTTTATGTGTGTTTCTCTTTTTTATATAATACTTACCGGTAACTTAATGGTGTTTTTATTATTATTTATAATAGTTTTTAGTACTTAAAATTTTTAATTAAGATAAATCTGTGCAGGATATGCAATTATTTGTCACTTCCTGTTAAGTGAGTATTTGAACAGACTGGTTTAGCTGTTTTATTTGTCTTCTTTCTGAGGAAGCTGGATAGGGTCACGCTAAAACGCTAGTCTTTTGAAAATAAAACTTTTACGTTAAAGAAGAAACTTGGATTTTGTTTCCTGTGGTTATTATTGACTATCTGGACATAAGGTTGCCTGTTTCTACATTTTTTCATTAGTCTGTTTGCTCGTTTTGACTATATATATATATATATATATATATATATATATATATATATATATATATATATATATAGATATATATATATATATATATATACACACACACCGCATATCGCATACACTGCCACATATAAATATATATATATATATAATGTGTGGTATGTGTATAATGTCCGTGTGTGTGTGTGTGTGTGTGTGTGTGTGTCTGTGTATGTGTATATGTATGTATGTGTATATATGTATATATATATATATATATATATATATATATATATATGTATATATATATATGTATATATATATATATATATATATATATATATATATGTATATATATATGTATATATATATATATATATATGTATATATATATATATATATGTATATGTGTATGTGTATATATATTTATATATATATATATATATACATATATGTATAATATACATTATTTATTTATATATATATATATATATATATATATATATATATATATATATATATATATATATGTATAATATACATTATATATATTTATATATATATATATATATATATCAGAAACACGGACCCAAACGAGAGCTGAGAACCGTGCACAATGTGCATATGCTGCTTTGCCCAATTCTTATACACAGTCAAAGTTAGCGTTCATAGGTATAAGTATACAGCAATCACTTACTGTCTCACAGCTGATAAGCCCAAATAACTGCAGTCAATCTAGGAGAAGCCTAGTATTCAGTACGATAAAACACACTTATAGGATTGCGATAAATCCAAAATAGAATCCTGGTAGCCAATGTGATAGTACACACTTCTGAAGATAGCGATAAGTCCACAACAAATAGATAACACCATTCGGTTCAAGTAAAAAACTGTATTTATTAGTTAGCGCTTTCACGGCTGAGAGAAGCCGCTTCTTCAGACAAACACAGGAGCGCCATTACAGCGCCAAATTTAAACAAATTGTTTCAACTGCTAAAACCTCCTCCCATCAACCTCCAAACAAATTTAAAGTGACAATGCACAATTCCAAATATCCATTAAATAAATTATAAAAAACTAGAAAAGCTAAAAGCATTAAAACCAGTATATAACATGTATATTAACAATGTATCCTACAGTTGCAACACAAGTCAGATCAAATATGTAACATTAAGTAACTGAATATTTATTTTATTACAGAAATTGTATTGACTAGTCTAAGAAGCTGAATGTTCAACAAGTATGGCAGTGACTGAAAGCCTAATAAATCTGCAAGCGACAATGCACCCTGCAGTAGCTTCGCTCCTCGGACCAACCAAATGTAGTATACCTTGTAATTACAAGACTGTATGACATAAACTAAAGTGGTAAATGATAATAAACAAACAGCGAGCAAGCATGTCAGCGACAAGTACATGGTAAGTCAGAAGGCTGTAAAATCTAAAGAATAAAGGCAGCGATGCACCCTCCAGTTGCAACGCTATTCGGATAGACCATATAACATAAATATAGTATACATAATAACTACAAAACTGTATAACACAGACTAAGGTGGTAAACATTGAGCAGACATGTCAGCGGCAAGAGCAAGGTGAGCCAAAAATGGTAATGATAATGCTGGTACAAACTGATGGCTCAATGAAAAGGACAGAAGGGGGAGGAATGAAATGAGTCCAATGAAATACTATTGAAACAGGTGGGCAAGTGCTGATCGAAAAAATAATAATAATAACACGGAAGACCTAAAATGACAAAAAGCTATAGCAAAAAATAATAACAAAAGTCTAAGGACAAAAATCTATTGAGTGATAAAAACATCTATCAAGAGTGCAGGATAAAAGTGCATGATATTGCACATATGAACAATGGCAGTGGTGTGTGAAGGCTGCAAGGATAGGAAATCCTGTGATGTATGGATCCCCATAAGCAAAGTACAAAAACAGAACAAATGTGATAACTAGACCAGCCATATGCAAATCGGAGAAATATATATATATGTAGGAAGAATGTATATGCAAACATAGTGTATGTGGTGACATGAAACTAAAGTAGGCTAGACATCTAGAGGATGTTGCATGGCATTACAAAGAATAGGGCATATGAACGTGTCCAGTCCTTAAATGCTACCTCAAGGGCCTTCCTTTCAGGTACGGTTTTATAGATAACACTTCATTCAGGCCTCTTTCTCTATGAGCAGCTAGTCTGCACATCCATCTTAGTTCCGCTTGTTCCGTGAGATTGATTAAGTCACCTAGTCTAAAGCTAGGCTCTATTACTTGAAAGACTTGAAAGAGAAAGGTATGCATTGGACCTTCTCTAAGAGTATGTTTCGCTAAGGCACTGTATTCTTGTTTTCTAGCCAGGCAATACATATGATCACGTATTCTTTCTCTTAGAGTTCTATTAGTCTTGCCCACATAGAATGAAAAGCACGTTACACAGTGGGCCACATACACTAAGTTCCTCGTATTGCAATTACTGTTACAATTTATTGTCCAAAGATGACCCGAAACCGGGTGTCTGTAGTAGTGGGATTCGTCTATAAATTTACATTGTGGACATTTCCCACATTTACTGGTTCTCTCAAAGCCTGTTCGTTCTAAAATAATACTGCTTCTTGGACCACATAGCAGTCTTTTTAGATTCAACAAATTGCTGAACACAAACTTGGGACTAGAGCCCACTATCCTGGTGATACTGTCGTCTGCAGTCAAGATATTCCAATGTTCTTGAATTATAGATTGAATCCTGTGGGTTCCTTGTCCATAGGGCATAACAAATCCTAACATTCTATCAGCATGATTCTCAGTGGTTCTGTTGGCTTGACTGAATCCACCAAATAAATATGGTTTAGCTCTATGCTCTCTGAGATCATTCATCTCCTTGTACACATTCTGAATTTCTTCGTGTGAGTATGCTCGTGCCATGAGTCCTTCACTTAACTCATTCAACCCTGAATCATAGTCAGTTTCCTTAGTTGATAGCCTTGAGACCCTCATGGCCTGACCCTTGATAATGTTCTTGAAGATGTGGGGAGGATGCATGCTATCCCTGTGAAGGAACGAGGGTTTGTAGCATGATTTCCTATGTACCTTAGTATTTATCATGCCTCCTGCCTTGGATAGAGTAATGTCTAGGAAATCGATGGATACATCATCATAATTCATGGTGAACTTCAGAAAGGAACTACTAGAGTTCAGCCTATGATGGAAAGCAAATAATTGCTCAATGCTCCCTTTCCATAGGAAGATAAGATCATCCACAAACCTCCTATAGAATGAGATATGTGGATTATGTATAATGTGAGTTTCTTCAAAGGTCGCCATGACCAGGTTGGCATAGCTGTTGGCACAGCTCGTGCCCATGGCGACCCCTTTAACCTGTTTATAGCAGCTTCTTCCATAGATGAAAATATTGTTCTCCAAGACTGTTTCCATGAGTAACAATACAAAATTCATTCTATCCTCATCCAGCTCAGAATGGCTTCTTAGGTACGTGTGCAGCATTTGAATGCCCTCTCCATTAGGGATGCACGTAAACAATGAAATTACATCCATCGTTACAAAGATTAAAGAATCAATTCCACTTCTGTCAAGGGTACCAATTAACATATGTAAATCCTTCAATAAATGTTCAGTATCTTGAAGGATATAAATCGACTTCTTCATGGGTTGCTTAAGTTCATGGTCTAAGAGCATAGAGAGTGGCTCAGTCAGCCAACCCGCCCCTGCCACTATGGGTCTAAAGGGAGGTTGAAGGAGATTTTTATGTATTTTCGGTAAGCCCGAAATAGTTGGAATCACAGGATAGTCCACAAGTAGAAAAAGTTGTAGATCCTCTGTTAGATGGCCCATGGCCTTACAATCTGATAGCATGCGAGTTATTCTTTCTTTCATACTATCGACAATGTCCACAGAGACCTGTTCATAGGCCTCCTCACTTAACATCTTTAACATTTCAGAGTTATAATAGTTTGTATCTAAAACAACCACAGAACCACCCTTATCCGCAGGGCGTATGATTATATCGTTATTGTTCTTAAGGCTATTCAAGGCCTGCATTTGTGCTTTGGTCAAGTTGTCTATCAGGGTATGCTCATGAATTCCCTGTTTTTCATATATATCCCTCTCCACAGCTTTCACGAATATGTCCACATTGGAATTAAACGGTGGCATAAATGCGCTTTTTCTTTTGAAAGCTACCCGTTTGTCATTATTACAATCATGAAAGAGCAGTTTAAGTCCAACGTTCCTAGCAAAGCATCTAAGCGCTAGGATAGATTGGCTATGGTCGATGTTAAATGTGGGTATAAATGACATACCCTTATTCAAAACTTCAAGTTCTGGTTTCGACAAAGTATGACCAGAGATGTTGTAAATTAGGCCACTTGACCCCAAAGGTTCTGAAGAGTTTGTTGCGAGTTCGGAGGAGGAGGAAGATCTTTCCTTTTGGCCCCTCGTACATGGTCGTTCTCTATTGATCTTTTTCGATTCAGACGTATAGGAAAAGGAGCCTCTGTGGGGTTATGAAATTCTACCCTGTCCAACTGTATTTTCCTTCTCACTGTCCCTGCTAGGGTGGTACTAGCAGAACTTTCATTCACATTCGCCTCAGTGGTTTTATCAGAAATGT
>NC_056736.1:421863483-421869884 GCF_019279795.1 Protopterus annectens
TTGTGATTTCACTTTTGCATAGTGTTTTTTTTTTTTTTTAACCAGTTCAGAGACATGCGAGTCTCCTGTTCTAACTATACTTTCCCATTTGTTCATGTGTTTCACTGTATGTTTAAAGTACTGCAGTTGCCTCAGATTAGTGTACTGTTTGGACTGTGCTGTGAGGCATCTCTGCAGATGTCATGACAACTAAACATTTGTTCCTGGTCCAGGATGAAAAGTTTTTGTTTTCATCATGCATGTTTGGTTGTTGGATGTACATTGCATATGCATGCTTTTTTGTTTTTTCAGGATTCATTCCTATACTACAGTGCTAATATGTTCTTACTCCATTGTGTGTTGTAGATGAGACCATCCATGAAGCAAACCTTGCCATGATGGCTGAGTGTCAGGTGTGGTTGTGCTGATGTAAGGTATGTAACACACAATTTTGCACTTACAGTGGGATGCTCTGTATGGGTTGCTGTATGTGTGTGTGGTAATGTATCTTACAGACTTCACAGGTGGCCATGCACTCAGCTTGTCCTTTGGCTCATATGGTGATTTGGGTACTGAGTAGTGTGCAGAATCCTAGTCTGTTTGCTGATGCCAGACGGCTGCTTGTTGGGACCATCTGTATGTATTGTCAAACACTTATGGGACCACCTGTATGTCACTATGTCATGTATGACATTCTGACAGTTAAAAACAAAGGTCTGTGCACTGCATAAATGCATTGTACAAAGCAACAAGTTGCTGAGAAGATCCTTTTAGACATTGCATTGTGTCACATAAATGTTAGGTCAGGTAGATCTGGAGCTACTGGAACTCTGTGGTAAAGCTAAAAACTAGGTAGTGACTGCTGATTTTCACTGTAGTGCATAAAACAACTAGGCTTTGACTGCTGGCTTCATCATAACAGATCATGCACCTGGTCAGAAACAAGTGCACAAGTCATGGGGGTGCATATAGGTAATGCCAAGTCACTGTTCTATGGGCTGAGCTATCTTTAAAATTTGTTTGACTTGATAGGTGACATTTAGTATTGTTTGTATATTTTCTGGTGCAGTGCAGGACCTTGGGGAATTCCTTAAATATTTGTTCATTCTGTATTTAAATGCCATATGGACAGCTTTGTTTTGGGATGTAGTAGGAAGCTTTGCTTGTACTGTCCTGTGGTCATGTCTCTTACCATATACTAACAGCTGTTTGACCATTGTACTGTGAGTGCATCATTTCAAATATCTGTTTCTCTGTATGACCTTTACACTTTTAAGAACCACATTAGTTCATTAGGAAATTAACAGCATATATGGGAAGGCATCTTAAGTCCGCACACGTAAGTTTGTGCTTCCCTTTTCAAGTACTTCATAGTGCTTACTTCCCAAACTGAGCATGGCTACCCATGGCAGTCCTGCTGTAAATTTGTGTATACCCATCCCATCAAAACTAGCCTTAAAGTTAGTGAAAAGTACTTTGGTCTGTAGTTGTAAGTTTTGAATACCTTGAGTTAAGAACCTCGTTTATTAAATCTTGCTGTTGGTATAGACTTTGGTCCCACTGGCTTTCCAAATAAACAGAAGGTCACATTGGCCTGGGTCTTGGAGAACAGGATAGGATGTGCCATTCACAAAACCAAGCTTCTTAAATTGGTTAGCTCATTTTATCTTCATACATTGTGTTTTGCTATGATGCATTTCTTGGCTTTGCATATTAGGCTGGTTAGACTTATGAATGCATAATTTTCTGGCTCTGTACAAGGGCCACACTTGTATAGGAGAGGCACAGTGGCCGTTCTCCAGATATCCATTTACAAAACCTGAGGATAGTCAGAGACTGAACAGCTCAGGCTCATAGGTAGGTACTAGGCTGTCTGCCCTAGGGCCTATGTACGCCTAGCCAACAAGGTTCCCTGTGTTTCACCACCTATGGATGCTTATTTACCTGCACCCCTGTCTAGCAGGGCCACTGATGTGATGCCCTAGGTGAATTTACTGTTACCCATCCACTCATCAAGATTTTTCTTGAAGAGTGCTAGTGATGAACTCTGCTTGACCTAGATAGTTTGTTCCATAGTATGGGTAGTCTCTGGGAGAGGAATCTGTCCCTCCAGCATGTTTTGTTAATTGTGGTGATGAGGTTTAGGTCTCTAGAGCATGTGGCTCTGAGGGACTGGGATTTCTTTAGGTGTAGCATGTCCAGCAGCTCAGGGTTTGACATAGCTTTGTATGTTAGGCAGAGATCACCTCAGTGTAGACTATATGCTGTGGAGTAAAGCCGGAGTTTTTTGAGGTGGTCAGCATAGGGTAACAGAGTCTCATAATCCTCTTTGTGAGGTATTTTCTAGCTTCTGCAGATGCCTTGTAAGGTGCATTCCAAATGGGGCATTGTACTCTATAATGGGTCTGATGAGAGCTGAGTAGAGGGGGACAATGACTACTTTTTTCCTGGATGAGAACCCTTTCATGATGAGGTGTGCTACGTAGAAGTATTTCTTGACCACTGTAGTGATGTGATTTATCAAAGGAGAGGCTACTGTCCACTAGAGTCCCAAGGTCTCTTATCATGCCTTTGGTGTTAAGTGGGCTGCCGCCTATGTGGTAATCCATGGGTACAGGGTTTTTACCAAAGGGGATGACAATGTATTTTTTGGCATTGAGCTTGAGGCCATGGCTCTGACACCAGGCATCAGTCTCGGTGAGGCCCTTTTGCAGGATGTCCATGTCATTTGGGGACTCGACTATGGCACCCAGTTTGCAGTCATCTGAGAACTTTGTCAGCCAGAGGCCCTCTGTGTTGGCCTGTACTTCA
Organism: Protopterus annectens; assembly: GCF_019279795.1. Taxonomy (NCBI): domain Eukaryota; kingdom Metazoa; phylum Chordata; order Ceratodontiformes; family Protopteridae; genus Protopterus; species Protopterus annectens. The sequence continues at coordinate 421,866,274 of NC_056736.1, forward strand.
GAGAAGTAGATCCCAAACAGGAGGGGACCCAAGACTGAACCCTGTGGTACTCCGCTTGTCACAAGTCTGGAGTCAGATTTGAAGTCACCGATTTTTACAGTGTGGGTTCTGTCTGTGAGCCAGTTGATGACCCATCTTGGGACGTACAGATTTATACCCAGCTTGGTGAGTTTATTTATGATACCAGAATGGGGGATGGTGTTGAAAGCCTTGGCAAGGTCAAGATATGCTGTGTGGACTGCCTTACCCTCGTCTACGGCTTTGGTGACTGAAAAGAAGTCAACTAGGTTCAGGAGACATCATCTACCCTTCACAAATCTGAACTGGATGGGGTCCAGAGTTTGGATGTTAACGATATCCTTGTTATGAGTTCCATGATAATATGCTCCATGGCCTTGCAGACTAGGCTTGTCAGGCTAAAAGGGTGATAGTTCCCAGGGTCCATGGTGGCTCCCTCTTTGTGGAGTGGTACAACTGTTGCCATGTGCCATTTGGTGGGTACAAAGCCTGTCGAGAGGCTATGATTGAACATGGTGCTTAGATGGGGGGGGGGGGCTAGTTCATTGTGAAGCTCATGTAGAACGCAGCCAGGGATATTGTCCGGTCCCATGGATGCTGTGTTTTCTGCTTTTGATAGTGCAGTTTTCACCTGTTCAGTTGTGATTGCAGGGACACTACATTTTTCCTATATGGATATGGGCCCTTTAGGAGGTGAGGGGGGTAAAGTTGGCAAAGTTGGCACTGAACCTATCAGCCAGGATGTTGGCGATATCAGTTGGTTCCATGAATTTTGTGCCATTGTGCTGTAGCTCAGAGCAGATCTGGGTGTTGCCATTGAGATTCTTGACATAGCTGTAGAATGCTTTGTGGCTGTCTTTAGAGTCTGTGACAGTCTTGTTTTCATAGTTTGCTTTGGAGGATTTTATGAGCGATCTCAGCTTCTTGCTGAGGCTGATCAGGGAGCTCCTCCACTCATGGGCTTTTATTTTCTTTTTCAACAGTTTCTTCCTTCTGTTGTAGAGTTTAATAGCAGAGGACCACCAGATTGGTTTCCTTCTTTTAGAAGATTGCATCTTGGTTCTATTAGGGATGGCACGATCCATGCACCCGTGTAGGTGCTTTTAGAGTGCATTTGTAGAAGACTCAGCAGTGGTAACTGCATTGTCCATCTTTATGGGTGTTGTGAAATTGGCCACTTCTGCCTTAAGTAGCACAAAGTTGGCTTTGGAGAATTTTTTTACTGTGGTTTCCTTAGTGGGGTGTGGGGGTGGGATGTGGATATCTAGGGTGATTAGTTTATGGTCGGATCTGACCAGTGAGGAGTTCACTTCAGGTGTGGAGATGTTGGTAAGTATTAGGTCTAGGATATTTTTGCTCCTGGTAGGGGTGTGGACAAGTTGATTCAAGGCATTGGAATTTATGAAATCTAGGAAGCATTGAAGAAAGGAGTTAGTACAAGAGTAGTTTTCCCAGTTAATGGTGGGGTAGTTGAAATCTCCCAATATTAGGGTGTTTGGTTGGACCCTGATCTTTTCTATTATATCAAGAAAAGAGGAGTGGGAATCTTGGGCAGGGTGGGGGATCTGTAGTAAGCTACAATATGGATATGCAGTTTTGCACAGAGTTAGTTGCACTTGTATAATTTTAGGATGAATTAGGTTGGGCAACTAGCCTGGAGGTGTGGTTGTTCTTAATGAATATGGACACACCTACGCCCTTGCTGTTCTGGTCCTGGTTTGATGGCCGAAAAGTATGGTACGAGTTATATCCTGGTAATGCAGGTGTGCTCTCCGGAGCCTTGAACCAGGTTTCAGTCACTGCACATATATCTATATTCTCCATTTTAAGGAGTGCCTCGAGTGAGTGCATTTTGAGGTTTAGACTTCTAGCATTGAGTAGCATTACCCTCAGTTTCTGCTTGTCTGCATCAGTTAGTGTTGGTTTTGTTTTTTGGGTTTTGCCTAAAAAAGGTACTATAGGGGTGGCAAGAGCCTTGGCCCGTATCCAGAATCCCAGGCATGACAGGTGCAGGTCATCTCTGGCAAAGCATCATGGCCTGTCAACCATGTCGTCCCAGGCAGACAAATACTGGATCCCCTTTGAAAGACACCAGAAGTTTAGCCAATTGTTGAAGTCTATCATTTTGTCCTTGTATTGTGGTATCATTCTTGGTGAAGGTAGGATGTTTTTCGGGGCTAGAATCATACTTGCCTGGATTACAAGATCAGAGAACTCCTCCATGTCTCTTCATGTAATCCAGGGAGGTACATCTCATGCCATTCACACCGACATGGACAATGACAAGAGTCATATTTATACTTGTTGTGGAGTGACCCGAGTGTGTGGATTATGCGGCGGATCCTGGCACCCAACAGGCAGCTAACAGTAACCTTCTCCTTATCTATTCTGGTGAGTGGAACATCACTGTACCTGACTATAGCATCACCTATGACCAATGTGTTTGGTACGTAGTTTTGCCTTATGATCAGTGGTTGAGTGGCACACTGAGTCTGTGTTGTCTTTTGGGTTGTGGTGAGGGTGGAGGTTGCTTGTTTTTCTGCTTTGGAGGTACATACTATGCACTGAGAATGTAGCCTGGTATGTTATCTGTTCTGATGGAAGCATTATTTTTGGTGTTTGACAGGAATTTTAAGATTTGTTCCAAGACTTGTTCCAACGTGATTTCAGGAGAAACTAAATGTTCAAGGATACTGGGGCAACAACTTAGGTTTTGGGGTTTAAGTTTGTACTACAGTTTGCTATTATATTGGGTTTGGAAAATGCAATGAGCGCAGTGCATTGTTGGATATTCTTCCTTAATTTCCTGACATAATTGAATTATCTGTATTTTTCTTTATCTGTAGCAACCTTGAGCTCCTATTTTGCTTTACATTTTGTAGTAGTACTTGGTTGCCTTGATGGCATGTTTCATTGTGCTTCTGAGATAATGGGACGAGAAGTTTTATAGAGTTTATTATGGGAGTACTGAATTTACCATTGTATTTAGGGGTGGACAGGTTCTGACTTTTCTGCGTAGTTACTGTCGAATATGGCAGGCCTTTCAGTTTGGTCCATTTGCAGGTGATTGTTGGGAATTTTGCATAGGTCTTCTACAAGCTGGGAAAATCTCTAAGAATGGTCTAATGCTTGTGGATTTGTACCACAAGACCTGTTGGAGATAGACGACTATTTTGTGGTCAGGTTTAACTAGGAATAAGGCGATATGGAGTGGGGTACAGGCAGGGACTAGATTTGTAAGGAACAGGTCAATGATGTCTGAGACATTAGTGGGTAGATAAGCAATTTGCTCTAGTGAATTGGCATTAAAGTCTTGGAAATGCTGAGAATATTCACTTTAGTGGTGCAAGTGTGCCAATTAATGCTTGGGTAATTTACATCCCCTTAGCTAGAGGGCTTATGGTTTGATATTTAACCCCTCAATAGTGATAAGGTAATTTCCATGATCTCTGGGGGACATTGATTAGGAAATGTAACTATTAATAAAGTAATAGCAGTGTTTGTTTAGTAGTGATTTGGCTCGGCAGGAGCTCTTAGTTTGGATTGTGGATATTTTGGCATCAGGTAATGCTGTTTATGACCAATACATACAG
>NC_056736.1:421870384-421882884 GCF_019279795.1 Protopterus annectens
TCCTTCAGTGGCTTGGGTACCAGCCCATAGGTGCTTCTCCTCATCTTTTAGGTTGGGGCACTCATGAGCTTCCTTTGGGTAAATGAACAAGTCTGTCAAAAACTGAATCGGAGGGGCCTCAACTTTAATCCCTCCTGCCTTGTTTGCAAAATTTGCAGTGTTTCTTGTTCCTTTCTCAACTAGATTCTGGACTTTAGGCTAATAACAGCTTTTGCTACACAGTAGCCTTCATAGTATCTCTGTTGTGACCAGACTGTATGATCTGTTCTGTTTCTGGAACAACCAACGCAGGTGCAAAAATAAGCTGTTCTTTGATCTTTAGAAAATACTAACAGAGTGTCTTCATCCCAAATGAGATTCCCATTCTCCATTTTGTTCCATTTGAACATGGCAGTCTGAGGTCTTGTTGTAGCATAACCTAGTATCCAATTAACTGGAATATCGAAAGATTCACAGAACTCACTCTAACCTTGTGACAGTGGCTGGAAGTGGTAACTGTTTTGCTGGCACCATCACTCCCAAAAAAGTAACGGAAGTCTTCACAAGCTAACTTTTTTAGAATTCGGTTTTAGTCACAATTTATCTCATTGCATGGAAGGATTTCCAGGACTTGCAAGTGGTGTTGCTTAGTATCTCTACATAAAGGGAGATTTAAAAGAATTCTTTAGATTTTCTCCAAGATTGTTTAGTAAATCTTAACAAATATATATCTAAGCCTAGCAACAAGTACCTCCCTCTGGCCTAGTGTCTTGCTCAAGTAGACCTCTAATACTGTTATTAGGTCTTGCCTCTGTTTTTAATAAATGTGATGCTTTCCTTCTCCACATTTAAATTTTTGTTAACCTGCACATCTTTATATTCCTGTTAAATTACAACTTACAACTTCCCACACAACCTTTTTTTTTTTAATCAAAAACCATAAACTCTTGCATTGTATGCATCTTAACTTAAAAGATTGGAAACATGTTGTTAGAAAAATCTACATGCTGCCTAGAAAAATATATTTACAATGTGTGCTGCTTAGGAAGATGTGTATTTAATCATTCAAACATATATAAGTTGTGTGATCAAATATATAGAGAAATGTGTTACGGCACTAGTTAGGAATAAATGTACTTGTGCATTTAATTCTGTCTTACTAGAATAACAGTGAAATAAACCACTGCATATTATGCTGTGAAGTACAAGCTGCAGTGTAATCAAGAAATTTGACCTTGGCAGCTTGCAGATGCAGTCTGGCTCATGTCTTTCAAGTAAAGATTATTTTGCAAAGTTAAGAAAATAATAAATCTGTTCGCATGTATGTCCTCTTTCTGCCTCCACCAGGAGAGTAGCCTTGTCTTTATCTCTGATAGTCTTGCAGCTGAGCTGAAGAGACGAGAAGAGAAACAAAGGGAGGCTTTAAGGAAGACATACATCTATTGTATTTGAACTAATCAGAGGAGGCAACCTTGAATTGGCTACATCCTCAGGAGGTCATCGTGACTGACCAGCTGTTTGCAAGAAGCTGCAACATTCTCATGGGAAAAGGACTTTTTTTTGAAAAACTACGACAAACTCAGCAGTTTTTATGAATTACTATGATGTAAAGAACCCTGTCACTGACCACACACCAGTAAGATTAGTGGCCAAAACTGATAATGAAATGTATATAACCAATGTGTTTTGGTCAATAAAGGAGTCAAATTCTATACAAACTTTGTGTATGGTTTGCTTGCCTCTAATGTACACGTAACTTTAAGATGCTCTAAGCTTTCCTGCATTATTGTTTGTTATTAATTGACATTGTGTTTGAATAACTCAATGATTTTTACAGTCTGACTCTAACAAATTTATTTAACATCTTGGTCCTAATGCGTGCGGAATTCCCTTGGTAAAGCTACAGGTCAGAATATATAGGTGGTATTGAAGTCTGCGCAGAAGGAAAAGACCTCGACTAGTTAGCGTGCCCAAAGAGGCTGTGTCACTTGTCTGATCTGTGTGGCGGCAGGAAAACTGGGTCCTAAAAAGCCTATCAAACATAAGCAGGAGGCTCGGGTGAAAAGCAAGAATTCCTCTCTTTGTTTTGTTTTAGATGAGGGGACCAGGTTACACTGTGCTATTGCTAAGGTTTGTGATAGCAGGGAGAGAGGTAGTCGAAGTATGTGTATCTTGAGTCATAGATCAGGAAATAAAACAAAACAAGTAAACAGTCATTCTAGACACTACTGTGAATACGAGAATAGAGATACCCGCACGTGGTACAAGAGAAAGGGTTGCGTAACAGTTCTGTTGTTGTTTTTTCTCTCTCTCTCTCTCTCTCTCTCTCTCTCTCTCTTCTTTTTTTCTTTCAGAGACATGGGAAGCAGAATGCACTAAAAGGGTCGCGTGACCGCTAACAAGATGCAAAATATATGCAATTACAGAGAGCAGATAATGTGAGATATTTTTGCAACATGGGTTAACAAGTATGACTTTGATGGTAAATTGGATAAAATGGCATTAATAAAACTTTTACAGAACAGTTAAAATCTGAGCGCCAGAAGGTCAGGCAAAAAAACAGCGACAGTTGGGTGTTCCTCAAGCACATAGGTGGATTGAGGCCGAACCGAAGGGAACAGAAAAATAAAAATGCAAAAGGCATTATTTTTTAGACAAAAGAGGATAATAATGTGGTAGCATGTGGTCCCTCCCTACCATCCACCGATGCCTTACTTAGAATATATATAGGCGGGAGGGGCGGGCTGACCCCCACGGTGCCAGAGACAACAGGGATATTAAGACAACCATTTGTAAGAGAACCTACTCGGGACTAGATCCCGAATCGTCAAGCACTTGTAGATGTTCAACCAAGCGGGAATTTATTAGATGAGGTGAGAAATCTGTCCATTAATAGAGAGTACCAAACCACTTAGAGCAGGACAGGAGGGCCGGGCCTCAACTCTCTTAGTATACAGACCATGGACACCGGAAGACATCAAAAGCTACAAGAAGGAATTCCCCCATCCAAAAAATTAACTTTGGCAGAAATTTTTACAGGATTTACAGGGTATGAGATTAAGTTACCACTTAAATGGGGAAGAGAGTAAAGAAAGAGTAGTTGAGACAAATTTTAGGTCCAGACTAGCACATGGTTTGTGGCACCTGGAGATGCCCGTGACGCTAACACAGGCCCGCACTCCTACATAGTGGCATGCAGGGAACTAGATACTAGATTGAAGGGTCTTACAGACCGCATTACTGAAAAATGGGAAACCTAGGGCAGACTGGACTTGCATTAACCAGTGTGTACAACAAGATAATGAAACTGTGGATGCATACTATGGTGATTGTTAGAATGTTTCAGTAACCATAGTGGCATGCCTGTTCCTGAAAATCAAAAAAAATGATAGTTCATATGAACAACAATTGAAGAATGCATTTTTGAAAGGTTGTGTAGTACCCCCCTGTCAATAGCTTCATCACGAAGCATGATAGATCACCGAACAAGTAGGCTTCAAGCCTTGTTAGAGTATGCTAGACATGCCGAAAAACATTTTAACAGTAAAGAAAAAGAAAAAGCATGGTCTTCACAGCTGAAGGCGGTGCGAGGAAGTTTTAATAGTACAAGCAGCCAAAAGGGCAAACAAAATATTCAGGGTAACAAGCGCTCCTGACAAAAACTCAGAAATTTATGAGAGCAGAAGAAAAAAGGTGGAATGCTTCAATTCGCGGTAGAAGGGACATTTGGCAAAGGGATTGCAGAAGCAAGGCACCCTACGGAAAAAGGATAAGGAAGATGAGAGGGATTGACTATATGAACCCAGTTATGCTGCTCTCCAACCAGCAGTCTTCAGAAGAGAGCTAATGAGCAGGGGGATGATGTAAATACCTTAGAACAAGCAGATGACATGCCACTGGATGTAGAAGTTGGGGAAAGTGAAGTTTTAGTTCTGACACTACTGAGCTCAGAGCTCTATTTAGCAGAACCACGAAACGGAAGGTTACACTTCTGGTAGAAGGGAGAGAAATCAAATTTTTTTTTTTTTTGTGTGATTCAGGAGCATCCACGAACTTTGATACATCCTTCAAAGTTACCCGGAACATTCTGAGTCACCTGATTTCATTATTAGTGGCAAAGCAGCAAAAAGCGGACGAGTTGTACAGAGAACCACTTTCCATGACTATAGCAATAACTGATCCAGTCTGGGCATGACCCAGAGAAGTAAAATAGTACTCTTCTGCCAAATGCCCATGAATCTATTAGGGAAGAGACCTTGCCATGCAACTTTTGGCATAGCAGTAGTCCCTACCATGAGCGGTATGGAGGCACAGAGACAAACTGACACCTTTGTAATACGTGTCGGAGGGAGGAAGCTTTATTATTGGTACAGCCAGGATCCTGACCTGGCTTTACAACCCGGACCAGGGCAGTGACCGAGAATTGATGAGATGTAGCCACCAGCAAAGTGCCTCCCCTCGATACTGACCAGCAACATTTATTACATTGTACCCTATATTATTGTAGCACACCAGGACCTGATAAAGAATCACGAACAAAGAGTTGTTCAGGAATCCTGCAAATAGACTGATATTACCGGACTATACTGGGACACTGAGGGCAACAGTGTGGTGAGTTGTTCGTTACCTCAGGAGTTTTGGGTGTACAAATCAATAAACTACCACTACGTTAGCCTAACCAAAAACAAGAATGTTAGGTGGGTGGAAGAAAAACTTGTGCATTTGGTGACAACGCTAAGTGACAGGATGGGAGGACTAACTGACTTAGAGTTATCGGACTTAGGGTACTGAAACAGAAACTGAATTGGTTACTAAAGCACGCCCAGCTGTACACTTACAACAGGTGAAGACAGCTGAATGGCGTTCTTGATAGAAGAAGAAAAAGCTTTGAGTGAAATACCAAATGTTCTTTGGTCAACAGGAAAATCAGATGTAAGGACTTATTCGGTACCTTGGGGCCAGTAGTTATTACACCAAAATCAGCCTTTTAGACCAAGGAAAAGACAATATCCTTTGAGCAAGGATGCAGAACAGAATCAAACCTATTATAATGGCATTGTTACTCAAGGAAGGGATACTGGTGGAATCTTTAGATTCACCATGTAATACTCCTCTCTATTTCCTGTAAAAAAAAAAGCAAAGCCTTGAGGAATGGCGGATGGTACAAGATTTACAAGCTGTAAATGATGCGGTAATACCAAAGAGCACCTACGATTGCCAGACCCACATACCTTATTAAATGATTTGAAGCCACAACAGAAATAATATTTCACCGTGGTAGATATTAGCAATGCATTTTCTCAATACCTATCCACCTGACAGCCAACATTGGTTTGCATTTACATTTCAGGGGCAAAAGGTATCGTACACCCGACTACCACAGGGATATAGTGAAAGTCAACAATATTCAGCTGAAAGAGATGGCTAGCAACCTGGCGGGGTTTTCTCTCACCAGGGGAGGCAGCCAAGTACTACACTTTGCTCTTGTAGATGACATCTTGCCTTGCAGCTCCTGCCCAGCAACAGTGTGAGGGAGAACCTACAATAGCATTACTGAAATTCTTAGCTGAGCAAGGGCATAAAGTGAATAAACATAAATTGCAACTTTGGAAAAAGAACAGGTTAAATACCTGGGATATGTGATATCCAGAAGGCAGAACATTAGATGAAGAACGAAAACAGCTATTTTACAAGCACCCAGACCAACTACCAAGAAGGAAATGATGTCTTTCTTTGCAGGGAGCGACTGGAATTACTATCGAAGTTGGATACGAATTATGCTTTTAGAAAGCGGCTCCATTGGCTGATTTAATATTTCTGAAAACACCAATGGCAGCACAGAAAACACCACTGGACTCGGAAGCAGAGGCAAAGCCTTTTGCAGACTAAAAAAGAGCGTGATAGATTTCATCATTAAGCTTTAGGGCTTCGAATTACCATGAGATTTTTTCCAAACTGTAGATTGTAGGCGGGGATATATGGCGTCAGTACTGGCGGCCTTAACAACATGGCGGACAAGCTTAGCGCCCATAGCTTATTATTCATCACAGTTAGACCGGTGGCACGATCATTACCACCCTGCGTACAAGCGGTAGTGCGCAGCAGCTATGGCAGTGCAAGCTTCAGCCTCAGTGGTGTTGTTTCATCCTCTCCCGTTGAGAGTACCTCATGCAGTTGCGATAATTTTACTGCAGGAAAAAATAGCATTTTATCCCCTGCCAGACATCTTTCTTGCATGACCATACTATTGAGTCAACCCCATATGACAATTGGAAACGTTGTACAACATTAAATCACCGTCAACGTTACTTCCAATTCCTGTGGATGGCATACTTCACAGCTGCCTACAGGAAATGGAACAAATAACCACACCAGACAAGATCTTGCCTGATGTACCTTTTAGCTGGCCTTGGAAGGGTGACATTTTTGTGGATGGGTCCTGGCCAGAAACTGAAGGTCCTACAGGGAAGAACCTGATGGAGCTATGCAGTAGTGACTGATGGCGAAATCATAGAAGCACAACCCACCTGCAACACCTGTCAGCTCAAGCCAGCAAGAATTGATAGCTTTGACACGATGCTTAGCACACTCTAAGCGAAAACAAATGTGTTAACATATATACTGACAGTCAGTATGCTTTCTCTACAGTGCATGTCTTTGCACAACAATGGAAAAACAGGGAATGATAACATCTACTGGCAACCCGATTAATCATGCGCATAATTAATTCTGAACCTGTTAGATTCTATTCAGTTACCCACTAGAATAGCTATCTGTAAATGTGCAGCCCATACAAAACAACAAGACAGAATTTCAAAAAGGGAATGCTCGGGGCTGATGCAGCTGCAAGAAGCGAGCTGCCTCAAGACAGAAACTGTAACTTTTAAATGAAGAACTACAACCTTCTGAGACTCTAGATTTGAAATGTTAAAAACAATGCAGACATTAGCTACAAAAGCAGAAAAGCAAAAGTGGATAAAACGAGGAGCAATCCTTAAAGCAAGGGACTGTACATCTCAAAGGAGAAGCCCATATTACCATCTAATTTATTTAGATATGCAGCTTTGTTGAGCCATGGGCAGAACCATGTCTCAACAGGGGAATGGTACAGTTAGTTAACAAAACATTCCAAACATATGGATTTACGAATTATACACAAAAATTTTGTGCACAACATGTCATATTGTATGAAACATCATGCACAAGGGAGCATTTAAACTCAAGCGAGGGAGTTTTCCAACACCACCCTATCCGTTCCATACTATTTGTATGGATTTCATAGAACTGAACAAATGTGAAGGAAAAATACTGTTTAGTAATCATAGATATGTTTTTCAAAATGGGTAGAAGCTTTTCCAACTAGAAATCCGGATGCAGCAACAGCAGTGGCAAAGGCCCTAGTGAAAGAAATCATTCCTAGATTTGGCATACCGGAAAGAATTTATAGTGACAATGGGACACATTTACCGTTAACCAAACGATACAGCAGCTTGCAGGAGATTTTTGGGATTTCTTTGAAAAACCATTGTACTTATCACCCTCAGTCAGCAGGACTGGTGGAAGTACAATGGAATTTTGAAAAAACAAGTTGAGAAAGAATTAATGGTGAGACTCAAAAGACTTGGATTTGCTGTCTGCCTTTAGCACTGCTGAGCATGAGAACTGTTCCAAATGTAAAGGGCTTGACCCTTTTTTGAAATAGTGTTTGGAAGGGGCATGTTGTGTGCCACAATGGAAGGCCCTCATGCCTGCAGAGCTGGAGGAGCCGATAATCATTAGCTAGTTATATGAAAAAGTTATTGTGTAAATAAGACTGTTTTGCAGTTGAACTCTTTTCCAGATAAACAGAAAGCAGAAACCAGAAGCCGTGCTGAACCCCGGGGTCCTCAGTTTGGCTGAAAATCATAAAGAGAAGAACTGGGCGAGTCCAAGGTGGGAAGGTCCGTACCAGGTACTGTTGGCAACACCCACTGCAGTGAAAATAGCTTCGAGAGAGCATCTTGAGTTCATTTAACCCATTGTAAACCTGTTAAGAAATTCGGTTTGGACATACCACAGGAACAGGATGGCCAGAGGCAGGAGAAAATGAATAAAAATGTGAAACAACCCCAGAGACACTGGTTCACTGGCCTACTGATACATACACTTAATAACTATGTTTGTAGTAACTTTTGTTGTTGATTTGGTTTTTCTTGCATATAACTACAGAAGTGAAATTAATAAAAGCGTGATGGAAAGGACTGGCTATAGACTGGCACCCAAACTTTAACACATACCTGGCTATGAAACTTAGTTTATGTAGAGACTATGAGCGTTTCAAATTGCTGGAGTCTGTGCTACCAATACCCACAACATATGGAGGGACTTTTGAGTGTCTGCTGTCCCCTTAGGAATAAATGCAACTTGGGAGAGAAACCTGTTATTTGACACAGGCACTGTGAGATCACAAAGGAACAAAGTGGCATTACACTTGCACTGTTACTCAGAAAGAATTGTTTGTTTGTTAAAAATGATACACTCCAAGGTTGGTTGGGTAACTGTAACATAACTGTGTCTTACAAATGTTATATAAAACCTATAGACCAAGGTACTAGTTGCAGCACGAATTATGATTCATATTTAAGCTTGATGCAGAAAACAACATTGAGAGAAGTAATGTGCAAAAATCTCCTGAAATATATAGACAATTTTCTGTTATAGATAAGAAAATGTTTCATTCAGGAGGTTAACACAGCATCCAGTACAAAAGTAGAAAAACTTTGTTATTTTGTTTGTGGGAAAAAAGCCTATAAATAGTTACCTGAGAATTGGTCCGGCAGTTGTTTTGGGTTAATCTGGTTCCAGCCATAAGACATACTGCAGAATTGCCCTGGGTAAAAATCACGTAATGTAAGATGTAGCTCACCGGGCTGAAAATACAGTCAGAAAACCACCACTACTAATCCAGTGGGTGCAAGATTGAAGCAAGCTGGAAGGATCATTCGTCTGTGAAGGACAAAGAAAAATTGACCCATATGGACTTGGTGACAGTGTTATATCCTGGGCTGGAATATTCCCAACCTATGGAGCAGTCAAATCGATTTGGGAATTGAAAATTGTCAAAACTTCTCGAAGTAATGAAAGCAATCGTCACGACTTTTCGCTCTTGAACTTGTGACTGATGAGATGAATGCAATGAGAACAGTTGTATTACAGAACCGAATGGCTCTCGACTTCACCCTAAGCGTGAGAGGTGAATGCGTCTTGGCAGCTACTATCAAAGAAAAGAGTGCTGTGCGTACATCCCAGACAACCAGCATGAGAGTCGTGATCACCTGGAGAGTAATACAGCAGGTGTCAGCAATGACAGAACCAGGCCCAAACCCACTGGCGAACTTTTTCCAGAATCTGTTTGGGGGTGGGGGTCAGGTCCTTACCATGACATTCTGATTGCAATTTGTGTGGTACTGCTCATAATTGGAGCATGTGTGCTGCTAGGATACCCTGTGTGAAAAAAATTAGTTAAAGACTTGGTTGATGTATCAGTGACTGAAACTATGTACCAAGATATAGAATTGAATTTATTGATGCCGAGTGAAGAGTCTATCTGAAATATAAAACAAATGACTTGCAGCTGAAAGTCCTTGAAGGAAAAGGCTAAGGAAATGAACTAACACTGTTTATGTTTCAAGTAGTATTAAATGCATTAAAAGGAGGGAGAATGTTAGAAAAATCTACATGCTGCCTAGAAAAATATATTTACAATGTGTGCTGTAGGAAGATGTGTATTTAATCATTCAAACATATATAAGTTGTGTAACGGTCAAAATATATAAAGAAATGTGGTAGCTTTAGTTAGAATAAATGTGCTTAATGCATTTTAATTCTGTCTTACTAGAATAACAGTAGAAATAAACCTGCATATTATTGCTTAGAAGTACAAGCTGCAGTGTAATCAGAAATTTGACCTTGGCAGCTTGCAAGATGCAGTCTGGCTCATGTCTTTCAAGTAAAGATTATTGTTTGCAAAGTTAGAAATAATAATCTGTTCGCATGTATGTCCTCTTTCCCTTTGCCTCCACCAGGGAAGTAGCCTTGTCTTGCTTTTTATCTCTGATAGTGCTTGCAGCTGAAACCCGAGGAAGAAACAAAGGGAGGCTTTGGGAAGGCATACATCTATTGTATTGAACTAATCCAGAGAACCTTGAATTGGCTACATCCTCAGGAGGTCATCGTGACTGACCAGCTGTTTTGCAGGCTGCAACATTCTCATGGGAAAAGGACTTTTTGAAAAACTTTTGAACTCAGCAGTTTTTATGAATTACTATGATGTAAAGACCCTGTCACTGACCACACCAGTAAGGATTAGAGGCAAAACTGATAATGAAATGTATATAACCAATGTGTTTTTGGTCAATAAAGGAGTCAAATTCTATACAAACTTTATGTATGGTTTTGCCTCTAATGTACATTAGCTTTAAGATGCTCAAGCTTTCCTGCATTATTGTTTGTTATTAATTGACATTGTGTTTGAATAACTCAATGATTTTTACAGTCTGACTCTAACAAATTTATTTAACACATGTCAACCTGTGAGATGTTTGGAAACCCCTTGGATTGTCTATTTCTTCCAATGCCATTCACTAAGGCTGTGGTCTTCTTGGAAATCGGACCATTCTGTCCCTATGTACCTCACTCTGCTTACCCTGGCCAGTGAGAATTTTGGTATGATCTTCATTTCCTATCGCAAGGCTTTCCATTTGTGTTTAAAACTTAATTTGTGAGGGGAGGAGTAGTAGTTAAGCAAAGCTCTACAAGGTAAGTCTTCACACAAGTACAGTTTGTTGGATTGGCAAATATTACAGCTGAGTGTGTGTTTAGAGATGTGTGTGTGCATATGTGTTTGTGTGTATATGTATGTATGTGTGTGTGTGTGTGTGTGTGTGTGTGTGTGTGTGTGTATATATATATATATATATATATATAATGTGTGTGTGTATATAGCTATATCTATGGGAACAGTACTAAATCTCGAACTTTTGAAATCTCGAATTTCAAAAGCTCGACACTCATGTGCTTGGCTGCACATTACGAGAAGGCGAGAAAGACCAGAAGCCTTGCGAATTCAAAATCCGATGGTAAGGGATTTTGAGTTAAGCGCTTTAGTGTTCTTGTTCAGGCCAAAAGCAAGTGTGTTTGTGAGGGGCTTTAGCGTGTGTAAGTGTGTGTTGTGACTGTGGTGTGTGTGAGGGGCTATAATGTGTGGGTGTGAGTTTGCCTTGTGTGTATGTTTGTGCGATCTTGGAGTTGGAATATTAAAAAGTCGGAAGGTGTGGGGGCACAGCCCCCTATATAGGAAAAATGCAGGGGTAGCGAAGCCTGCTGTATCTTCAAGTGTAAGGGTGGTTTTGTTTGCTTATAGAGGCTGTGTATATGTTTGTGTGTGCTGTGTATGTATGTAGTACTTTCGCGATTTTGAATTTCGCGCTTTTAACATGTCTGTAATGTGAGGTTTAGGGATTATAGTCTCGGTATTGTAGGCTTCGGGATTGTGTACTTTCGGGATTAAGGAGCGATCCTATATATATTTTTATATATATCTATCTAGAGTCTTTCGGCTTTGGCACAGTGGAACTCCAGTCCGCTAATGATTGGCAGTAGGTTTTTATGGTGCCGAGTTGCCAGCTCATTCACGCATGTCTTTCGGAACGCCACTCGACTGCGGGAAGGACATGCAGACTCCACACAGAAGGCACTCCCCACACTCCAGCCGAGAATCGAATGGGAGAACCTCTTCCTGTGAGGCAACAATGGTATCGCTGCACCACCGCGGAGATTTTATTTTTATATATATATATATATATATATATATATATATATATATATATAATGTGTGTGTGTTGTTTATATATATATATATATATATATATATATATATATATATATATATACATATATATATGTGTGTGTGTGTGTGTGTTTATTTATATATATATATATATATATATATATATATATATGTGTGTGTGTGTGTGTGTTTATTTATTTATTTATATATATATATATATATATATATATATATATATATAAATGTTTGTGTGTATATTTATGTGTGTATATTTGTGTGTGTGTGTGTGTGTGTGTGTATATATATATATATATATATATATATATATATGTATATATGTGTGTGTATATAATAAATATATATATATATATATATATATATAAAAAAGAAACCTCAAAAACCCAGGTTGTAAATCAGAAACACAGACCCAAAACGAGAGCTGAGAACCGTGCACAATGTGCATATGCTGCTTTGCCCAATTCTTATACACAGTCAAAGTTAGCGTTCATATGCTGCTTTGCCCAATTCTTATACACAGTCAAAGTTAGCGTTCATAGGTATAAGTATACAGCAATCACTTACTGTCTCACAGCTGATAAGCCCAAATAACTGCAGTCAATCTAGGAGAAGCCTAGTATTCAGTACGATAGAACACACTTATAAGATTGCAATAAATCCAAAATAGAATCCTGGT
>NC_056736.1:421887884-421890384 GCF_019279795.1 Protopterus annectens
GATGATAGGCAGTGAACCCACTTTTAAAAAAAAAAAAGGTTTTATTAAAGATAATTGACGTATTTACTACTTAACCGAAAGGCATGCACCCTTATGGGGGAGCTGGACAGCTATTAATAAAACAAACCATATATGCTAAAGTCAGAAGTACTTGAGATACTATATTGTTAGTCTATATATGAATGTGTGGGGGTGGGGTTGTCATGGCATATTATGTGAAAATTACAAATTTTAGAACATGTTTATGCCATGAAAACGAAGAATGAAAATCATGCTTTATGTAAGTGTTTGTTTGATTTCCTAGAACATGAAAAGTTTGCCTTTTTGCATTACGAAAAGTGGGCTTTAATATTTAAAGGTGGTAGCTTTAAAAGTAAGGTTGAACAAAGAGAAGCTGTGCGGCGATTTTGATTAGAGGCGGATAAACTCCTGCGATTTAATGCTGCTGTAATATTAAATGCTTTTGCAAGACAGAAAATATGAAATCAGTTTTGAATGTTGTACTGTATATAATCATTTTATATTTAATTGCAGGTTTAAGGATGAGGGAATTTTAATGTAGTGGTAAGTATTTAATTGATTTTTTAGTTAATCAGGTGATTTAGTCACACATTTCAAAACATAACATAATTTGACTTGATTGGATTTTACATTGTATATAAGGGGTGATTTGTTAGGTGACCATTTTTCTGAATAAGTCTGTTACAAGTGAGGCAGTTTCTTTTGTATGCCTCTGGTCTTTTTTTTTTCATGCCGATGTGATGTTATCCATTTCATTATTCATCACAACTGGGTCTTGGATCCGATGTCTGATCCGGTCCGGCACAAGGCTCGAGCTAACATGCAAATGTATTTTTATTGCTCTGCTCCTGACCAGCTGCAAAATACTAAAAGGAGTTGTAAAATAATGTAGATGCAGTTTCTGTTGGCCTGGGAACACCAGGAAAGTGTGAAATTATGTAATGTTTATCAGAACTGCAGTAGCAGTTTAAACAGAGAGAATCAGAAGGCATTGAGCATTTTTGCCTTGGTCATCCAACTCATCAGCACTCTGCCTGTTATCTTATGTAAGTTATCTTAGACTTTTGTGTTGTCTTTTAGAGAGAGCTAGAAAGATTAGACTGTGTTTTTCTGTGACTTCAGAACTGTACTACTGAATTATTGTAATATCTGAACTCTTGATTACCACTGACTGTGTAGTAGAAAGTATTGTCTTGTGGTTTTAATTATTTATTATTAAATATTTTAAAACCTTTTAACTGTGGCTGGTTTTGTGTAGAGATAATTTAAGCTCTAGAGTACAGAGCTTAAATTATCTCTACACAAAACCAGCCACAGTTAAAAGGTTTTAAAATAGTGATTACTGTACCAAGTCACTCTAATAAACCTTGACTGTTTAGTCACATCTACCAATTGGATAATAATATTGCACAGTAATAATTGGACACCCTTTTAAGGGCCTTTGAGTAGCTGATAAATATTAGCTGGGTGGTGGCAGGATTACTACTGTATAGTCTAGGTAAAAGGGGCACAGCTGGAGAACCTGTGCCAGTCTTCCCCAGGAGTGTCTGTGTGGTTGTATAAACTCTCCAAGTGTGTGTGTCAGACACTTGGGCAGGGACACACAGCACTGGTTGGACAGAGGGTGCTGGATATTTTAGCTTGCCAAGCTTTGCTGAGATCTGGACCCTATAGCTATGCCAGTGGGGAGCCTTAATGGGGACCTGGGGAGCAAGGGAGAGACCAGCCCCAGACTGACTGTGATGTCTGTGTGCTCTTAAGGGAAATTGCACTTTACTGTGTGTATTTGTTATCCTTTCCTCATATATGAGGCTCCCTCTTTGGTGTTAGTGGTGAGGATTGAGGCTCCTTGATTGCTGGGCCAGGGCACGGGCATCACAGGCACCTTTTTCCGTTATTCCCCTTATCAGCAGTTCCCTTCACAAAAAAAAACTCAACAGCTCTAAAAATATGCTGATCTGCTGAATTTGCTTTTTGATGGTTGTGTCTCAGTACAGGGTTTGATTCTCTGTTCTTTTGTTGGCTTGTGTGTGTGTGTGCTTGTGTGTGTGCTTGTGTGTGTGTGTGCTTGTGTGTGTGTGTGTGTGTGTGCTTGTGTGTGTGTGTGTGTGTGTGCTTGTGTGTGTGTGTGCTTGGTGTGTGTGTGCTTGGTGTGTGTGTGTGTGTGTGTGTGTGTGTGTGTGTGTGTGTGTGTGTGTGTGTGTGTGTGTGTGTGCTTGTGTGGGGGGTAGGACTATGTCAGAGAGACAGACCTACTGGATTTAAAAAATGTTCTTGTGGGCATAAGATGCCCAACTGATACTCACAAGAAGTGTGTTTTATTTTCTGGGATCCCACCATCTCGAGGCCAAATGGTCAGTTTGCTCTGCATTCAGTCCTCGAGTGTTGGCAGCTCACAGGAGCAAACTGTTGCTCAAGGGCATGGAGCAAGGGGGCCCCTTTGTTTCAGGCTCTTCCTCTTCTAGTGGCCACCAGAACT
>NC_056736.1:421895384-421898572 GCF_019279795.1 Protopterus annectens
CAGTTGATCTGCTGTGGCAACCCCTAACGGGAGCAGCTGAAAGAAGAAGACTGTTGTGAAGGACAGGTAACACACTAAGTTGGGGATTGCTGATTGAAGGCTCAGTGTCTGTTACTCTAAAAGTGTATTAGTACTGATTTAAGCACTTGGGCTCCAGGCCAGCTGTTTTACATTATGAAGGTCTGTGGTCTGCACTCTTGTGGGAGGAGAGGCTAGATTCTGCCCTTCTGAGCTGAAATTTCTGGTTAAAGGTTTATTGTGCCTGCTTATTTGATCTGTTTCTTTCTGAAATGTATGCATGCCTTGTTTGCTGTAGCCCAGAAGTTAGTAGTTTATTGGCCATTTTGGGCTGATTTCTATCTCTTTCATTTCCCTGCTATAAAAACTGCATTTGTCTTGGGTTTTTGCGCACCGAACAGCGCCAGTTAGCTAGGGTTAAGCTTTTCCCGGCTCTCTGAAGTCTACTCTTCAATTTTTCGCCCTTGGAACTAGACCAAACTTTTAACTTAAGCACTCAAGCTATTCATTTCACGTGCCCAGCACTTTCTCAAAACTCACTAGGCACTAATTAACCCTAGCACTAGACCCCTATACTGTCCCAGAAGGACAAGGCTGTCAATTGGTGCTCTACCAGCCAATTAGTAACAGCTCACTTTACCTATTCAGGCATGTGTCAAAGGGCAGTTTCAGGCATACTCTCCAGTCCAGCTATGTGGTGAGCAATCTGGGCGTTTTGAGTCAATGTTCACAACTGCCTCATGTGCACAGACAGCCTCTCCTCCTACCACCAAACACTAATATCATCGAGAGATGCAATTATACAGCCAAACTGGAGGCAAAGCTCTCTTAACCCAAGATTGGAACTGACGGTCAAGAGGAGAAGGAAAATACGCACAACACACCACCAGTCCCGACACAGACCTACTAAACAAACACACGACAAATAACACACACAAATACACAAGAAAACATACTGGGCTCTAAATAAAATCTGCAAAAGCAACAGAGGCCTCCAAAGCAGCCACCAACCAACCTCCACACCCCATCATAAACCATGAAACATACTTCACATAATCCCAGTGTACCACTTGCCAATCACAGCCTTATAAGTCAAAAGTAACATACCCAACACACTAGTAATAGGTGACTCTATAGTCAGGCACACTGATGTCCCACTAAATAGGCTGGACAAGGTTACAGTTACCTGTCGGTCTCCAGGATCTGTCATATGACACAAGCACTTGGGTCGCTCCAGAACAAGTACAAATACGACTCTGTCATTGTTCATGTTGGTGTGAATGACCTGACACGTACCTCCTTGGACTACATGGAAAGAGACATGGAAGAGCTCTGTGATCACATAGCCCAGGCCAGTATGACCCTGACCCTGACCCTGAGTAGCATCCTGCCCACACCAAAAATGATCGCACAGTATATTGAAAAAAAATTATCAATTTCAACTATTGGCTAAGTTTCTGGTGTCATTCAAAGGGGATCCAGTATCTGTCTACCTGGGATGACATGCTTCACAAACCACGTTGTTATGCAAGAGATGGCTTACACCTGTCACCCTTAGGCTTTCGAATACTGGCCAAGGCTTTTGCCGCCCCCATAGTGCCTTTTTTAGGCTTGAGGCTCAAAAGACAAACCCACCACCGTAAATAGCACAAGTAACTTCAAAAACTGAGGGTAATGCTACTCGATGCCAGAAGTCTAAACCTCAAAATGCATGCACTCGAGGCACTCTTCAGTATGGAGAACATCAATATCTGTGCAGTAACAGAAACCTGGTTTAAGGCTCCAGAGAGCGGCCACAGAACCCGGACTGAAACACAAAAAGGCGTGGGTGTATCCATATTCATCAAGGATACCCACACCTCCAGTTTAGTGGCACAGCACAATGCCTCAGAGATCATCCATGTGCAACTAACAACGGGCAAAACTGCAATTCAAATTCAAATCATCAAGTCGTATGTTACTTTTGAGTACATTCCAATGTTTGTTGATAATTTGAGTGAACTGATGGGTATTCCTTCCGAATGTTGTAACCAGCCTGATGGTATCCTGATTACCCCTAATATGTTTGGATTTGTATGTTAATAAGCTGTCCCTCGATTGATTACAAGCCCATATTGATGCGGTTTTAACATTGTCCTGCTTGTACCCTCTTTCTAAAAATCTATTGGTGAGATCCTGATGACATATAGTGAGGTCCTGCTCTCAAGAGCAAATTCTTCTGATTCTGAGAAACTGCGATTTGGGAATGTTATTAATAGTGTGTCTGGGATGAAGACTGGAGGCATGTAGCAAGCTATTATATTGTGGATACTTCCTGTAAACCGTTGTTCTTAAAGTATGATCTGGTTTACGCTCCAAATGTACGTCCAAAAAATCAATTTCTTGTATGTTATGCTTAATTGACAGTGAATTCAACTCCCAACTTGGCCACAATTTAGATATTCCACGGAATTCCTGGAAGATATTCTGGGCCCCCTCTCCAAACTAGCCAATAACAGTCATCCAGATAATACTTGGCGCCAGATGTCAATCTCAGGTAAATATAGATTGTGCATACCATCATAGATGATCTGTTCCTCTACATACCCCATAAATAAGTCTGCATAAATAGGGGCAAAAGATACTGCCCCCATACGCGAGTACCCTGAATCTGCCAATAGCATTGATCTTGGAAATAAAAAACATTCCTGGTAAGTACATGTTCAGCCATGCAAACTAAAAGAGTATTAAAACCAGGAGGGTAGATATTTGTTCTATTAAGCCAAAATTCCAATGCCAGCAATCCGGCCCAATGGGGGATACAGGTATATAGTAGAGACTTGATGTCAAGAGTGCACATGAGCCAGTGAAGCTCCAATTGGGATTCTGTAACTATTTGAAGAAATTCGGTTGTATCCTTAATCCTGGCCCTAATATACACCAATAAGGGCTTCAAATGCTCAGTTAAATAAACAGATAAAGGTTCAGTAAGTGAACCAATCCCAGAGACGATTGGTCTACCGGGAGGTTCCCTAAGAGATTTGTGGATTTTGGGTAATAAATATAAGTATTGTTTGCAAGGGTCCCGTACTGTTAGTTGAATTCTAATTTTGGCACTGATAATCCCTTCCTCTACTGCAGAATCAAAAAATCATCTATGGCTTTCTTAAAATTAGGAGTGGGGTCCAAGT
>NC_056736.1:421899072-421916572 GCF_019279795.1 Protopterus annectens
TCAAAAAGTTTTTTAAAGGCTGCCTATCATTAAATATCCACAAGACAGTGTTTACAGTTTAATTACTGTACTGTATATATCCAGTGTAGTGAAGCAAGCAGCTTCTGCCTTTCCACAGCAATTGCTGCTGTATGCCTATATCATTTGTTAAAAAGCGAAAAGTGCTCTAGAGCTATCTGTACCGTCTTACTACCATTTTCCTGAGCCAAGAGACTGGGAACCATCATTGAATCATGTGCAGAAAGACTTCATCAACTTTGGCTTCTCCAGAGTGCCAGACATCACTTCTCCACAGAGATGAATTTTTAAGTGAGCTGGATGTGAAAGGTCAAACTGCCAGCTCTTTCTTTTGCATATTGCAGGCTCACAGGCTCCTCATCTCATTGTTGTCTCCATTGCATAATAGTGATCTACAGGGATCCTGCCTTCTCCGATTTTAAACCACCCTTCATAGTTTTCACAAGGGTGAAAGTATTCCATCGTTCTGTCTTGATCCTCCCAGACCAGGTGTCCCTGGCAAAAGCAACTCTGGTTCTTGGTGGTGCCAGAGCATTTTCAGCTTACATTCATATTCCTTTGGTTTTCCACTGCTTCCGGAGTATTTGTAAAATGCTTATCACCGTCAAACTGTTCAGATCTGTTTGTACCCAGACAACTGCCTAATTTGTTCATATTCAAGATGAGTTGAGCAGAGCTGGCTGTCAACTACTTCAGTAGTCTGGGGATTATCTTGAGCCTACAGAAGTCTAGCGTGAATTCCTCATAAACCAAATGTTTCTGGGGAGTCCCATTGGATACGAAGAATGGTAGGGTCCCACTCCCAAAGGAAAAGGTGACAGTAGTCCATTTCGTAAATGATGATAATCCAAAATGCAATACTAATGTTATAAATCTCGAATAGCACTGCATTTTATTTTTTCTGTTTGTTTAATTAAATATTGTGTTAGAAGTAGTACTGCATTTATCTGCTTATTTGTTCACTGAAAATTGTGAGCTCTCTCTCTGTCTGCAGTTAGTTTGTTTACTCTTCTCACTTCGTTGATATTCGGTGTAGAAGGCTTAGCCTAGAGGGTTTCTCTGCCTTAAAATCTTAGTCCCTTATCTCTGAAATTTATTTCTGATGAATAGTTAAATACTGGAGTGGTTTGGTTAGCTTTTACATACCTACATCAACTTTATTACAAGCTGAGATAAGTACAAACTTGCAGTGTTATAAGATAGCACTGCATTTTATTTTTTCTGTTTGTTTCATTGCATATTGTGTTTAAAAATAGTACTGCATTTATCTGCTTATTTATTTGTTCACTGAAAATTGTGAGTTCTCTCTCTCTCTCTGTCTCTGTCTCTCTCCAGTTAGTTTACCTCACCCACCCTGTTCTTCTTGTGGTATTAATCTTGGTTGCTTTGGAATTGACTGCCCCTCCTGTAAATTTGTGTTTGAACACTCCTCCTGGTCCCATCTCATTTGCTCACTCAACCAAGTACAGCGAGATCATATTTAGGTTTCAGACACTCCTACCTTTCCCATCTCTTCAGCCCAATCCCAGCTGTATCCTAGTCTAAGCTCATTAGCTCATCCTGCCTAATACAGAGTGAGCATTTGAGTAGGCATACCCACTTTGGCCCTGAACTTATTTAATTGAAGACTGCTGGAACAGGGCTCAGTTCTGAGATTTAGTTTGCTTGTTTTCAATTGTTTTGTAAAAAAAAAAAAAAAACAACTTTGCACTTTACTTGCTTTTACTGTAGTTGTGTTTCTTCCTACTTTATTATCTTATTTTGCTTTTGCCTCTTCTTAAAAGTACTCATTTTGTGTTCATTCTGCTGCATTTATTACTGCTTGGTAGTAGCCTGATTAAATTGTAACTGTTATTCTAAGTATTTTGGTTAAAGCACTTGAGCTTCAGACCAGTTGTTTTACATTAAGAAGTTTTGTCGTCTGCATTGTTGTGGCATGATAAAGGATAATGAGGGAAACGTACTCACAAGCAAGGAGAGTGTGTTGAGCAGATGGAAAGAGTACTTTGAGGGGCAGATGAATGAAGAGAATGAGAGGGAGAGAAGGTTGGATGATGTGCGGATAGTGAATCATGAAGTGCAGTGGATTAGCAAGGAGGAAGTAAGGATAGCTATGAAGAGGATGAAGAACGGAAAGGCTGTTGGTCCAGGTGACATACCTGTGAAAGCATGGAGGTGTTTAGGTGAAATGACAGGAGTTTTTAACTAGATTGTTTAATGAAATCTTGGAAAGCGAGAGGATGCCTGAGGAATGGAGAAAGTGTTTTGGTACCGATTTTTAAGAATAAGGGTGATGTGCAGAGCTGTAGTAACTACAGAGGGATTAAACTGATCAGTCACAGCATGAAGTTATGGGAAAGTAGTGGAAGCTAGGTTAAGAAGGGAGGTGATGATTAGTGATCAGCAGTGTGGTTTCATGCCAGGAAACAGCACTACAGATGCGATGTTTGCTCTGAGAGTGTTGATGGAGAAGTACAGAGAAGGTCAGAAGGAGTTGCATTGTGTCTTTGTGGATTTAGCGAAAGCATATAACAGGGTGCCTAGAGAGGAGTTGTGGTATTGTCTGAGGAAGTCGAGAGTGTCAGAGAAGTAGGTAAGAGTGGTACAGGATATGTACGAGGGTAGTGTGACAGCGGTGAGGTCTGCGGTGCGAGTGACGGATGCATTTAAGGTGGAGGTGGGATTACATCAAGGATCAGCTCTGAGCCCTTTCTTATTTGCAATGGTGATTGACAGGTTGACAGACGAGATCAGACAGGAGTCCCCGTGGACTATGATGTTTGCAGTTGACATTGTGATCTGTAGGGAACAGGTGGAGGAGACCCTGGAGAGGTGGAGATATGCTCTAGAGAGAAGAGGAATGAAGGTCAGCAGGACTAAGACAGAATATGTGTGAATGAGAGGGAGGATAGAGGAATGGTGAGGATGCAGGGAATAGAGGTGGCGAAGGTGGATGAGTTTAAATACTTGGGATCAACAGTTCAGAGTAATGGTAAGTGTGGCAGAGAAGTGAAGAAGAGAGTACAGGCAGGGTGGAGAAGTGTCAGGAGTGATTTGTGACAGATGAGTACCAGTAAGAGTGAAAGGGAAGGTCTACAAGAAGGTAGTGAGACCAGCTATGTTATATGGGTTGGAGACAGTGGCATTGACAAAAAGGCAGGAGTCAGAGCTTGACGTGGCAGAGTTGAAGATGTTAAGATTTCCACTAGGTGTGACGAGGATGGACAGGATTAGGAATAAGTATATTAGAGGGCCATCCTAGGTTGGAAGGTTTGGAGACAAAGCCAGAGAGGCAAGATTACATTGGTTTGGACATGTGCTGAGGAGGGATGCACATGTGCTGAGGAGGGATGCAGAGTATGTTGGGGAAAAAGATGCTAAGGATGAATCTGCCAGGTAACGGGAAAAGAGGAAGGCCTAAGATAAGGTTTATGGATGTGGTGAGAGAGGACATGCAGGTGGTTGGTGTGACAGAGCAAGATGCAGTGGACAGGAAGAAATGGAAACAGTTGATCTGCTGTGGCAACCCCTAACGGGAGCAGCTGAAAGAAGAAGACTGTTGTGAAGGACAGGTAGCTTACTAAGTTGGGGATTGCTGATTGAAGGCTCAGTGTCTGTTACTTTAAAAGTGTATTAGTACTGATTTAAGCACTTGGGCTCCAGGCCAGCTGTTTTACATTATGAAGGTCTGTGGTCTGCACTCTTGTGGGAGGAGAGGCTAGATTCTGCCCTTCTGAGCTGGGAATTTCTGGTTAAAGGTTTATTGTGCCTGCTTATTTGATCTGTTTCTTTCTGAAATTTGTGCGCCTTGTTTGCTGTAGCCCAGAAGTTAGTAGTTTTATTGGCCATTTTTGGCTGATTTCTATCTCTTTCATTTCCCTGCTATAAAAACTGCATTTGTGCGGTTTTGCGCACCGGGCAGCGCCAGTTAGCTAGGGTTAAGCTTTTCCCAGCTCTACGAAGTCTACTCTTCAATTTTTTTCCCTTGGAACTAGACAAACTTTTAACTTAAGCACTCAAGCCATTCATTTCACAGCCCAGCACTTTCTCAAAACTCATAGCAAGCACTAATTAACCCTAGCACTAGACCCCCTATACTGTCCAGGAGGACAAGGCTGTCTATTGGTCTCTACCAGCCAATTAGTAACAGCTCACTTTACCTATTCAGGCATGTCCAAAGGGCAGTTTCAGGCATACTCTCCAGTCCAGCTGGTGAATCTGGGCATTTTGAGTCAATGTTACAACTGCCTCATGTACACAGACAACCCTCTCCTCCTACCACCAAACACTAATATATGCGAGAGATGCAATTATACAGCCAAACTGGAGGCAAAGCTCTCTTAACCCAAGATTGGAACTGACAGTCAAGAGGAGAAGGGAAATACTTGCAACACACCACCAGTCTCACATAGACCTACTAAACAAAACACCGGCAAATAACACACACAAATACACGAAAACATACTCAGAGGCTCTAAATAAAAATCTGCAAAAGCAACAGAGGCCTTCAAAGCAGCCACCCAACCAACCTCCACACCCCATCACAAACCATGAAACACATACTTCACATAATCAGTGTACCACGCAATCACAGCCCTTAAGTCAAAGTAACATACCCAACACACTAGTAATAGGTGACTCTATAGTCAGGCACACTGATGTCCCACTAAATAGGCTGGACAAGGTTACAGTTACCTGTCGGGCTCCAGGATCTGTCATATGACACAAGCACTTGGGTCGCTCCAGAACAAGTACAAATACGACTCTGTCATTGTTCATGTTGGTGTGAATGACCTGACACTTACCTCCCTGGACTACATGGAAAGAGACATGGAAGAGCTCTGTGATCACATAGCCCAGGCCAGTATGACCCTGACCCTGAGTAGCATCCTGCCCACACCAAAAATGATCGCACAATATATTGAAAAAAAATGATCAATTTCAACTATTGGCTAAGTTTCTGGTGTCATTCAAAGGGGATCCAGTATCTGTCCACCTGGGATGACATGCTTCACAAACCACATTGCTTTGCAAGAGATGGCTTGCACCTGCCACCCTTAGGCTTTCGAATACTGGCCAAGGCTTTTGCCGCCCCCATAGTGCCTTTTTTAGGCAAGGCTCAAAAGACAAACCCACCACTGTAAATAGCACAAGTAACCAAAAACTGAGGGTAATGCTACTCGATGCCAGAAGTCTAAACCTCAAAATGCATGCACTCGAGGCACTCTTCAGTATGGAGAACATCGATATCTGTGCAGTGACAGAAACCTGGTTTAAGGCTCCAGAGAGCACCCCAGCACTACCAGGCTATAACTCATACCGTACGTTTCGGCCACAGAACCCGGACTGAAACACAAAAAGGTGGGGGTGTATCCATATTCATCAAGGATACCCACACCTCCAGTTTAGTGGCACAGCACAATGCCTCAGAGATCATCCATGTGCAACTAACAACGGGCAAAACTGCAATTCAAATTGTAGCTTGCTACAGATCACCCACTGTGACACAGAATCCCCATTCCGCGTTTCTGGAGACACTGGAAAATATGAAGGCCCTACCAAATGCCCTAATATTGGATGATTTCAATTACCCAAACGTTAACTGGGAGAACTACTCGAGTACTAACTCCCTTTCCCAATGCTTCCTAGAATTTATAAACTTGAATGCCCTGGATCAACTGGTCAACACCCCCACCAGACATGACAACATATTGGACCTGGTCATCGCCAACATGGGCGACTGGTGTTCTACACCGGAGGTCAACCCCCAAGCTGCTGACTTCCTTACAAAGGCACTCAACGAGCACCTGCAAGAATGCATGGATCGTGCTATTCCAAACAAAACCAAGATTCGCTTCTCCAAGAAAAGGAAACCAGTCTGGTGGACCCCTGCCATAAATAAGCTATACAATAGAAGAAGGAAACTAGTACAGAAAAGAGTAAAATCCCAAGAAGGAAAGACATCCCTGATCAGTTATCAGCAAGAAACTACGATCCCTCATAAAATCATCCAAGGCTAGCTTCGAAAAATTGCCAAAGACTCCAAAGATAACCATAAAGCATTCTTTGGCTATGTCAAGAACCTAAGTGGAAAACTCTCCGATCTGCTCTGTGTTAGTGCACAATGGCACAAAATACACTGAACCGTCTGATATTGCCAACATTCTGGCAGACAGGTTTAGTGCAAACTTCACCCCCCCCCCCCTCACCCCCTAAAGGGCCCATAATCATTCCAGAAGAATGTAGAGCCCGGCCATCACTGACATACAGGTTAAAACATCCCTATCCAAAGCCAAAAACACAGCTTCACCGGACGGTGTCCCAGGCTGTGTCTTGCATGAGCTCCAAAATGAACTAACCCCTCGCCTAAACACACTGTTCAAACTCAGCCTCTCTACAGGCTACGTACCCATAGATTGATGGACAGCAACTGTTATCCCGCTCCACAATGGTGGAGCCACAACGGACCCTGGGAACCATCGCCCTATAAGCCTGACTAGCCTGGTCTGCAAGGCTTTGGAGCGCATCATCATGGAACTCATTAACAGAGACATTGGGAACCTCCAAACATTGGACCCTACCCAGTTTGGCTTTAAGGGCAGATCATGCCTCCTAAACCTGGTGGACTTCTTTGAGAGACAGTTACCAAGGCTTTAGACTAGGGAAAGGAGGTCCACACAGCCTACCTAGACCTCGCAAAGGCTTTCGACACCATTCCCCATTCTGGTATTGTAGACAAGCTTACCAGCCTGAACATAAACCCCTACATCAAGAGATAGGTTGCCAGTTGGCTCACGGATAGAACCCACACAGTGAGAGTTGCAGGCTCTAGGTCCGACTCTAAACCGGTTACAAGTGGCATCTCCCAGGGCTCAGTCCTGGGATCCCTCCTGTTCGGTGTATACTTCTCGGAGGTACAGGCAAGCACAGGAGGGCTATGGCTGACCAAGTTCGCAGACTGCTGCAAGCTGGGGGCCATAATTGACTCTCCGGCTGATACAGAAGTACTCCAGAAGGGTCTCACTGAGACAGATACCTGGTATCAAAATCTTGGCCTCAAGCTAAATGCCAAAAAGTGCTTAGCCATCCCCTTTGGAAAAAAACAAAATACCTGTGAACTACCACATATGTTGTAGTCCCCTAAATACAGAAAATGTAATAAGGGATCTGGGGACCCAAGTAGATGGCAATATGATTATCAAAGGAGAGATTACCACGGTGGTTAGAACATCCTTCTATGTGACCCACCTAGTCACAAAAGGGTTCACATTTAGAATAAAAGAGGTTATTGTGCCCCTCTACTCATCACTCCTCAGACCCATCATGGAGTACAACACCCTATTTTGGATGTACCTTACAAGACACTTGGAACAGCTGGAAAGACCACAGAAGTACCTCACCAAGAGGATTACTGGCCTCAAACAGATGCCCTATGCAGCCCGACTGAAGAAACTCCCAGCTGTACTCTGTTGCATACTGCTTACTCTGAGATGATCTCCTGAAATACAAGGCCATGTCCAACCCAGAATTGATGGACATGTTCTACCTTAAAAAAAAAAAACAAATCCTCAAGAGCCACACGCTCTAGAGATCTAAACCTCACCACAACAATAAATAGGAGGTGCTGGAGGGATAGATTCCTGTCCCAGAGACTCCCCATGCTTTGGAACAGGATTCCAGTCTACATTAGGCAGAGCCCCTCACTAACGCTCTTCAAGAGAAACCTTGACGAGTGGATGGGAAACAGAAAATTTACCCCAGGGATCACTGCAGTGGCTCTGCTGGACAGAGGCACAAGGAACTAATGGCTCTGCTGGACAGAGGCACAGGGAACTAATCTAAGGGGGCATCGAAAGCCAACTCATTCTGGCTAGGCTTATAGATGCCCTCGGGCAGATAGCCTAGTACTTGCCTATGAACCTATGAAATCCCTGAAAACCTGTGGTGTGAAAAATAAATACTAAAACCAATGCTTTTGCAGGCGCTACAAGCCCCATGTTCATCATTGCACTCCCCACAACTGTATGTATATGAGCTACAAAACTGCACAATAGTGGGGTAAAGAACTAAATCCCTTACCCTTTCAAGCCATCGGCATATAAGTGAATGGTACAGAAGTGTCTGTTGCTGCTTTGTTTATATACAGGCCAGTTGTAAAAACATTTAGGATGGAAAAAATGTATACATATACACATTTTATATTGGTACAAGTGCAGACACTAGTGTGTAGTAGGACCAGTTCTTTAAAGTAGCTGTTTAACAGCTCTTAGACTGCATTGGTACCTTTGGCTCAATAAGACTGTGGGGGAGGGTCTGCCAGTTTTCCTAGCATAGGACTACAAAATAATCCTTTAAAGCTTTAGCAGTTTAGCTTCTTTCTTTGGCTGGAGCTGTCAAATTGTAGTGAATAGCTTAAAAGAACCTTAGAGAGAAATGTATACAATGGTCATTCAGGAAAAAATTTCAAGCACCCCTGCTATGGTAGGTGCATGAGATACCTCGGTCTCAAACTATTGCTTTTGCATCTTGTTGGACTACCTTATGTCTAACATGATTCGT
This sequence comes from Protopterus annectens, assembly GCF_019279795.1. Taxonomy (NCBI): domain Eukaryota; kingdom Metazoa; phylum Chordata; order Ceratodontiformes; family Protopteridae; genus Protopterus; species Protopterus annectens. Next base: position 421,907,650 of record NC_056736.1, read on the forward strand.
ATAAATGAGACTTGAAAGAGATTATGGGAAGGTAACGAGGGCTGTATCGTGTTAATATGGCAGGCCGCATGTCTCCTATTTTGTATAAAAACATTAAAATTTTATAAGAAGCATCTAGAGTGAGTTTTGATTAAGTAACAGTGCTCAGAAAAAGGTACAATGGGAAAAAAAAAAACACTTGTGTTCCAAACTGGAGTTGCAGCTTTCATTTAACAGGAACCAGACAGTAACAAGAAAACAGTACATTTTAGGAACTAAAAAGAAAAATAAGAGTTGTCGTATTTATATAAGATCAACTGATCTTATCTTTACTCTACTCTTCTTACAAAACTCAAACCTTGTACCCCCTCAGCTGATCTCCTCCCAGCTGAATACCTACAAATTGCAGCCAAAGCAATTGCCCTTCCTGTCTCCTTCTTAGTTAATCGAACCATAACTGAAGGCTTTATTCCAACCCTCTGGAAAGTCTCTCGTATCATTCCTCTTCACAAGGGTGGTAACTCTTTCGAGCTCGCTAACTTTCGACCCATAGCCTTACTTTCTCCATTAGCTAAAATCTTGGAAAGATGCATACATCACGAAAATATGAACTGCAGACCTGCTGGCAAAAAAAACAAGTAAACCAGAAGCCAAAAATTTAGCGCTTTCATCCACTGTTTAATACGTGAACTTCCTCAGAAACATTTTCAAATGATTTCCAGTTCCTTAAATAACTTACTAAACAGGAATCGACATCATGACCATCAAACTGAAAAAGTAACAAATGTGATTTTCTCCAAAAATGAAGTATTGTCATAATAATAACAAATAAAAAAAAAAAAAAAAAAAAAATATATATATATATATATATATATATATATACAAATGTACAAATGAATGTATATACACATACATACACATACATATGTATAAAAGCAAAAATACAGTCATAAAAATGCAGTGTAAATTCATGCTGTGTGAATAGCATAATAATCAACTTGAGCATATGAAATGCGTATCCAAAGACCTCTCCCACGTAGACACAACAGTCACATGCATACACACACACACACACATATATGCACATATAGACATGCACCCCCCCACACACATGCACACACACACTCTCACACACACACACACAAACATAGAACCAAATGGTCACTATGAAAATATAAAATACACATATGAAAAAATATATGTATAAATATCAAAAATATATATATTTATACATATATTTTTTTCATATGTGTATTTTATATTTTCATAGTGACCGTTTGGTTCTGTCTGTGTCTGTGTGTGTTGTGTGTGTGTGTGGGTACATGTCTATTTGTGCATATGTGTGTGTATGTGCGGGTGTGTGTATGCATGTGATTGTTGTGTCTACGTGGGAGCGGTCTTTGGATAAGCATTTCATATGCTCAAGTTGATTATTATGCTATTCACACAGCATGAATTTACACTGCATTTTTATGACTGTATTTTGTGCATTTATACATATGTATGTGTATATACATTCATTTGTGTGTGTGTGTGTGTGTGTATGTATGTATATATATATATATATATATATATATATATATATATATATATATATATATATATTTTTTTGTTATTATGACAATACTTCATTTTTGGAGAAAATCACATTTGTTGTTTTTTCAGTTTGATGGTCATGATGTCATTTCCTGTTAAGTTATTTAAGGAACTAGAAATCATTTGAAAATGTTTCTGAGGAAGTTCACGTATTAAACAGTGGATGAAAGCGGTAATTTTTGGCTTCTGGTTTACTTGTTTTTTTTGCCAGCAGGTCTGCAGTTCATTTTTTCGTTTTGTTTGGTTGTCAGCATTTTTTGAAAGATGCATACATAGTGAACTACTTGACCATCTTCTCAAAAACAACCTACTAGCAGACTGCCAACATGGTTTTAGACCCTATCACAGCACTACTACAGCACTCTTGTCATTCACAGACCATGTTAATAAACATCGGAACAACAACCTGCTGTCCTCAGCACTATTCTTTGACCTCTCTAAGGCCTTTGATATGGTCAACCATTCCCTCTTACTAAACTTCCTCAAATCATTTGCCTTGGACAGTCAAGCTATCCAGTGGTTTAAATCCTACAGTTCTTTGGGATAATCAAATATCATCTCTTCTTCCCATCACAATTGGAGTGCCACAAGGCTCAATACTGGGACCTCTCCTTTTTTTTTCTATTTTTATTAACAAACTAAATATGTCCCTTCCTCAATCCATATGTATACAATATGCCGATGACTCCACTCTATGTTCAGCATCCTCCCCAATTATGCTCCAGACCACTACACAACAAGTCTTCACAGCAGCTGAAAACTGGTTCTATCAGCATGGCCTCTTACTAAATCCCAAAAAGTCTAAATTATTACTTTTTACCCCATCACAGAAATCTTTGACCTTTACCTTCGATATAATGTCAAACAATGGCACAATAATATCCCCGGACTCAACTACCAAACTTTTAGGTGTCACAATAGACCATAATCTCAACTTCGATGCCCATATTAACTTAACCATCAAGTCAGTCAATAGAAAACTTGGATCTCTACAGGCTCAAACCCTTCCTAACTACCTTAGCCAGAAGTACTTTAGCTCAAACACACTTGCTCTCTGCCCTTCTTTATGCCTCGCCTATTTTCACAAATCAAAATCTAATTTCAATAAACTAGCAGTATCTTATAATAATATTACAAGATTTGCCACAGGAGTCCCTTTTAGAACCCATCATTGCGCTAATCTTAAACAACTAGGCTGGCTGGAACTACAAAATCAAATACGACTACAGCAACTTACCATCACCCACAAAATCTTCTATCAACCTTCTAACACCACAATACTTAGTACCCTTATTAGTCCTTATAGAAATCTATCATCCTTGCGCTCCGCTACAAAGCTACTAGCAGCACCCTATAAATCCAGCAACAAAGCTGGAGACTGTTTGTTTGTTCGCCAACTGTATTGCACCTATCTGGAACAAGCTTCCTCATGAACTCACCACTATTATTTTTCTAGCCACTTTCAAGAAACGGCTAAAAACTCTGCTTAAGTCTCAATGGCTCTGTCCTTGTACTAACCCTGACTAAACTATTATTCCCTCTACCCTTTTCACCCCCTCAAACCTTTTGTAGGTTAGTATAGTATTTGTGTTTGAACCTTCAGAAATCAGCTAAATCCTGTGCTTAATTCTTATTAGCTCTGTCCTTTACAAACCTTGACTAAAACTTTCTATTTTCTCACCCATTATATTCTTCCTTAAAAAAAAAAAAAAAAAAATATATATATATATATATATATATATATATATATATATATGTATATATTTATTTATGCTTGCTTATTTTCACTATTGTAAAGTATTTTTGCTAGTAATACTTATGAACCAGTTTTTTCTCTGTAACACCTACTTTTGTATAATATTTCTTATTTGAATGTATAAAAATATTAGATTTTACTAACCCATTTTTATTGTGGAGCTTTTCTCCCTGGGCCTCTACTGAAAATGGACATGTATCCAGCTAGACTAGCCCGGTCAACAAATGTAAAATAAATAAATAAAATTAAATTTTAATGTTGTGCATTTTACTTAATGTAGTAGAGAACTTTTAGTTGACCTAGTGTTTATATGACAGCAACAAGAAATCATTGGAAAATGCAGAAGCAGTAGCAATTCAACTTAGTTAAGCAAAGTGATAACTTTGGTCTCAGTGGGTCTTTCAGTGAAGTTGGCTAATATTAACAAAGATATTGGTCATTTAGTACCACGTACAGCACCTATTGCAATCTGAATCCAGAATTACACCAGGTTACCTCACATTATGAATTGGGAAGTTTTGTCATAATAGACTTAAGTTGTTCAGTATTTCAGCAGCAATGTTTTAGACACATTTCTGCTTTTTGTCTGGTTACAACAGATTGCATGTCCTTGAACCTCCTGTGACTTATTTTTTTTTTCTTTTAAGAAGTCTGTATTTTTCAGTTGTACAACATTCTGCATGCATTTTTAATCTGCATGTCTAACACTAGGGGCCGGATTCACGAAACCGCCGTGTAAGACTTAATATGTCTTACTCGGGGGCTGCAGTTGAACGGTATGATGTCGGCATGCCATGCATATTCATGAGGGCATGCTGAATCATACCCAAGTCTAACACGGTCCGTGTAGGAAAGTAGGGGGCGTGTCCGATTGCCGAGTACAGCAAATGGACACGCCCCCAGAAGAGTCAGAGTCCTGAAAGTAAACACCCATGAGCAAATCCGCTGAAATGTCAAGGAACACAACACCACACATCCCCACAGAGTAAACCCTACTGAAAATATGTAAAATGTAAAAATAGCAGTTTCCTTTTTTTTTTTTAATTTCCAAAATGTTTGCCCGCATTTGCGCGGGTATGCCCTTCGCTCAAACACAGTTAGCAGATATGACATTGAAAAGCATATAAGATCTACATATGCAAATTAAGCAAAGTAGCAATAGCGTAGCAGTAGAGACTTCGCCCAAAGAATAGGTAGTCACTGTTCGAGCCCCACAACATCCCCCTCCATTTTTCTTTAAGTATGAAACAATTCCCCAATATATATAAATTTAATTTAAGTAAAATGTAATGAAATGGCCCATGTATTTCTGAACAAAACCTATATTATGTATATATAAAAAGGATCATAATTGCCCGTAGCTTAGCAGCACTTTAACAAGCTTAATATGAGTGCCCGTAGCTGAGCAGCACTTTAACAAGCTTAATATGAGTGCCCGTAGCTGAGCAGCGCTTTACCCAGCTTAATATGAGTGCTTATGGCTAAATAACGCGTTACCCAGCGTAAGCAGTTTGCTCGGAGCTGAGCAGCGCGCCAACCAGCTTACCGTCGGGCAACGTTGGGCAAGCTGTAGCAAAGTCACCTTTACACACAGACACACCTACTAGCCTGTCTAGACGGTAGTAAAATAAAAAAGCAATGGCAAGGATCGAACCCGGGATAGTGTGCACCATAGTCAAAGTACTGAACCACTAAGCCATGACAGTTGTACTGAGATATACAGTATTACCATACATATAGGAATGAATGAAAATATAACCATGACAAAGCAGGTTTGCTGTAAGCAGAGAAATGTCCAAAACGGCCAGTCACAGATAAGTGCGGGAAAACCGGCATATATAAGCCCCATAGGCGGGAATACACACCATAACTTGATTGTGGTACCCATTTGCAGTCAGGATGGCAGGTGCAGGAGAGGGAAATCGCTTTAGAGCACAAAGGTGGGTCGTTGAGGAGTCAAAATATATGGTTTGGCTCCTAGTCCGTGATCATGAAGCGCAACTCATGCAGGACCAGGTTCAATGGGAGCATATAAGGCAGAGGCATGGAACCGGTTGGCACATGATCTCACCAGTGCCACAGGCATTCTGAGGACTGGTGAGCAGGTCCGTCACCACCATGTGGACCTGAAGCGACGAAAGGAGGACCAACTGAACCGATGGATCCAGGAGGCCTGCCAAATGCCCAATGCCTTACTACTGAGTAAGTATCCATGTAATTAAGTATGTAAGAAATGCTATCCTAGCCTGTAGTATGGATAGGTATGTTACAATATTCCTTCATTTATATTAAAGCTGCAGGTGTTCGTTCCGTGAATCGGCAAGCCTATGCTGATAGGCTGTCGAGGTTGCGCCACCAGGCAGGTTAGTAATTATTCTGCTGGTATTGTTATAGAATATAAGTGGGATAGCTTGTAAAAGAGTTCAGTGTTGTAACCCAGTAATAAAGGTCAAATAAGTCTAGAAGAAAGAGTCTGCTAGTAGTGTAAGATTAGATAAGTGATGCAGCCTGGAAAAGAGTATTGCAATCCAAGTCTCAAATACAGTTCCCACCTGTATTGTAATATCAGATAACTGCTTCAGCCTGAAAATGAGTGTTGTAATCAATCAACAAAGGATAGACAACTGTCGAATACATCCTTGTAACTTTTGTCATATGAAATAAGTGAGTCAACTGGAAAGGATTGTTGTAACCCAGTAATAAATGTTAATAAAGCCTAGAATTAAGTACCTGAAATATAAATATAAAATAAGTGAGAGAGTGTGAGAGAGTTTGAAGCTACCAGGAAAGCTGTAATAAATCTGGAATAAAGGTATACTGCATTCACTACATAATGAAATCAATGAGACCGCCACAACCAAAGAGTGAAATGTCTTTAATAAAGTACAGAACCTGGACTGTGTCTGTCCCACAATTTGTATATGTTGCTGTACCCTTGCATTATGGAGATAGTATGGTTGTATGAAATGCTGAACATCCACAGTTGTCTAGACCCAAATAAATCAAATATAGCAGGATGCTTTACCTGAACACAGCCAGATATGAACATATATGAATAAAAATGGAATGTATATTAATGTAGCAGTAACATCCCCATCACCAACATTCCTAAGGTTACATACAGGAAATTGTACTAATACATGTAGGGGATATATATCTGCATCTACTAGGAATGTACAGTATATGTATAGGTAGTTTAAGTTGTTAATGTAATATTTCTCCACCCTACCCTATTTTCACAAATTATGCCATTCCACACCAAACTGGGTATGTGTATTCACAATTAATTCCCATGGACATTTGTCCTGTTGGTTTATACGTATCTGCATGTACGTTGATGCATGTGTCCTGTTCACATATCCAAACCTGATGGCCTGTTGCCACCAATCAGCCATGCATGCTGTTGGAATGTCCACTGTGGTTCTAAATATGCATGTGTTATGCTTGCTGCTCAATGTTCGGAATTCATGTGTGTTTGGTTAATGGGAATACTGATGCATGCTGTTACAACTAATTTTGAATGGTGGTGTTTGTTACAAATCCAAAATGCCATATAATGCTGCTAAACATAGGACAACAGGGAAGGCGGGTTCCAGCGGACCCACCTCTCCCACCTCATCTGACGAGTGCACCTGGCACCAGTGCCCAGGCCGGTACCTCCTCCGGTGGCCCTGTGCCACCTTCGGGTGGAAGCGCTGCAGGGGATGGGGCTCGTCCCCCCTCTGCAAGCGTGGCCGGAGGAGAGCCTGCACTCGCCCTCCATAGGGTCCGTGTGGTGCGTAGTGAGATCAGGCGTTCTGTGACTGATCCCCTACGCCAGCTTGAGGTGAGAGTGGCGCAACTCACGGGTGTTCCTGCCTGTCCTATCCAGCCCCCAGCACAGCCCCGGCCTGGGCTGTGAAGGCGCAGTGGTAACTGCCCATGGGTGGGGATCTCAGTTCTACTGTTGCTATCTGTGGGCTCATGGGCTTGCGATATCCAAACATCCATCCCCGTCAATTGTGTTTACCCCCCACATGTGTCATACTCCGCCCCTGTATGCGTTTGTCTTGTCTGTTAACCTCCACAATCTACCTCCCCAAATATACCTATTTCCTGTACCTCACATTCCACTCTCACCTGAAAAAAAAATAAAAAAAGGGCAGTCTGTTCCCACAAAAAAATTACGCCCCATACATAGCTGCCCATTTCGCATACATGTCTGCTGGACATGTAAACTGATAATTACAATTGGCTGTACAACATATTTTGTTGTCCTCCCCCCTCTCTCAGGGGTGGAAGGTGTCAAATGTCACTCTAAATTTCTAACATATGCATAGCTGTTGCTGGTAAAGAATTGGGCAGCTATGGGCCTTCCTTACATCCTTCCTGCACATCCCGAGCTTGTTTCCTACTGTCCTACTTTCTTTGTGCCCCCTTTTTCACCACTTTTCCTATTTCCGGGAGTAAGCTCTTTTAAGCAGTAGTCAGCGGGTGTGCGCTTAGCTAAGCATAGCTAAGCATCGTGCAAACCCACTTACACCTTCTTAAAAGTGCCTTAGTCACTCTGTATGACAAGGCCTGAAGTCTGCTCATCAGCAAAATAAAATACCCGTGTCAGTCTCGAACCCAGGACCTTGGAAACACTAGACTGCATGAATTACCACTCAGCCACAGCAGATAGGTGCTGAAAGAAATATATCATGAAATACAAGGAGTGAATGTTAAGGGAAAATAGGAAGGCCATTACACAAAGCTTGTTCTGTGTATCTTTACTGGCAATTCTTGTGGAATTGCATTACACTAGTGTGATAAGAGAAACAGCCATGCTAGTAGGTAATAATGTTACAGTAGCACCTTACAAACCCCATACAGTATCAGAGCAGGATAAACACCGCCATATTTGAATAGGTAAAAGGCCAGACCTCCCAACTGTGACTGATTACAGGGATGTCCCTGACTTGCAAACAAATGTTAACTGTGCCCCACTGACTCCCTGTGAAATGTACTCCCAGTAGGCAGAAAGGTGGGGAATCCCACATAATGGTAACTGTCAATAAGTTACAGTAGACACTACTTGCATGTCAGAAATGGTGTAGTAATACATATGCTCAAAATACCCCACAGTCACAATTGCAGAATATCTTAAATATATCACGGGTGTATTCCACTGATATGTACCTTTCCCTGAGGCTGGTCAGATATATACCTGAGAGTATCTGAGGCCTGGAAGTGTCAAACACACAGGCATATCAGCCTGTCTGCTGTTAAACACTCTGTGAATAGCTGTAGAATTACTTCCACAAGCATGCCCTTATGTAGGAGTACAACACAGAAATATCAAAGGATGTAGCCATCTAACATACTAATGACAGTATAGCAGTTCACAAGCACTGCATGTGCCTAATATTCATAATTGTTAGTGCAATATACTTAGTTGTCCTCACCCCTCTCAGGGGTGGAAGGTTTCAAATGTCACAGCAAATGTCAAACATATGTACAGCTATTGCAGTTAAAGAAATGTGCAGCTATAGACCTTCCCTACACCCAGTCTGCACATCCCTAGCTGGTGTCCCCACTGACTTCCTGCTTCCCGCTTACAACTGTTTAAAA
>NC_056736.1:421921572-422169072 GCF_019279795.1 Protopterus annectens
GAAGCATGTTGATCATGGCTCACGTTACTACACCACATCCAGTTCCACTGACCACAAAAGTACACATAGCCGTTATTGCTTAGCACCGTCATGTGTTGTGTGTGTGTGTGTGTGTGTGTGTGTGTGTGTGTGTGTGTGTGTGTGTGTGTGCAAATATATGCACCCACAGCTTGTAACACTTGCACAACATTATGTCGTTGTACACATTGTGTCCCAGGGTGGAGACAATCACTGAACAACTACACACAGCCATCAAGTACACGTATACTGTTATTAACAAGGGCTGTCTACACTTGCACTGCATGTTCCTGTGCAACACATAATCTGCATGCTGACACGTGGGCAGTGATGTTTTTCCTTGTGATACTGTCACCCACCCTCAAACAGTATTGTGTATGTGTTGGATTGCAGGTGTGACTGTTTGTATCTGCTGTACTGAGGAGTGTGCCTGTGTGCATGTGCACCTGTGTGCATGTGCTCTAAGCTCCCTCAGACCCTGTTTGGTGTACCGTTCCATGCGTGCCTTTGCTTGCATTACAGCCCGGAACATAGCTGAGGTTGAAAGACCTCTGTGGGCACGTCTGACGGGGGCATTACATTTTAAGCTGTGTTTCCTATCTTCCTCTCACAGGTTCTAATGTTGCTCTGGTGAAGTGCAGCAGGGAACCTGAAGCTACTGCTGGGGATAATGATAATGATGATACATGTGTAATGGCACATGGAGGTGTGACACGGTCTGTCGTTGGTCAGCCAATCGACACTACACAGCAGTCAACCCCATCAATGCGCACAGTCATCCTGCCGATACATCCATTGTCACCAATGTCCTTGGCTGAGGGACAGCATACAGTGGGCATTGACCAGTGTAGTGTGGTATCATTGGCACATGCATCCCCTCACAGCAGCCATGGCCAGATTCCTGACATGGTACCACACAGGCAGATGTCCAGGGGTTCTCGTGGGAGCATCCGTGGTCGTACTGCCCCTGTCAGACGTGCCCACAGAGGTCTTTCAACCTCGGCTATGTTCTGGGCTGTAATGCAAGCACAGGCACGTATAGAACGGTACACCAGACAAGGTCTGAGGGAGCTTAGAGCACATCGCACTGCTATGAATGACACTATGCCATCCGTAATATCAGCGAGGTCATTGACGTTGGGGGGACACATTAGATCTCTTCCACAACTACATGTCCAGGAGCCAGGACAGTGCAGGACGGTTGAGGCGTCAACGTGGACGTATGCCAGGAGCCAGGACAGTGCAGGACGGTTGAGGCGTCAACATGGACGTATGCCAGCAACATCATCAGCTGGCAGTCGTTGCGGACGACAACAAACCCGCAGCCGCTCCCATAGTTCCAGTACCAGCCCCAGCAATGCTGGGTCTGTGCTGTCATTACACCATCCTAGAAGACCACGTGCACGTGGCTCTGGACAGTCCCAGCAGGGACATGTGTCCAGTCAACATCCCACTGCTTCTAATGACCGTACCCAGTCTGGCTTAGTACCTGATACTGTCCATAGCACCCCTGCCAGGCACAGGTACTGTGTCCGTGGCCAGAGACAGTGATCTGTATGACCTGGCAGGTACAGTCTGTGGCTGTCCACAAACACCAGTATATGGCAGCCATGTGGTGGAACTGTGTGCAAGCATACGCACACACATAATGCTAACACCTAGGGCTAACACATACACACACACACACACACACACACACACACACACACACCGCATCAACATTGCCCCATGTTGTACTGTTGTCCCTCACTAACACACACACATACATGTCGATTGGATGCATCAGTGGCAGACTCTGGCAAACCAAGTACACACCCTGTGCATATGATGACTGTGCCACCTCCTGCCATCTGTAACATTGATGCAGGAACAGGATAGCATGGTGCTGATGCACAGGGTGACTACATAGCACTGTAGTAATAATATGTTGTTAACAGTACAGTGTAATTATATCATTGTGGGTATATTCGAACATACATGATGCATTAACTATGATTGTCACTGTAGTTTTGTTTACGCCAGTGTTAATTCCCAAAGTGTACTGTCTGCACATGTGCCACATGGGCTGTTGTGTGTACCTGTGCCTGCATGTGTTGGGGTGTGGACAGTACATTTGTGATGTTTCCAGCACAGAGTTGCAGGTGTACATTTGTGAACATGGTTAGCATGGAACATGACATGTTTTGACAGTATGCTGTGGGTGATATGGTTTCCATGTGTCAATGGTCTGCATTCTGGTACTACACACAGCCTACATAGCCTGACATTCCGTGGTCATTACATGGTGTCTCCTCAACTGATACACAGATGTAGGAACCTGGTGTCGGTGATATCCCTGCAGTACTACACTATACCAGTAGCCATTCTTACTGAGCCCCACACATCCCTGGGAAAAATAATCTTTGGCATATAGCAGTCTCACGTACTTGTCAACACACTACGGATATGTCCATCCACAACTGCAAATGCATACAGTGGCCTACAATGCATTCTACACATGACACACCTAACCACCACAAGGGTGTCATACAGACAGATACCTGTTGTCCAAGCCATACTGTATTGCTGTAAAGCAACTGTAGCATTGTCATCGGCATGTAGTTAACATAGTATTCCAACAGTACCATGTAGGTGGTAGCACCCATCATGTAGAACGGGTAATGGTGTGTACATGTGGACAAGTGTTATCTTGTCTATCCTGTGATATTCACATTTCCAAAGGTATTCTGCAGTCCCTCGTGTATCACCTAAGCAAGAAGGTGTCTGTATGCATATCGGCAACAGTTGCCATACACTTACACTGGATGTCCATCACTTACAGAATTTGCTGTGTTTTAACATGTCTGACATACTCCAGACATGAACCCTCACCTACATTAATCTATCAAAGCTTTCATGGGTGTGTGTCACATAGTTGGCCTAGGACACAGATCACTGCAGTAGCCTGCATTGTCACCAACATACATGTATGGCCTAAGGTCTGGTAAGCTGCGGCACATGCTGCAAAGGTAACAACTGTAATCATATGAGGCAGGCTTCACACACAGGAACTATTAAAGGTCACAGGTACATATCTGTATGTGGCACACACATAACTGATGTGTGCATTGAAATTACGGTTATAATAATATGTCATACAATAAAAGCAAAACACACAACACATTGACAAACTGTGACAAACACACACGTGTCATTTGTTGGATTCAAACCCCTACCTAACTATGTTATGATACTTGAGAGAGACGCATTAGCACAGCACGCTATTCGCATTACTGGATTATTTCCCTTCTCCTGCTGTATTTGTAGGGTGCTGACATCATCAGTTTTTCCAAAGAGGAATGTACATCTTTTAGTGTGTTATCCCAGTCTTCAAAAAGGCTATTCCTTTCACAGAGAATTGCATACATACACGCCCCCCTGCAACCCCCCACACACACCATTTGCAAGATTCAAACCCCTACCTAACTATGTTATGATACTTGAGAGAGAAGCATTAGCACAGCGTGCTATTCGCATTACTGGGTGGTTTCCCTTCTCTTGCTGTATGTATAGGGTGCTGACATCAGTCTTTCCAAAGAGGAATGTACATCTTTTACTATCCCTCAGTATGGGGGATAACAATATCTGTGCATTAACAGACGCATAGTTCAGGGTCACATATGCACACTGGCACTGCCAGGTTATGTTCTATACCATGCTTCGTGACCACAGGACTTGTAACACACAACACAAGAAGGGTGTGTATCCATATACATCACAGATACACACACCTCTGGGTTGGTACCACTGCACTAAGCATGACAGGCCATACATATACAACTACCATTGTGCAAAACTGCCTTTTTGTTTGGTGTGTAGTTCAGACCACCCCCCCATACCCAGGAACCGCACTCGGCTTTCCTGGGAACAGTGTAGGATATGAAGGTCTTCACACACACCATTATAGTGGTTGACTTCAGGTACACAAATATTGACTGGGGATACTACTCAGGCCCTCAACATCACCCTACAGCCACTACAATTTGTGGATCCATGTGCCATGGCACAACCAGTCACCACACCCACAAGGAGGAATACATATTGGACCTGATCATCACCAGCATGGGGACTCTGTTCCACACCAGAGGTCGAACCCTCATTGTTAAGATCAGACCATAAACAACTTTCCCTGGACATCCATATCCCGTCCCCACCCCCAGCCAAGGAAATCACTGTAAAGAATTTCTCAAAAGCAGACGTTGCACTTGTGAAGACTAGGGTGGAATACTTCAAAGGTCCCGTGCTGGAGGATAATACAGCCCAATCTGCAGAATCCTTTACAAACGCATTGTATGAGCACCTGCAGGTATGCATTGGTCATAATATCCAAAATAAAACCATGACTCCTCCAAAACAGGAGACCTGTCTGGTTGACCCCGGCCATATATAAGCCGTACAACAGAAGGAGAAAGCTACTACATAACAGTAGTATCCCACAGAGGGAGGTCATCTCTGAACAGTATTGGCAAGACACTTCAATCCCTCATATAATCATCACTTGCACGTTTTGACAGTGAAATTGACCAGACACTACAGATAATCACAAGGCCTCCTTTAGTTATGTCAGGAATATGTGTGGAAACATCCCAGATATGCTCTGAATTGTTGCATAACAGCACAAAATATGCCAAACCTACGGACATAGCCTACACCCTGGCAGACAGAGTCTGCACAAACGCCCTTACCCCCCAAGGGTACAGATGCCCATCCCAAATGAATGTAACCTCCCTGACATCACAGATGCACAGGTGAAAGGTGCCCTCTCCACAGCAAATAACACAGCATATGTATGGGACCGGACGGTGTCCCAGGCTGTGTCCTACACGAGCTCTGAGTAGAACTGAACACTCACATTAAGTCACTGTTCCAACTTAGCCTTACTACAGGATATGTACCCTGAGAATGGCATACAGATACAGTGCTCCCACTCCACAAAGGTGGTGCCACAACGGACCACAGGAACTATCACCCCATAAGCCTGACTAGTGTGGTAGAAAAAGCTATGGAGCGTATTATCATGGAAGTCATAATCAAAAACATTATGAGCCTCCAGACAGTGGATCATACACAATTCGGCTTTGTTAAGGGCAGATCTTGCCTCTTACACACAGTTCATATCTTTGAAACTGTTACTGAAGCCATGGATGAGGGCAAGGTAGTTCACACAGTCTACCTGTACCTTGCAGAAGCCTGCAACACAATGCCCCACTCAGGCATCATACATATGCTTACCAGCTTAACTATCAACCCCTATATCACTAGATGTGTTATCTGCCCCAGGGATGGAACCCACATGGTAAGAATTGCAGGTGCCATGTCCAATTCCAGACCAGTTACAACTGGTGTTTCACTGGGCTCAGTTGTGGGACCTGTCCTGTTCAGTATGTACTTCTCTGAGGTTGAGACTAACACGGGGGGATTATGTCTAACAAATGTCACAGATGACTGCTAACCAGGGACCATAAGCAACACTGCAGCTGACACATGCTTCCTCCATAAGGGTCTCACAGAGATGGATGCTTGTTGCCAGAGCCATGGCCTCGTGCTAAATGCTAAGACATGCATAGTCATCCCCTTTGGGGAAAACAAGGTGCACACAAATCACCACATAAGTGGTGATCCATTAAGTACAGAAGATGTATTTACAGATTTGGGGACCAACATAGATCGTAACCTCTCCCTTGCTAATCACATTGACAGAGTCATTGCAAAGACCTTTATATAGCCCTCCTTATCACATGGGGTTTGCATGTAGATCATGGGGAGGTCATTGTGGCCCTCTACTAGTCACTCATCAGGCCCATGTTTGACTACAATGGCCCTTTTGGGGTGTACCTTACCCAACACCTGCAGCAACTACAGTGTCCACAACAGTACCTCCCCAAGAGTATCACGGGCTGCACACAGATGTCCTATGCAGCTCAACTAAAGGATCTCCAGCTCTACTCAGTTGCTTAATGCCTACTCAGAGGTAATCTATGCCTGATGTACACAGCCATGTCAAACCCAGAAGTAATGGACATGCTCCACCTCCATAACATCTAAGACCCTTAGAGCTACACACTCCAGGGACTTGAACCTCAGCACAAAACTAAATAGGATATGCTGCAGGGACAGATTCATTACCCAGAGGCTCCCCTCACTCTGGAATTGAATCCCAATTAAAGTTAGACAATAGCTCCTTGCCAACCCTCTTCCAGCAAAATCCAGCCGCTTGGATGGGAAATTGCAAATTCACCCCGGGGATCTCCACTGTGTCCCTGCTTGACAGAGGCACAGCAAACTAGCCTTAAAGGGTGCCTTCTGTGACCTACTTTACAGTGGCACAGTAGGCTACTCTACTGGGGAGGCGGACGCCAAATACACTCTGCCTAAGCTTATGAATTCCCTAGGGCAGACAGCCTAGTATCGACCTCTGCACCTATGTTTATGTTGGCGATGCACAATATTTGTTGCTGATACTGTTTGCAGGTCTTTTTTGCCGTAGCTTTCCCAATTTCTATGAACAACTTGTGTATCTGCGTAACATGTTTGATCATGACAGGGTTCCAGTATATTAATATATGTATTTGTTGTCATTTAACTGTGTGCACAGGGCAGATTGCTGGATCGTGGGAGGTTCCTAACACATACAACTGCCAGATATGTGTGGCCGACTGCTATACTCAGACATGGCCTAAGTGTGTGAGCATGCCCAGTTCAGGCTTTCCATGGTATGTTGCCTGACATATGTCTCCTTTATCCAAGTGTGTGAGCATGCCCAGTGTGACCTTTCCATATGTTGTGATCTGAAGTCCACTACATTTGTGGCTGTGTGTGAACATGACCAATATTGACATTTATACTGTGTGTGTTGGAAGTCATGTTGTGTTTTTACTGCCAGACTCCTTTGTGTCATAACTCAACAAGGATTGTGCTGTGCCTGCAGGGTTTCCATGGGATAGTTTGCAAATACTTGTCAACATTCTTTCATACTGGCTGAACACTGCAGTACTGTCATGGTGTACTGGTTCAGTACTTTCACTATGGTGCACAGTATCATGGGTTTGAGTCCCATCACTGCTTTAAATGTTCATACTGAGCAGACCAGGCTGGTTAAGGGCCAGTTAGGCAAGTATAAGCATGTTGCATTTTGTTCAGCTATGGCCTACTTAAACCAGGCTTGTCCAACATTGCTGTGTATTCACCAACTTGGGTGGACATTGCCAAACATTACTCCACATTGACCACAGTTGTACTAGTTGGTGTGTGTGATTCTGTTCATAGGTTCATACTAGGCTATCTGTCCTAGGGCATTTATAATCCTAGCCAGAGTGCGTTTGGCTTTCAACACACATTTTAAGTGGAGTTTGCCATGACATTTTTCAAGGTTAGTATACTGTGCCTCTGTCTAACAGTGACATAGAAGTGATACCCAGGGTAAACCTACAATCTCCCATCCACTCATCCAGATTCCTTTTGAAGAGAGTCAATGAGGGACTCTGGCTAACCTGGAGTGGGAGTTTACTCAAGAGTGGAGGGAGCCTCTGGGTTATGAATCTGTCACTCCAGCATGTCCTATTTATTTCATTCCTGAGGTTCAGGTCTCTTGCGCGTAGCTTGATGGGATTCTGATTTTCCAAGGTGCAGCATGTCCATTGATTCCAGGTTGGACATGGCTTTATACATCAGGCACAGATCACCTCTGGGCAGGCGGTATGCTACTGAGTGGAGCTGCCGTTTCTTTAACCGGGCAGCAAATGGCATGTGTTTGAGCCCTTTGATCCTCCTGGTGAAGTACTTCTTTCCAGCTGCTGCAGGTGTCTGATAAGGTACATCCCACAAGGGGCATTGTACTCCATTATGGGCCTGATGAGGGATGAGTAAAGAGGCACGATGACCTCCCCTGATCTAGATGTGAATACCTTCATGATTAGGTGGGCTTTATGAAATGTTTTTCTAAACACTTTGGCCACGTGGTTGTCAAATGAGAGATTGCTATCAACTTGGGTCCCCAGGTCCCTTATGACTTCTTCCATACTTAATGGGTTACCACCTATGTGGTAATTTGTGGGCACTTAGTTTTTGCCAAAGGGGATGACTATGCACATTTTTGAGTTTAGCTTGAGGACATGGCTCTGGCACCAGTTGTCTGTTTCTTTGAGGCCATTTTGTAGGATGCTTGTGTCAGCTGGAGGGCTGATTATGGCGCCCAGTTTGCAGTCATCTGCAAACTTGTTCAGCCACTGTCCTTCTGTGTTGGCCTGCACCTCCGAGAAATATATACCAAACAAGGGAGGTCCCAGGACTGAGCCTTGTGGGATGCCACTTGCAGCTGGTTTGGGGTCTGACATGGCTCCAGCATTTCTGACCATGTGGGTTCTGTCCTTGAGCCAGTTTGCAACCCATCTAGTGACATAGGGGTTTATATTGAAGCTGGTGAGCTTATCTATAATGACCAAGTGGTGTATTGTATGGAAGGCTTTTGCGAGGTCCAGGTAGGCTGTGTGGACCACCTTCCCCTCATCAATGGCCTTGGTGACTGTTTCAAATGACTCAACCAGGTTTAAGAGGCATTATCTGCCCTTAACAAAGCCAAACTGGGTAGGATCCAGTGTCTAGGTCCCCAATATCTTTATTTCTGAGGTCCATGATGATCCTTTCCGTAGCTTTGAAGACCAAGCTAGTCAGGCTTCTGGGCCAATAGTTTGCAGTATCCATTGAGGCACCACCTTTGTGGAGAGGGACCACTGTTGCTGTACATATCCTGTGGTAAGGCTGAGATTGAACAGTGGTTTTATGTTTGTGTTAAATTCTTCTTGGGGTTCATGTTGGACACAGCCCAGGACACTGTCTGGTCCCATTGATGCTGTGTGTTTTGCTTTGGAGAGGCTGGCTGTTACCTGAGCATCTGAGATGTCAGGGGGGCAGCACTCTGCTGGGATAGATATTTGCCCTTTTGGTGGGGAGGGGGGGGGCGTTTGCACTGAACCTGTCAGCTCGGATGTTGGCAATGTCTGTGGGTTTGGTGTATTGTTTGTCATTTTGGACTAATTCTGAGCATATCTGGGAGTTCCCACCCAGGTTCCTACCATAACTAAAGAAAGCCTTGTGATTATCCTTAGTGTCCTGTACAATTTTTATCTCAAAGATGGCCTTAGACGATTTTGTGTGTGGCCGTAGTTTTTCAGTAATACTGATCAGAGATGCCTTCCCTTTTTGGGATCTTGCTCTATCATATAGTAGCTTCCTCCTTGTATTGTTAGTTTTTTTATGGCTGGGGTCCACCAGACAGGATGCCTGCCTTTGGAGGATTGGATCTTTGTTTTATTTGGGCTTGCATGATCCATGCATTCCTGAAGGTGTTCATAGAATGCGTTTATAAAGGGGTCTGAGGTCTGGGCCGTATTTTCCACAGGCACAGGGGCAGTGAAGGATTCCACCTCGGTTTTGAGGAGTGTGACATTTGCTTTAGTGAAAACTTTTCACTGTGGTTTTCTGGCCATGGGCTGGGGTCGGGATGTGAATATCCAGTGAGATTACTCTATTGTCTGATCTTACCAGTGAGGGATACACTTCTGGCCTGGTCTTGGGCATAGAGTCCCCATGTTGGTGTTGATCAGGTCCAGTATGTTTTCCCCTCTTGTGGGAGTGGTAGCAAGTTGTTCCATAGCATTTGAGTTTATAAATTCTAGGAACCTTTGGGCTAGGGTGTTGCAGCTAGGGTAATGCTCCCAGTCTGTTTGGGTAGTTGAAGTCGCCCAATATAATGGTGTTTGGGGAGACCTTCATATTTTCATGTGTTCTCCAGTCAGCCAAGTGTGGTTCCTGAGTTTAGGAGTGTGGTCTCTAGCAGGCTATGAACTGGAAGGCGGTTTTACCCACTGTTAGTTGCACATGGATAGTCTCTGATGCTTCATGCTGTGCCACCAACCTGGGGGTGTGGGAATCTTTGACAAATATTGATACTCACCCTCCTTTTGTAGTTTGTTCCATGTTTTGCGGCTGTAAAGCATGGTATGAGGTGTAACCGGTTAGTGCTAGGGTGCTCTTGGGAGCCTTGAACCAGGTTTCTGTTACTGCACAGATATCAACATTCTCCATGCTGAGGAGAGTTTGGAGTGCGTGCATCTTGCAGTTTAGACTTCTGGCATTGAGTAGCATTACTTCTAGTTTCTTATCCCTTGTGATACCTATGGAGGTGGGTTTGTCTTTTGAGCCTTACCTACAAAAGGCACTATGGGGGTGACAAGAGCTTTTGGCAATATCCAACAGGCCACAGGTGAAAGCCATCCCTAGCGAAGCATCATGTGTTGTCGAGCATGTCATCCCAGGCTGACAGGCGTTGGATCCCCTTTCACTGACACCAGTACTTAAGCCAATTGTTGTAATTGATCATCTCGTCTTCATATTGTGGCATCATGTTTGATGAGGGTAGGATGATACTCAAGGTCATCTAGTTTGCATATACTACATGGTGGTAAATGCTGTTTAGCACTACCTTACATTGCTTAACACATGGCAATCATGCCTCAGGTGGTGCTGCAGGGCTGCCTATGTCTGATGCACATACTACACTCCCTGCACATGTTTGAAAGCAGGTTGTGTCAACTTAGGCATCCCTTTCACTATATGTGGGAGAGAGGTATCATTTCCAGGGTTCCTACTGAGCCAGTGTATGTGCTATGCGTTGCCTCTTTGCCAAGGCATACTGGGCATGCCTTCTTCTGCCTACTGGGGCAGGCTCAGGTTGTTCCTCCTCCGATTCACGCTCTGCCTGTGATGGCCTTGGCAATGGTGGGGGGCTGTTTGGCCCAGGCCTATGCTGATCGTGCTGCAGCTGTTTTCTCAGAATCATATTATGTAGCATGGCACATACCATGACAATTTGGGTACATGTAGTTGGTGAGTATTGCAAGGCTCCACCAGATGTGTCCAAGCACTGGAACCGTGACTTGAGCAACCCAAACTCGCGCTCAATTACATTTAGTGTTTGTGCATGTGCCTCCTTATGGCGTTCCTGTTCAGGTGTGTGTGCGTTTCTGATGGGTGTCATCAGCCACGGCTCCAGTGCATAGCCAGCATCCCGCACTAAGTGACCATGTGGGATGTCCCCATTGGCAAATGTCTGGTACAGCTGCGTCAGATGCCAGATATGAGAATCATGGTAGCTTTCAGGGCAGCCAGCACACACATTCATTATTATGCCCTGAGCATCACACATGACCTGGCAGTTGATGGAGGGGAAGCCCTTGCGGTTAATGTAGGCCCTACCCCGCTCACCAGCTGGTGCTTTGATGCGTATATGCGTGCAGTGTATTGCCCCCACTACCTCAGGGTATTCTGCTATTTGCTGGAAGCGACACATATTGCTGGCCAATACCTCACGGGAATTGGGGAAATATACATGATCACCGACATGTGCTGACATGGCATCCAGGAACTGGTACAGTACCCTGGATGCTGATGCCTGTGATATCCCCATCATATCACCAGTTGGACTCTGGAAGGACCTGTTGCTAGTATTCTTAGGCCAACACATACCTTGGTTTCCACTGGGATGGGTTCCCCTCTGTTGGTTCTGTGTGTGAGGCGTGGCCTGCACAGCTCAAAAATTTGCTGCAGGAGGTCTCTGTCCACTCTCTAGCGCTCCACTATCTCCAGCTCATGTAATCCCTGGTAGGTGACCCTGGGCCTGTACACTCTTCTCCGTCTCCTCACTGTGGGTTGTCCGGAAGCATTTGCATTGTCACCACCCTCAGCATGTTGCATATGTCGCCTTATAACAGCAATGGCAGCCCCTAGCATTTTTTGTCTGAGTGAAGCTTTTTCAGTTTTCACTTTAGTAGCTTATTCCAGTGTTGCAGTGTCTCTTGAGAGAAACAAGCTGCACTGTTGTTTGCAGAGATGTCCTTCAAGGATGCATCTGCAGTCCTTACATATGGGTTGTCCTGCCTCAGGCAGCCCTTCAGTCGGCCGGATTCCATAGTCTGGGTCCGGCGTCGGCTGATGTCGCCCTTTCCCCAACGTCAGAGAGCCTGGGGTATAAAAGCGTCAGCCAACGCCATCTTCCTCAGTCTTTCTTGCCGCGTGGTGCCCGAAGCAGAAGCAGTTCGCAAGTGCCGGTCGGCCAGCTCCTGTAACTTCAGCTACCGAAGACTTCAAAAGCTAACTTTCTTGCCTCAGCCGATGTCAGATCAAACGCTAGTTAATAATTGCTTAACTTGGGAAACAAATACCTCATAAGGATTTCCACTCTTACTGCCTCCCTGCCTAGGCCCAGACCACGGCGTCTCGCCTGTACTGCCTGTGCCTTCTTCAATCGGCGCGCTCTTAGGGCGCCGTGGGGAGTGCAGAGGAATTTTTGGGCTAGTTACTGTTATAATATGCCGTCGGAGACTCCGACTTCACATTTAACCAAAAAACGGAAGGACAAGGACCGACACAAAGCGTCAGCCGACGCCATCTTCCTCAGTCTTTCTTGCCGCGTGGTGCCCGAAGCAGAAGCAGTTCGCAAGTGCCGGTCGGCCAGCTCCTGTAACTTCAGCTACCGAAGACTTCAAAAGCTAAGTACCCCGTTGGGGACTCTTTCTTGCCTCAGCCGATGTCAGATCAAACGCTTAAAGTTAATAATTGCTTAACTTGTGGGAAACAAATACCTCATAAGGATTTCCACTCTTACTGCCTCCCCTGCCTAGGCCCAGACCACGACGTCTTGGCCTGTACTGCCTGTGCCTCCTTCAATCGACGCACTCTTAGGCGTCGGGTGGAGTTTGCAGAGGAATTTTTTTGGGCTAGTTACTGTTATAATATGCCGTCGGAGACTCCGACTTCACATTTAACCAAAAAACGGAAGGACAAGGACCGACACACGCGGACCGTGGTTTCGGCTGAAACCACCCCTAGGCCTACCGCGAGTGTCTCTGCTGAAACCGAGTCCTTGGTACTTCCGACCGGCAAAATCGCACAACCGACAACCTCTGCCCCGGAGGCCTCTTCTGAGTCAGTAATAGAATTTCCCTCAGAAACCGGTGTCCTGGAAACTTCCGACACCATTCCCCTGGACTAAACTACGCCAGCACGTGGAGCAGCTAGGCCTCCTGCATCCATGTCCATTAAGGCATTCACAAGGGCTAAAGCTGCTAAACAGCCTAAAACTCTGCCTCCCAGGGTTATTCCTCAGGGATCCACTACAGGTTCACAGATTTTAAGCTTAGCTGAGGACCTTATTTCCTTAATTAGGGGCTCTCAGCCACACCCAGACAGGGGTTCCCAACCACCTCTAGACAAAAGGCCCAGGGTTGAGCCCACTGATCCCCAGTCCTCTGAGGCCTCAGATGGCTCTGCTCTATCAGACTACCAGGAGGAGGCTTTTACTGCCTACGAGGATTCTGATGCAGAGGAATCTATTCCCTCGGCCTCCCCTGCTGAAGAGCTGTCCTTTGGGGAGACCCTTCACTCCATGAGAGAGCATTTTAAATGGCAGGGCCAAGAATTCTCTGATTCCAGGAAGAGATTAAGGACCTTTTTGCATTTATCTCAGCATAGACCTTTGGCTATTCCTCTTGTTTTGAATGTCATCGATGATGTGTACTCTTGAGTCTAGTATTACCCCTGACTCCCTTCCTCCGGCTCCTGTCAAACCCGATAGGTACTACAGGGTCCCGGACTCGCATCATTTCCTTTACAAGGCCCACTCTGCTGACCCAGAAACTATCTCCCAGGGCCCTAAAGGGGTTGCAAATGCCACTACTAAAAATCCACTCCCCTCTGAAAGGGAGTCCAGGGCTTTAGAGAGATGGGGTAAAAAGGTGTTTACTTCCACTCTTTCTATGAGGGCATTAAATTGTCAATTCCATATGATACAGTACCAAGAGTATTTGTTAGACAAATTGCATAAAAAACTGTCTTCACCTGAACCCCTAGATCGCAAGTCACTTCAGGATCTGGTACATAACTCACAACAGGTTAGCAACCATTTCTTGCAGTGTGGTTATGATGCATTGGAAGCTTCATGTAGGTCAGCAATGACAGGTGCAGTCATATGTAGGCATGCTTGGCTGAAGGAACAAACTCTGCCAGATCATGTTAAAGCAAAGCTTCTGGATGCGCCACTGGAAAAGCAAAAGTTATTTGGCTCCACTCCCCAGGAGGTCTTAAAGAAATTTGAGGAAAAGGCTAAATCTGTTCAAACAGTCAAAGATTTCCTCCAGGTCCAGCCACCAAGATTCAGCAGAAATTGGCCTTCTAAGAATTGGTCCTTTCCGGACACAGAGAGATTTCAAAGAGGCAAGAACAGGCGTGCCAGAGGCAGGGGGCAAGCTAGAGGCTCCTACAGAGGACGTCAATGGCAGCCTCCTAACCAGAGAGGTAGTGCAGGACCTACAACTGCTGCACAAGGACAGACTCAATGACTTAACCTTGACCCCGCCAACCAGGGCTCAATTGGAAGCACCTTTGGGCAGAAAGCTATCTTTGTTCTCGAAAAATTGGCACAGTATTACAAGAGACAAATGGACACTGCAAATAATAGACAAAGGATACAGGTTCCATTTTCATACATTACCAAAAAGAAAAGGCATGCCAAACCTGACACCGAATCAAAAGGCAGAGGCTTTAAAACAAATTTCCAACCTATTACAAATTAAAGCTATAGAAAAGGTTCCTTTCACAGAACAAGGCCAAGGATTTTATTCCAGACTATTCCTTGTTCCAAGAAAAGAAAAACAATGGAGGCCTATTCTCGACTTGTCCGCACTGAATACTTATCTCATTGTGCCAAAATTCAAAATGCTGACACTACAGCAACTCCTTCCCATGCTGGGCAAGGGGTCTTGGCTGGTAACTCTGTACCTCAAGAAGGCATACCTGCATGTCCCTATCAGACAAAGTTGCAGAAGACACCTCAGTTTTCTTGCAGGTTCAGAGCTTTATCAATTCTCAGCATTGCCCTTTGGCTTATCTACTGCGCCCAGAGTATTCACGAAATGCCTGGCATCAGTAATTGCACACTGCAGACTTCAGGGGATTCAAATATACCCATATCTGGACGACTGCCTTATACAAGCGGACAGCCAACAAACTTTGGTAAAACACTTGAATTATGCCATCCGCTTACTTCAGGCCTTGGGATACACAGTCAACATTCACAAATCAAGACTTGTACCATCCCAAAGAATAACTTTTCTGGGTGTGAAACTAGATACAACCACCCAAATGGCTTTTCTCACAGAAGAAAAACAGAGACAACTACCGGATTATTTCGAAAATCTGACGAAACAAACTCAGCTGACTGCAAGGAAAATCCTGCAGGCCCTGGGTTACATGGCATCCTGCATTCTTCTGATTCCACAAGCAAGGCTGCATATGAGGAAACTACAATGGTACCTAAGGAGTTTATGGTCTCAGCACAGTCACAGCCTAGAAGCTTTGATACCACTCATTCCATCCCTACAAAAGGAATTCTTGTGGTGGGTTCAAGCAAGCCGGTCAAACAAGGGTCTGCCCTTCAGCAAACCAATAACCAGCCAAACCATTACAACGGATGCTTCAGACCATGGATGGGGAGCACACATGCAGGGCAGATGCATTCAAGGACTATGGACAGAGAAAGAATTGCGCATGCACATAAACCAAAAGGAAATGCTAGCAGTGATACATGCAATCGAGGCCTTCAAACACTTTCTGCATCAAGGCCACCTGCTAATAAGGACAGACAATACCACAGTTATGTGGTACATAAACAAGCAAGGAGGTACCCATTCCTACCCTCTTTGCAGGCTGGCAATGAATCTTTGGGAACTTTCCCTAAAGCTCAATATAGAGCTGCAATCCCAGTTTGTGCCAGGAAAAGACAATATACTGGTGGACAGCCTAAGCAGAAATATCATGGATCCACACGAATGGATGCTGCACCCAGACATCTTCCTTCAGATAACACAATCATGGGGGAGGCCGGACATAGATCTTTTTGCCTCCCACCACAACCATCAGCTGAAGAAATTTTGCTCAAGGACATACCATCCACAAGCATGGAAAGTGGACGCCCTCTCTTTCAGCTGGAATGCTCTGACAGTGTATGCATTTCCTCCTCTTCCATTAATGACCAAGGTCTTACTGAAGATCAAGACAGAACAGCCAAAAGTGATTCTGATAGCTCCGGACTGGCCAAGACAACACTGGTACCCACTGTTAAGGAGCATGTCACGCACGAAACCGTGGCCTCTACAACAATGGCCACTTCTTCTGACACAGCACAATTACAAAACTCTGCACTCCAGCCTGAAAACCTTGCAGCTGACAGCCTGGAGAATACCTTGACTCCTCCCCAGGATAAGCTATCCAAGAGACTGAAGGTTATCATCATGGAAGCTCGCCGGCCTTCCACAAGAAAGGCATACTCAGCAAAATGGAAAAGATTTCGCACTTGGAACACCACAAAGGGCCTAGATGCGACAGTGATGAACATGGCACATATCCTGGAATACTTGACAGAAATGCTCCACAATGGCCTTTCTTACCCTTCCATAAAAATTCATGCTTCAGCAATTTCAGCAGAATACAATACTGATCCACCTGTCTTCTCTCATCCTCTCCTAAGGCAGTTTCTAAGGAATTAAAAACATCAATCCTCCAAGAAAACCACCAGTGCCAACTTGGGACCTTAATTTCATGTTGGAAAAATTAACTCTACCTCCCTTTGAACCAGCAGCATCTTCAGAACTACAGTTCTTGTCTTGGAAGACTGCCTTCCTTCTGACCATAACCTCAGCAAGAAGAGTATCTGAATTGCAGGCCCTCATGGCAGTTCAACCATTCCTTATTTTTCATCAGGACAGAGTCTCATTGAGAACCAATCCTTCATTCATGCCAAAGGTGGTATCCAGGGTCTCATTGAACCAAGCTATTCACCTGCCTATCTTCTTCCCAAATCCACAAAATAAAGGAGAGAAACTTCTGCATTCTTTGGACATCCACAGACAGTTGCGATACTACTTGGACAGAACTAAAACTTACAGAAAATCTGACCAACTCTTTGTAGCATATGCTGCTGGTGTACAAGGAAAAGCAATTTCTAAACAGACAATTTCAAAATGGATAGGAAATTGCATTCGGTTCTGTTACTCCTTTCATGGAAAAGCTGTGCCAGCTAACATTAGGCCTCATTCCACCAGAGCAACAGCCACCTCCACAGCCTTCTTAAGAGGGGTGGCTACCAAGGACATTTTAGAGGCTGCTACATGGAGCTCCGTGCATACATTTTCCAAGCATTACAACTTACCTTTGTATTCCAGATCCAGAGCAGGCTTTGCTACGGCAGTCCTGCAGGGCATTTTAGCTACACCATCCTTTTCTTAGATCCTACCACCCCCAGCTTGGCTATGGTATTCTACCCATATGTAAGGACTGCAGATGCATCCTTGAAGGACATAGTACAGTTTTGTACCTACCATAAATGTAGATGTCCGATAGGTATGCATCTGCAGTCAGGGTTACCCTCCCTCCTTCCCCTCTGTGGTATTTCTTTGGTACTTCCCCCTCTTACAGCTAGCTGGGGTTATCTATTATGGTGTATTTGTTTTATATTACTGTGCATGTTTGGAAATTTTTGCATCTCTCCAAATTTATCCTTCCTTAGAGGGCACCTGGCATCTGGGGCAAGAAAAACTGAGGAAGATGGCGTCGGCTGACGCTTTTATACCCCAGGCGCTCTGACGTCGGGAAAGGCGACATCACGCCGGACCCAGACTTTGGAATCCGGCCGACCGAAGGGCTGCCTGAGGCAGGACAACCCATATGTAAGGACTGCAGATGCATACCTATCGGACATCTACATTTATGGTAGGTGCAAAATTGTACTTTTAAGTGCTGGGCTAGGCTAGTGTTCTGCCTGTGTAATTGCCTGATTCTGATTGTTTTCATCTGTTTGCTCTACTAGTATTCCCTGGTAGCTTCCTACTATTTGTTGTGCTTCCTTTTTCCTTTCTGTTTCCTCAGGGGTGAGCGACGCGCATACAAGCGGAAACACGCTCACAGCAGGTCACACGCGCGCACACATGCTTACACGGACTAAAACTTGCTTATTTGGGTTAAAACGTGCGCACATCAGCGCAAATGCGCTTACAGGTCTTTAAACAGCTGTATACATGCTTACTCCAACTTAAACCCGCACACTCACGCTTTCCCGCGTGCACTCTGTCTTACTCAGGTTTACAGGCGCGCATACCTGCTCAGCAAGAAACTTTGGTGTTATCCACAGTATACACCTTCCATTTCTTGGCTTTCCCTGGCCTACCTGTTGACACACCTTTTTCCATGATGTCTGACAGCGGACACATGCCACTCTGCTCCTATGAGCTTCACTACTTTCATACATATACCCCCCCTTGTGATGCCACCTGTCTCCTACTCTGTTACTCCCCATATCCTACTCCTACACTCCACTGACTGTGCTCATTTGCTATGTAAAAGTGTGATTCACTATCCCAACACTCATTTACATAGTATTGCCTACTAATGTTTGGTTACATGTCTTAGACTGGGCTTCTCCCCTTAGCAACCCCTACTCGGTGGCCATGTTGTCTTCAGCCTGCTATTTCCTTACATTATAATGTAACAGTTTTCATAGATTCCACGTTTGTAGCTTTTATTTTCTTATTTTATGATTTTTTTTAGCGCACCCCGTTTGCGCGGCGCTGCGCTACGCTACGTTTAAACATCGGAAATCGCCGAAAAAAAAAAGTATTTTTATTTTAATTTTGCATCTGGGACCATTTCCAATGGCCGTATATTTGGCCATTGGCATGCTTCCTCAACCATATGCAACCTTTATTTGGAGCTGACAAGGCTCCATTGTGCTATTTGCAGAATGGTACTCAGTTGTCAACTGAGTACATTTCTGCAGCTAACATGGCTCCTACTCGGACAGGTTTGTGGTTCCTGCATCGCAAATTTACATTTGCATGCCTTTCGGCTGCAAGTGAGGTAATTTGCATATCACAGCCCTGTCCGTGTAGGAGACATTTTAGGAGCTCTCTTACATGCCCCTACAGGCTGTTCCTGGATCGCTCGTCGGACATGATGGCTGCATGGAGTCTTTACTCGTACACTCCGTGCAAGCCATCATGAATCCGGCAGTAGGTTTAAGACACGTTTCCCCTATTAGTGTTCCTGCTTTATATGTAAAACCGTAACTGTATACAAATACACATGTATTGATTTTAGGGAGTATCGTTAAAGTACTTTGCCTTTTTTTAAGACCCCAGTTTATATACATATTACGAGCTTGCACCTCATGGGCAGCAGCTACAATCTGTAGCATATTTCGGAAATATTTCTGCTCAGGTCATAGCAGGTATTTCCAGATGTACAACAGGTAGGACATGTTTCGGCACGGATGTATTGTGTAGATTCTGTAACTGTACTCCTGTCATGGGTATCTGAATACTACTTGGGAATTTACTCGTCTGATTTGCTGTTGCACTTACCTTCCCAGAAAAAAATATTGCTTGTAAGTAATTTACCATAATAGTAGTATTTGGGGAGCGGTTACTCTGACGTCTTCCTCTACCACTTTGCAGTATAGAATACTGTGTATACATTTATTGTGACTGTTGAAAAATTACACAGCTAATAATGTGTAATAGTGACATACAGCAGTCACAGTGCCTTATGATGGCCAGATGTGTATTGCTGGCTATGTGAGTGCCTCCTATACCTGCCAGATTTCATAATGCATTAGGGTTAAACTACCAAAGAGTTTCATGTGGGTGCAAGCTCAGCTCAGGATAGAAGAGCACATAATGTGGAGGCATAAACCGAAATGTTGTGATTCATTGCTGACCTGTCCTTGCAGAGATACTAAGTACATCACAGACTTGCATCTCACAAAGTTTGCTTGAAACTGCATTGTAAAATAAACTGTAGGTGGAACCCACCCTGCAGTGAAACTGAAGTTCATTTAGTGTAAATAGAAAATACAAAATGAGGCACCAAAAGTTCAATAAAAATATATTTATTTAATAGCCAGTGTAACAAGATGAATAAGTGATTGACGGTGGGCTTCAGGCACTCGCAGTTGTGTTTTTGGTAACAAAGTAACACCTATCTCTAAGAGCTGTAACCAATAGAGTTGGTCCAGATTATCACCTTGTTTGTAAAGAGGTATTTGTATGTGGTGGTCTGCTGATGTTCTTCATTCCACATTGCTGCAGTCCTAACTATTGGGTAGTCCGCTGTCCAGTCGGTCTTTTGCCGCGATGCAGAAGCAGTTTTGTGCAGGTTGGCGTTCTGAAAGTTTCTGAAGTCAGAGTTTCAGACCGAATCAAAGTTAATATTTTGTTTTTCTTGCCTCAGTATTTAACCGGATGTCAGAAAAAGTGAATAACTGTATTTCTTGTGGGAAACAGATACCTCATAGGCATTACCATACTTTGTGTATACCTTGTTTAGGGCCTGAGCACGGCGTTGTTGGATGCGCTCTTGTGCTAGATTTAACAAACGCACTATTAAGAGAAGGTTAGACTGTGCCAGGTTAGTTTTGGGAAGCGTTGTAATTATAATATGCCGTCAGATGAGGACAAAGCAGCAAAGCCTAGAGTGGAAGAACCGACAGTCCTGGGGTTCTTTAGAACTCAGTGGAGCCGGAGGTTCTGCCAGGAGTTTCTTTGGAGTCTCAGGAGAGACTTTACTGTTACAGGATGTGTCCTCTCAGGAAGTAGGCCAGGCTGAAGGGGCTTCTCAGGTGGCTGTTCTTCCCTCTCTTCCTAAGGTGGTTAGAGCCTCCCCTTCTGTTTCCAAGGCTTCTTTGAGAGGCAGGCCAAGTTTAACTTCAGTGGGGGTTTCTCCTAGTGCTTCAGGGTCTTTGCCTAAGAAACATATGCTTAAAATGGCAGAGGATTTGATTACTATGATTAGAGGTTCTATGCCTCCTGATAAGAGGCCTAGGGTGGAACCTGAGTTTGAGAGTTTTGAACAGTGTTCGGAGGCTTGCAGGAGTATCCTCCTTATTCTGATTCTGATGTGGATGATTCTACTCCTTCAGCTTCTCCTCCTGAGGATTTTTCATTTTCAGAGACTCTGCATTCCATGAGGGAGCATTTTAAATGGGAAGGTCAAGATTTCTCTGATTCCAGGAAGAGGCTTAGGGAATTCTTGTTTTTACCCCAGCATAGGCCTTTAGCTATACCTCCTGTTCTGAATGTGGTGGAAGATGTTTTTGCAGAGGCTTCCCTGAATCCTGATTCTTTGCCTCCTGCCCCAGTTAAACCGGATAGGTACTATAGGGTGCCTGAAGCTCATAAGTATCTTTTAAGAGTCCTAGGGCAGACCCGAAACTGTCTCTCAGGGGCCTAAAGGTGTGAAGGCTTCTGTTGTTAAAAATCCTGTTCCTCCTGATAAAGAGGCAAGGGCTTTGGATAGATGGGGAAAGAAAGTGTATACTTCTTCCACTTTAGCCATGAGGCGTTGAATTGTCAGTTTCACATGTTAAAATATCAGAATTATCTCCTTTCACAATTGAAGTCTAAGGTGGATGCTCTGGCAGAAGGTATTGAGTGTAAAGAGTTGCAGGATTTAGTTCATGTGTCTGAACAGGTGGGTAAGCATTCCTTGCAGTGTGGTTTTGATGCTGTGCAGGCCTCCTCGGTGTCTGCCACTGGTTCTGTTCTTCCTGGTTGAGGATCAGAATTTAGCTGAGCATGTTAAGACAAGGATTTTGGATGCTCCTTTACAGTCTGATGTGTTGTTTGGTTCGCCTGTGGAAGCAGTTTTAAAGAAAATGGAGGACAAGGCTAAGTCTATGCAAACTGTTAAGGATTTTGCAGGTGCAGCCTCCGTTTAGTAGAAATTGGCCTACTAAGGGATGGACATATCCTGCTTATGATTCCCAGTCTAGGGGTAGGTCTGTAGGGCAGAGCTCAAGGTTCTTTTAGGCCTAGAACAGGAGTTCACCTGCTCAGACTTCTGGTGAGGGCAGGGGTCAGTCCTAACAGACCCAATGACCTACCTTTTCAGCTGCCAGTACATTCTCGCCTGGCAGCACCTTTGGGAGGAAGGCTGGCTCTTTTCAAAGAAAATTGGGATTTAATTACCCAAGACAGATGGGTTTTGGATATCATTCACCACGGTTACAGGTTTTATTTCCATACCTTGCCTCCTTTCAAAGGCATGCCAGACATTCCTCCTCTACAAAGAAAAGAGGCTCACAAGCAAATTTCTCTGTTGCTCCAAATAGGGGCCATTCAGCCAGTTCCTGTGCCAGAAAGGGGCCTAGGATTTTATTCTCGCCTGTTCCTAGTAACACGTGGAGACCAATTTTTTATCTATCCTCAACACTTATCTGCACATTCCCAAGTTCAAAATGTTGACGTTACAACAGCTTTTACCTCTGCTGGGCAAAGATCACTGGATGGTAACTTTAGATCTCAAGGAAGCTTACCTTCATGTGCCTATCAGACTAAGTTGCAGGAAGTATCTGCGAGCTGGAAATTCTCATTATCAGTTCTCTGCATTGCCCTTTGGCTTATCTACTGTTTCAGAGTATTCACAAAGGTTCTGGCTCCGGTGATAGCTTACTTCAGACTAAAAGGAATTCAAATCTATCCCTACTTGGACGACTGCCTGATTCTGGCTCAAGAAAAGGAAGACCTTTTACAGCATTTGGAATATGTGATAGCAGTGCTAAGATGCCTGGGGTATTCTGTGAACGAAATAAAGTCCAGTTTAGTACCCTCTCAAGACATGTGCTTTCTGGGTGTGAGACTGAATACAGCAGCCCAGATGGCCTTTTTAACCCCGGACAAACAAAAGAATCTTTCCAGTTACTTCCATCAACTATCTCTTCAGTCCGGGCTGACTGCAAGGACAGTCCTTCAAGCCTTAGGGTTCATGGCATCTTGTATTCTGGTGCTTCCGAATGCCAAACTGCATATGAGGAAGCTGCAATGGTATCTCAAAAATATATGGACACAGCACTGCCAGGATTTGGACACTGTCATTCAAATAATACCTTGCATTCAAAAGGAATTTTTGTGGTGGGCTCAGGAATGTCACCTAAACAAGGGACTCTCTGTGACCCGGCCAGAGGCGAGTCAGATTCTAACGACAGATGCCTCAGACATTGCTTGGGGAGCTCATCTAAATGGAAAGTGGATACAAGACAAGTGGCCTGCCAGACTACAACATCTACATATCAACATGAAGGAGATGTTAGCAGTCCAGTTTGCATTAATGGCTTTCAAGGAGTTACTTCTTCCAGGGCAGGTGTTGATTCTAACAGACAACACAACTGTCATGTGGTACATCAACAAACAAGGGGCAACACATTCTTACCGTTGTGCAGGCAAGCAATGATTTTATGGGAGACCAGCTTGCAACTAACTCTTCAGGCAAGGTTTCTGCCGGAGCACTGAACTCCTTAGCAGATGTGTTAAGCAGACAAATCATGGATCCCCGTGGAAACTGGATCTTCATGTATTTCAAAATTGACAGTGTCATGGGGAACTCCAGACATAGATCTGTTCGCTTCTCCACTAAACCACCAGCTGCCAAAGTTTTGCACAAAGAGGTTTCATCACACAGCTTGGAAAGTGGATGCTCTTTCTTTCAGTTGGAAAAATCTTCATGTGTATGCCTTTCCCCTCTGCCTCTTCTCCCAAAGGTGCTCTAAAGGTCAGACAAGACAAGCCAAGGATGATTTTAATAGCTCCAGATTGGCCTCGCAACACTGGTACCCATTACTGAGGAGTCTGGTAAGGAAGCCTCCATGGCCTTTACCTTTGATTCCACACCTGTTGTCTCAGAGAGACGGTCACCTGCTCAATGTCAAGCTTCACTCTCTTCATCTAACAGCCTGGCATATTCTGTTTTGAAACACAGCAGGTCTCAACTTCCTCAACAAGTTTTAAATGTGATTATGGAAGCCAGAAGACCTAGTACAAGGAAAGTGTAGAAAATGGAAGAGATTTTTATTTTGGAGTGCAGCAAACAATTTGGAGATTTCTGAGCCTAATTTGAGTGTGGCTCTTCAATATCTTACTGAGTTATTGGACAAAGGTTTGTCTTTCTCTTCCATTAAGATTCATGCTGCAGCAATTTCAGCTCACTATGATTGTGACCCACCATTGTTTTCATCCTTTGTTCAAGCAATTTCTTAGAGGGCAAAGAATATAAGACCCCGAGCTCCTACTCCTGCTTGGGATCTCAATTTTGTGTTGGAGAAACTTACTCTACAACCTTTTGAGCCTCGCTACTGCTGAATTGAAATACTTGTCATGGAAGACTGCTTTTTGTTGGCCATTACTTCTGCAAGAAGGGTTTCTGAATTGCAGGCCCTTATGGCGGTAGAGCCTTTTTGATTTTCATAAGGATAGGGTATCATTACGCACTAATCCTTCCTTTATGCCTAAGGTGGTTTCTAGTGTGGCTTTAAACCAAACTATTCATTTGCCTACTTTTATGCAGATCCCCAAAATAAAGGGGAAAAGATTTTGCACACTTTAGATGTACACAGGCAATTTATTATTTAAGCAGGACTAAGGATTTTAGGCAGTCTCAGCAGTTGTTTGTTTCTTTTGCTTTGAGTTCCCAGGGCAAGCCTGTGTCAAAACAAACTATTTCTAAGTGGATTGGATTTTGCATTGCATTTTGTTATTCCCATCATGGCAAGGAGATTCCAGCTGGGATTAGACCTCATTCCACTAGGGCTACTGCCACTTCAACAGCATTTCTAAGGCGGGTGGCAACTAAGGATATTTTGGAGGCAGCTACTTGGAGTTCAGTGCATACTTTCTCTAAGCATTATCACCTTCCTCTCTACTCTAAATCTAGGGCTGGTTTTGCCACAGCTATTTTGCAAGGCATGTTGTCAGCTCCTGCTTCCTTATGATTTGCCAGCCTCCCTTACCTCTGCTTTGGGATTCTACCCAATAGTTAGGACTGCAGCAATGTGGAATGAAGAACATAGTACAGTTTTGTACCTACCATAAATGTAGATGTTCGAGGATCCACATTGCTGCAGTCCAATTTACCTCCCTCCTTCCCGTCTGTGTTTAGGGGTGGTTGTGTAGGTGAGGTTATACTCTGGTAACTTTGTATATATTGTACATATTTTTGGTGCAGGAATGTTTGGAGTTTTTGGTTTTGGCCTTGTCTTTTTAGGGTCTTCTGACATCTGGGGCAAGAAAAGACTGAGGATATGACGTCGGTCATGCGCATTAGTACCCTGACTGGACAGCGGACTACCCCCAATAGTTAGGACTGCAGCAATGTGGATCCTCGAACATCTACATTTATGGTAGGTACAAAACTGTACTTTTTATAGACTTTACAGTAATTTTAATTTCCTTATTGTCCATTTTAAGATTGTAGTCCTTTGGTAATTTTATCTTGGTGAAGGTTATTGTTTTGATTTTCAGAAGGCCATTATGATATTACATTAAACTTTTAAATAACTATAATACTGAAGGTTTCACAGTAAACTGTATAGAAGTCAGTACTATAAATGTGTATCAGAAATATCATTGCTGTGGTTTTACATAAACTAAGTAAATCAAACTTAAAAGCTGATTTGTGCTTTGCATCGGTGCTGCTGTTTGAACATTATCTTGCTTTTGGTCTCCCAGTTTATGCTGATTTGTCATTAAACTCTGCTGGAGCTTAATATAGTAAGGCAAATTATTAAAGCAGCATTTAACTAAGCACTTCTCACCAAATGTCAAGGTTATTTAATATAAAGGCATACAGTACAATTGACTGTTGTATACTCAATGCTGTTAGTTTAGTAACTTAAGCGCTGTTTTGCCAGCAAGACTGCTACAGTATAGTAATAGCCATTTCTCTCATTTTATATACACAAATATACACTTTAAAAAATTGATTTTATACCTGAATGTATTTAAAGGTAGTGATGCTTACATGAGACTGGAAACAGAATTCTATTTTGCTAGTCAGCAATTTTTAAAATGTTAGCTGGCCTGAATTTGAGCTATCTTGTGACTTGTTTTTAGCCTTTTGTTTCTGGTAAAGTCTAAATGTCATTCCAACGTTTCCTATTTATTTATCTTTGAGTTTAGACTTCCAGCAAACATTTACTTTCAAACACTTTGATACATTAAAGACCATTTTAAGATCACCCAAAAATGAGTAATTCAGATCTTATCCCATACAAAAATGAGAGCATTGCAGGTATGTCTGCATTTTAGACTTTTCATCTCGCAGGACCATTTACTTCACAGTTAAGAACGTTTCAGAGGAATAGTAAGGGTCAGGAACGCATTTAAGTAGTAATGTTTAAATACCAATTGTTTAGCACCATGATTTTCCAAGCTCAAACACTGTTTTGGTCACATGAAAGAAAGCTGTGTTTGTGTGACGGTAACATCCTTGTTTCAGATTAGGACTTTAAACAGTTGCAGATTATAAAATGTACTTATTTGTTTTCCCCTGTCACCTGTCAGATGCTGGGGCATTAGGTAGAATTACTTCCAAGTTTATAATTTCATCTACTCATGAGTTTAAAAAAGATAATATTGTGGTATGGTTGAGTATGTTGTGATCTTTCTGTAGGCAAGCCTTAATAAAAGTGAGCATTTTCCTAGTTTCCTGTACTTAATGAAATTTCAAATTTGTTTCATTACGTGAAGCAGAAACCCAGAGTTACTTTCAAATGGATCGCTTTTCAAAGAGCTTTTGAAGGTCTGAACTTTTCATACAAGTCACTTTTATAAAACCGCCCTTATGATCTTAATCCCCTTAATGTACAGCTGTATTACCTAGTGACTAAATATATTAACTGTCATTATATTTTATATAAAAGGGAAGAAACGCCTCTGTTGTTGTTGTTGCCTTTCGGCTTTTTCCCGGTTAGGGGTCGCCACAGTGGAACTCTGGTCCGCTAATGATTGGCAGTGGATTTTCATGAATGCCTTGGTGTCAGCTCGACATCCAACCTTCAACGAAGGCACGCCCATTTACGCATGTCTTTCAAATGCCACCCAACCGCGGGGAGAAAATGCAGACTCCACGCAGTAGGCACTCCCCACACTCCAGCCGAGAATCGAACGGGAGAACCTCTTGCTGTGAGACAACAACGCTACCGCTGCACCACCGCGGCTGTCACGAAATGCCTCAGTATGGCTTTAAAATTTGTAAGCTACTTGCATTGCTTCATATTAATGCATGATGACCTTTTCTTAACCCAAAACCTAAAAGAATGGGATCTCACACAGTGTTGTCTTTCAAAAGTTATAGCAGTTTACGGACCTCTTCATAATGTGTGTGTGTGTGGGGGGGGGGTGCAGTTTGTTGTAGAAAACCCTGATGTTATGATTAGTTGTATGATGATTTAAAAGGCTAATTTTGCTGATTACAAATAACTTGCTAACTGCAGCAGGGACATATGCCTACCTCTAATGTGAAGTTACATTCCAGGGACACTGTGGCTCCACATTCAGTGTGACTGCTACTCACTCCTTTCCATCATTTGCCAATAGATGGGACTAGGTAACTAACAAACAGATTTTTATGGTTGGTTCTCCAATCCCATCTCATGTCATTCATACATAAATTAGCTCTTAAATACTAAATCTTAAGACTGGCAAATTAAATACCCTGTTTCATATCTGTGCATAACTTTTAAGTAGGATTTAACACAAATTACAACAGAATGTGACCGCTGTTGTTAAAGTGTATTCCCAGTGGTAAATCCAGTGTACACTGTTTATGGCCTTTCATAATGTACATAGTAGAGAAACTAAGCTGGATGTTCTTCGTGTTTCACTGTTGCAGTCTTTACATTTGGGTAATCTGCTGGCA
This sequence comes from Protopterus annectens, assembly GCF_019279795.1. Taxonomy (NCBI): domain Eukaryota; kingdom Metazoa; phylum Chordata; order Ceratodontiformes; family Protopteridae; genus Protopterus; species Protopterus annectens. Next base: position 421,949,422 of record NC_056736.1, read on the forward strand.
GGTTGCCCTCAGTTGGCCTGATTAACAACGTCTTGGGTCCTGCATCAGTTGCTGTCCCTTCATCCATGATGTCAGGTCGTCAAGGGTATAAAACATGCAGCCGACGCCATTACATCAGTCTTTCTTGCCGCACGGTGCCCGAAGCAGAAGCAGTTCCCAAGTGCCGGTCGGCCGACTCCTGAAATTTTCAGAACCAAAGTCTTCAACTAAAAGCTAAGTACCCCGTTGGGGAAACTTTTTCTTGCTCCTTACCGATGTCAGTAAAAGTTAATAATTGCATTACTTGTGGGAAGCAAATACCTCATAAGGCTTTTCATTTGTACTGTATAACTTGCCTAGGCCCGATTAAACTTCGGTATATTTTTGCTTCTAAATATTTTGGCTCAAGATTTAACTATCCAGAAATATCGTCTGTTAGCAATCCGACTACCGGAATTCCTAAAAAACACAAAGAAAAAGACAGACCGTCTAGGTCCAAAACTGACGCCAAAGCTTCTCCTAAGCCAGTCGCCGGTTTGCTGGTATTCAGTGAGGCGCTTTCTGATGCCCGCTACTCTTGATTCACAGGCCTTTGAGACCCATTCAAAAGCTCTTTGAAAAGCGATCCATTTGAAAGTAACTCTGGGTTTATGCTTCACGTAATGAAACAAATTTGAAATTTCATTAAGTACAGGAAACTAAGAAAATGCTCACTTTCATTAAGGCTTGCCTACAGAAAGATCACAACATACTCAACCATCCCACAATATTATCTTTTTTAATCTCATGAGTAGATGAAATTATAAACTTGGAAATAATTATACCTAATGCCGCAAGATGCTTTAAGTATTGAACTTGCGGATGTCTCTACCTTAGATGGGTCCAGAGTCGCTGTGCAGGCACCGGCTTCTGATGGTGTTTTCAGGCCTAAGGATTTGTATATTAAACCGACGCCATCTTCAAAACTAAGGCCAAAATCTACTTCTATGTCTAAAAAAAAAAAACGACGCTTGGCCCAGGCCCCAATGCCTAAAAAACAAATTATCAAAATGGCTGAAGATTTAATTACCTTGATCAGGGGTAGCCATCCCCCTCCTGCTAAGACGCCTAGGCAAGGCACTGACTATGAATCTTCAGATCAGGTTTCTATTTCTTCTGATTACTCTTTTGAACAGGAGTTATCTTTTCCTTTTATGTTGACTCTGATGCAGAAGATTCCATTCCTTCTGCTTCTCCCCATGAGGATTTCTCTTTTGGAGAAACTTTACATACCTTAAGGGAACACTTCCACTGAGAAAGTCAGGATTTCTCTGAATCTAGAAAGAGACTTGGGGATTTTCTTTTTCTTCCTCAGCATAGGCCTTTGGCTATACCTCCTGTTCTAGACATTGTTGATGTTTTTTCAAAATCCAGTATGACTCCTGATTCTCTGCTTCCGGCTCCTAGTAAGCCAGACAGATACTACAGAGTTCCTGATTCTCACAAATTCCTTTTCAAATAGCCTACTGCTGATCCTGAAACCATTTCTCAGGGTCCCAAGGGCGTTAAGACTTCTACTGCTAAAAATCCTACCCCTTCTGACAGAGATTCCAGGGCGCTGGATAGATGGGGGTAAGAAGGTTTATACGTCTGCAACCTTGGCAAATCAGGGCTTTAAACTGTCAATTTCATATGCTTAAATATCAACAGCATGTCATGGGCCTACTTAAACAGAAAATTATGTTGATCTCTGACTGTGTGGAAAATAGAGTTGCAGGATTTATTACATTGAGTTGAACAAGTTAGAAAACATACTTTGCAATGTGGTTTTGATTATTTGGAGGCCTCTTGCAAGGCTGCTGTAACTGGATCTGTGATAAGAAGGCATGCTTGGCTCAAAGAGCAAAATCTGCCTGACCATGTTAAAGCAAAATTGTTGGATGCTCCTTTACAACAGTTCAGCCTCTTTGGTAATAAGGCTGAAGAAGTGTTAAAGATTGAAGATAAAGCTAAATCTGTACAAACTGTGAAAGATTTCTTACAAGTGCAGCCACCCAGATTTAGTAGGCACTGGCCTACTAAGAACTGGTCCTTTCCAGTTCCCTCAAGAGCCACTCAAGTCAAATCTAGACAGTCTAAAGGCTCCAGGTTTCAGTCACAAGGAATTTTAAAACAAAACAATGGGGTGCCTCCTCCTCCAAACCTGGAAGCAAGGTACCTCCCTATGGTAAGCAGTTTCAATGACTTTCCTCTACAATCACCAAGCACTTACCTTTTGGCTTCCCCTTTGGGGGGAAAACTGGCACTTCATGCACGAAACTGGCAACTGATTACCCAGGACAAATGGGTTTTAAATATAGTAACCCAGGGATACATATTTCATTTCCACACTTTGCCAATCCCAAACGGATGGCCAGATCTGCCTCCAAATCAGTGGGCAGAGGCCCAGAAACAAGTTCTGTTCCTCATGAATATGGGGGCTATTCAACCAGTACCAGAAGAGGAAAAGGGACAAGGTTTCTATTCAAGACTTTTCCTGGTACCCAGAAAAGACAAATCATGGCGTCCAATTCTGGACTCATCCATTCTAAATACATTTCTGGACATTCCAAAATTCAAGATGTTGACTTACTACCTATGCTGGGCAAAGATGCCTGGTTGGTAACTCTAGACTTAAAAAGGCTTACCTGCATATCCCAATGAGGGAATCTTGCAGAAGATACCTCCGCTTCAAAACAGGCTTTTTGCATTACCAGTTGTCTGCACTGCCCTTTGTGAAGACCCTGGGCGCAGTAGATAAGCCAAAGTGCCTAGCACCAGTAATTGCTTTTAGCAGGCAAAGAAGTATTCAAATTTATCCATACCTGGACAACTGTCAAATTCGGGCAGAAAACAAGGAGACTCTTCTAAAGCATCTGGCGTATGAAAAAGGGTTCTAACTTGTCTAGGGTACACTATAAACGAAAAAAATTACATTCCTGGGTGCAAGCTTGAATACAACTGCCCAGATTACTTACCTTATGCCAGAAAAGCAAATTCAATTGATGACTTACTTCAAACAGGTGGCCACAAAAACCCAGCTATCTGCAAGACAATTTCTACAGGCCCTGGGGTTCATGGCCTCCTGTATTCTTCTAATTCCACATGCAAGACTGCATATGAGGAAACTTCAGTGGTATGGAGTCAACATTGTCACAGCCTGGAAACAATGATTCCTATTATACCTTGCCTGCAACTAGAGTTCTTATGGTGGGCAGAGGCCTGCCACCAAAACAAGGAACTGCTATTCACCCCACCCCCTGCCACCCAAACCCTAACTACAGACGCATCAGACTATGCTTCGGGGGGCGCATCTGGCAGGGAAATGCATTCAGGGCAAATGCCCAAATCAAATCCACCTACATATCAATCAAAAAGAGATGCTAGCTGTAAAGAATGCTCTGACAGCCTTCAAGGACTACCTTCATCCAGGACAACTACTGATAAAGACAGACAACACCACAGTCATGTGGTACATTAACAAGCAGGGGGGTACACATTCCTACCCCCTTTGCAGACTAGCCATAGCATTGTAAAACACGGCCTTGACTTATCCAATACATCTACAAGCTCAATTCCTGCCAGGAAAACTAAATACTCTGGCAGACGAACTAAGCAGAAATCTTATGGACCCACACGAATGGAAACTGGAACCATAAGTTTTCAACATGTTGACACACAAATGGGAGAGCCCAGATATAGATCTTTATGCCTCACCCAAGACTCACCCAAGAACTATCAGTTGGGCAAATTCTGCACAAGAATTCATCACAAAAAAGCTTGGAAAGTGGATGCTCTATCAGTCTATGCTTTTCCCCCTCTGCCTCTGCTCTCCAAAGTCCTACTAAATGTCAGGACAAACCAAAAATGATTCTGATTGCTCCAGACTGGCCTCGCCAGCACTGGTACCCACTCCTGCGCAGTGTCTCACCTTCCTCTGTGGCACTTGCCTCAACTCCTTACCTTCTGTCTCAGCAGAACTTCCAAATTCTGCACACTTTTCTCCAAGTTTTAAATCTTGCAGCGTGGCTAATAAACTAATTTCACCCTTGCCACCTCTCAGCAAACCTGTGATGGATGCCATTTTGGAGGATAGAAGGCCTAGCACTAGAAAGTCTTATGCTGACAAATGGAAAAGATTATGTGCCTGGAGCCAATCACAAGGAATAAACACAGCAATGCCCAATATTCCTCAGATCCTGTAATACTTAACTGAGATGCTTCATAAGGGCCTATCTATTTCTTCCATAAAAATCCATGCCTCTGCCATTTTTGCTCATTACAACACAGAACCTCCCCTCTGCTAAAACAAGATCTTAGAGGGGGCAAAAATTTAAGACCTCCCAGGAGAGCACCAACTCCTGCATGGGACCTCAGTTTTGTTTTGGAAAAACTCACTCTACCTCCTTTTGAGCCAGCTGCTACTGCAAATCTAAAATTTCTCTTGGAAAGCCGCTTTCCTTTTAGCAGTCACTTCAACTAGAAGGATTTCAGAATTACAGGCTCTTATGGCAGTGGAGCCTTTCATTATTTTTTTATCCGGACAGGGTGGCTCTCAGGACCAATCCATCCTTTATGCCTAAGGTGGTATCCAGTGTGGCTCTTAATCAGACTATCCATCTGCCAACTTTCTTCTCTAATCCACAGAACAAGGGTGAGTGGATTCTGCATTCATTGGATGTACACAGACAGCTTAGATTCTACTTAAACAGGGCAAAATCACTAAGAAAATCTGAACAACTGTTGGTGGCATTTGCTGCAGGGCAGAGGGAAAGGTTATTTCAAAGCGGACTATGTCTAAATGGATAAGCCATTGTATTAGTTTCTTGCTATATGCACCATGGTAAACCTATCCCCAAGGGGATCAGATCTTATTCCACCAGGGCAGCATCTACTTCTGCAGCCTTTCTCAGAGGGGTTCCTACCGGAGACATTCTAGAAGCTGCTACCTGGAGCTCAGTTCATACGTTTACTAAGCATTACCATTTACCTCTCTACTCTAAATCCAGAGCTGGCTTTACCACTGCGGTCCTGCGAGGCCTTATAGCTGCTCCTACTGCTGTATAAATTCATCCTGCCAACCATAGCTTTGGGATTCTACCCAAATGTAATGACTACAACAGTGAAACACGAAGAACATAGTGCAGTTGTGTACACTTACTATAAATGTAGATGTTATAGTGTATTCACTGTTGCAGTCCTAGCTACCCTCCCTCCAGCCCCCTGTTTTTCTCTAACTGTACGTCTTCTTTCTTTTACTATGATTAAAAGCCTTTTTGGTGTATTTGCTTTTGTTTGGAGGTATATGTTTTGTATTTTAAATTGTATACATTTATATTCATACATACATATACATACATATATATATATATATATATATATATATATATATATATATATTTTGGCTTCTCTTTTGGGGGGCAAGAAAAACTGATGTAATGGTGTCGGCTGCATGTTTTATACCCCTGATGACCTGACTTCATGGAAGAAGGGACAGCAGCCGATGCTGGACCCAAGACTTTGTTATCAGGCCGACTGAGGGCAACCTGGATTACCCGAATGTAATGACTGCAACAGTGAATACACTCAACATCTACATTTATGGTAAGTGTACACAACTGTACTTTGTGGGTGGCATTTTGTCGCTGCTACCCACTTTATTTGGCTACAGTATGAATCTGTTAAAGTAGTCTGATCATGACAAAAAAAAAAAAACGTAAATACAAAGTGTTTTAATAAGTATTTGGTGTAATGTGGCAGTACTTTTATCCTGTTAATTTATCTAATGTAATGAGGCAGTAAATTACTCGGTGCTTTAGATGGCGCTTTGTCTGCCACAGAAAACTGCACAATGTCATCTTAGCTTATCCCTTAAATGTTACATTGTGTAAAGCCAGACCAAAAGAGATTTGATTTACATTGCAAGCTTGTTCTATTGCTACCAAAAATATTCATTTTTTAACACCTTTATGGAATGATCACTTAAAACATGCAAACATACATTAATATAAAAGAAAACAAACTATATTAACATGTTGCAATTGCATACATTACCAAAAAGAAATTCAGTCTGGAGGCGAAACCGCAACCACTAAAGCTTTATTAAAATAAACGCCAGTAATGACTATATAAAACGTTTTCGTCAGTGAAAATCCCTGACTTCATCAGATACACAAGTAAAAACTCAAAAGCTGTTTAAATACTAGTCACAAAGTACATTAATTGAAAAGTCAATGAACATTTAGTATTTAAAGCACCAATTTCTATTAAAAACATTTGTATTGTTGACTCCTTTAACCAGTCTACCGTTGGAAAACATACAATATTTCTGGCAAAAAAACCCAACATACAACCTAATATTTAAAACATATACATGTAATACTAAACTAGAAGATATATATATATATATATATATATATATATATATATATATATATATATATATATATATATATATATATATAATACACAAAATACCATGAATATAACATTAAAATTTTATATAATTTTTCAGTTTTGCTGCTCTTAACTTGAGCAGTGGCATGATGGATATGTTGTCATTTAAACCTGGTGTTCTGTTAGCTTCCAGTATGATTTGCCAAGAAGTCTCCCGATACTCTAATTTTGTTTCCCAAGGGCCACCTCTAGTTTCCCTGGGCAAAGTTTCCAAAACAAAAAACACAAACTTAGCTTGATTGCACACCAAGGTATGCCTGTACAAATCGTTTTTGGAATTTTGTTTCTGAATTTCGTACAAGTGTTCATATGTTCTACGTCTCAAGTGTCTTTCTGTTTTCCCGACGTAGAACCCATCACACATCTGGCACGTAGCAATATATATTAATCCCTGTGTATTACAATTAGAATAAGTGGATGCCGTTATCCACCTGTTTCTAGCTGAAATAAATACTTTTATCAGTACAGGAAATATTCTTGCATTGTGTGCAGGCCCGACATTTATATGTGCCTCTACGTTGATTGGAAAATACATTAACACATCCTCCTTGTTCCAATAAATTTTTAATGTTATTCCCCTTATGAAAAACAGTTTTTACTGTTTTCCCTTTTAAGTTAGGGAGATCAGTAACATCACAAAAGCTTTCCCATGAATTTTGAACACTGCTACTAACCGTGGAAAGATGTATATTTCCTGTGCCCAGGATGGATTTGTATTTATTATTCCTACCATCCCTCACTTCATTACTTATATTTGTAATAAAATCTTCTGGATATCCTCTCTCTTGAAACATCAAGGTCAGTTTTTGACATTCTAGATCAGGGGTGTCCATCCTTTTCACTTGCAGGGGCCGCATTGAGTCAACAGAAATTGTCTTGGGGCCGCATGTAAAATATGTCATATAATTAACTGTATCGCTGTCGCGGGCGACCATAGTCGATGCCCTGGTTGTATTGTAGGTGAATTTGAACAATGAATAAATGTAATAAATGCATAATATTTGCCCTAAAATTCAATATTTCTCATTCTAATAACAGTTAACTCTAACATCTTGGTTTAACTTCAAAGTGTATTTGTAAAAATGTAAAAAAAATTAACAGGTACAAACCCTTCAATTGTACGAGATCATACCTGTGATTTTGCTAGTTTCTTAAAGATGTCCATGTCTTCCATCATGTCCTTAATGTTCATATGTTGTCCAAAGCGCTCGTGTACTCTTCTGTTTCTAGCTTTGGAATCTGTCCCTGAAATTATTCAAGATATGCTACATCTGGTCAGGCTGGTCTGAAGATGAAAGAAGGTTCTTCAGTGGTATTGTCAAACTGAGCACCCCTTTGGAAAGGCACATTTCCAGCTTTGGAATCTGTCCCTGAAATATGGCACTGGCAATATTTCTTGCTTTTGCACTGCTGTCTGGTCAGGCAGGTCTAAAGATGAAAGAAGGTTCTTCAGTGGTATTCTCAAACTGAGCACCCCTTTGGAAAGGCACATTTCTAGCACTGGAATCTGTCCCTGAAATATGGCACTTTCAATATTTCTTGCTTTTGCACTGCTGTATGATTAGGCTGGTCTGAAGATGAAAGAAGGTTCTTCAGCGGTATTCTCAAACTGAGCACCCCTTTGGGAAAGGCATATTTCTAGCTTTGGAATCTGTCTCTGAAATATGGCACTGGCAATGTTTCTTGCTTTTGCACTGCTGTCTGGTCAGGCTGGTCTGAAGATGAAAGAAGGTTCATCAGTGATATTCTCAAACTGATCACCTCTTTTGAAAGGCACATTTCTAGCTTTGGAATCTGTCCCTGAAATTATTCAAGACCTGCTACATCTGGTCAGGCTGGTCTGAAGATGAAAGAAGGTCCATGAGTGCACATTTCGGCTGATGACTTGTACAGATAACCCAATGAGGCATAGCATCATCAGATGACACCTTTTTGTACTTCTTCCTTAGCTCACTATACGTCTCCAACTTGAGTTGTTTCCCAGTGTTTGCTGAATATTTGAAAGGGGTCTTCCAGTGTTTACTTTTCACAAATTTCAACAAATAACTGACTTTATTAGTAGTGGCAATGTTTATTCATGAAATCTTTTCACAAGTGTTCAGCCAGGCACAGACCTTTGAAGGCTTCAAACATATTGGTCATAGGTCTTGTTACTCTTTCTTAAAGTTTCCATATTAGGAGGTTCGGGCTGTCAAGTCAAGATTGAATCTTTTGTGTAGTAAACCAACATTGAGCATAACCTTTTTAATGTGAACACTGAGCGTGTCTTTTTGATACCAGTGCATCAGTATTGGTTTTGATAGAGGTAGTGGCGATGCGAAGAGTATTTTCAAGATGCTTATCTGAAATTTTCGTTCTGATTTTATTTTTTGTATATTTCATACGAGAAAAAAATTGCTCGCAAATGTACGTACTCCCCAACAGAGATGTCATAAACAGGGCATGTTCGTGAAGTGACTGATATTTCTCTTTAGGCAGGTACATCTTATAAAAGTCCAATAAAGACACTTTCAGAAATTTCTCTAAGTTGTATATCTGACTGCAACTCTATGCATTCCAGTTGCAGGTTTGCAGGCAACATGTTGATGTCAACTGAGAATGGAGTAGCAAATATACTGAACTGTTGGTGTTTTCTAAAATCTTGAAATCTACTCTCAAAGTCCTGTGATAAACTATTAAGTAATGTTGCATATTTTTCAGTATTTGTGTGGTTTTGCTCAGACAGTGTTTCAAAGTGAATGAAGTTATTGTTCTTAATCTGACAGTGCCATAATTTCAGTTTCACTTCAAATGCCGTCACTGTTAGAAACATGTCATTTATTAGTATAGACGTGTCCAACCTGCGGCCCTCAGAGCTCTTCCATGCGGCCCTCAACCTCGAACTGCAGCATCGATGTACGCATGCCCCAAAACACTTTTTGTTTTGTGTTTTTCGCCCCCGTGACCTGTAACGCTAATGTCGCTGTGCACATGCACCAAAGCACCTTTCTAGTTTTGTTTTTGAGCCAAAAAAGGGTCAGTGCATTTACGCCATTATTTTGCGCCAAACAATCAGTGTGTGTGTGTGTGTGTGTGTGTTCTCCCTGAAGAGGGACTCCTGTATGGATTTGCCGCTGTTGCCTTTGAAAGGGACCGCAATTACCTGTGTTAATAGGTAAGTACGGAGTGAGTGAGTGCATGCATGAAAGCAGAATTGTGTGCGTGAAAGTAGAAGAGTGTGTGTTTGTATATGTGTGCATGACAGATAGACGCATGCACAAAGAAGCTAACAATGATCAGTCTACCTACTGAACACAAACAAGTTAGCTCACAAATATATCATACATTGAGTACACTTTCATTAAATTGCGGCTTTCCTGACAGGGAGAGTGTTGTATTGAACATGAACTCATACCTCTTAACTGTATGGATTTTCAAAGAATGTCTGAATTTTTGCCTCATCTTCCAATTTGTGTCTTTTGCTTAGGAAATAAAAGTAGTCATCTAAGGTAATGCAGTTCCAGGGAGTAAGAATGAGACAGCAGCCTAGGGTTAATGGGTCAGTAGTGGACTGACTATGTGGGACTGTAGCATATAAAGTTGTATTGTTTTTTCAGACAAACAAAAAAGCACCTAGTACTGTTTTTTATTGGTGGGTTCTAAGCAGTGGTAGATTAGACAATAGTAAGCATAGCTTTGGCGGATCATCAATACTGGCAAATCAAGTGGGCACAGTGTCATTTTTTAAATGTTGGGGATTTTAGTGTGTATGTGTGTGCTTATGTGTTGGGAGTGCTGCAACAGTAGATGATTATTAAAGACAGAGACTTACGGACTGTGGAGAATATGTTTCTTTGTTTCAAAACCTAATACTTCGGTACGCATGCCAGAAGTAGATTTTTTAAGACATAGCTTCTTGCCATTTACAGTGGATGGATATTTACATTTAATGGACAATGTATTAACGTGGGCCTGTTGGGTTCTGAAGGATGCCAAGTCTGCCGCTGCCAATGTCTTGTAAAGTGACCTGGAAATGGATATTGGGATGTTACTGAAAAAAATAGTAAGTGGGCTTAGAAATATAGTTTAATTAAACATTTACAGCCCATAATTTAATTTATTTCAGGTAGTCCAGATACTAGTAGATTGTATACCATTAGACTTAATTAGGGAGAGCTGTCATTCTGGGGAAACAAGCAGCCCTAGTTTCAGTAAAAGCTCTGTGGTTGCTTGCAGGTAGGAAGTTGCAGGATGTTGATGCAATGTGTTTTATTTGTTATTTTTAATGCATTTGTCATTTCAAAGCATGGTTTTCTTTGATGCAAAAGAAGGCAGGACTGAATGAGCCATATAATGTATAACTGACAGTAATGGGATAGAAAGATTATAAGTGATGTATAATGTTTGCAGCTACAGTTGTTTCAGTGGTGTCTGTGATGCATAACTATTTTTGGGCCTGTGTCTCACTTTTATTTTTCACTTTGTCCAGATTTCTTGCTCTAAGGTTGAGAGGTATGGTTCCATACTAAATCAGAAGTTGTATTTACCTTGGAGGACTTTTCAGCATAATTATGCAAAACAGAGCCTTTTTAATATCTCTGCTTATTTCCAGTATAAACTGCCATGTAACCTTGCAAATAACCTTCTTATTTAGCTACTTTACTTCTTTTTGAATTGACAGGTATGATTCATCTGTTTGGACACAAGTATAGAGTGCTAATGTGACTTTGATTTCTTGCAGCAGTCTGTGGTTTACATAATCATAATAACTTTTCTGTGTTTCTGGGTGTGTAATCAGTTTAAGTTTTAAAGATGTTTTCCAAAAATAAATAAATATATAATAAATAAATAATCCTCTCTACACTTTGAGCTATTGACAAGTCTGGGAATTTGTTTTTTTCAAAAGCGAAGGTCAGCATTACAGCTCAGTAAACTGTCAGTCTGTGAGTAACTTCTGCACAAATTAAAATGTCTGAATGTCAAATGGCTTTAGATTGGAGGGAAGTTTATTTTTATTTGTTTTATTTTATTTTATTTTACATTTGTTTACCGGGAAAGTCCGACTGGACACAGGTCCATTTTCAGCGGAGGCCCGGGGAGAAAAGCTCCAAAAATAACACAAAACAATATAATACAATACATAGAGAGAGAGAGCAAATTATGGATGTAGTACTCATACAATATGGCAGGGATTACATCTCGTAACAGTGAGAATTACTGAGGTACAGAATAAAATTTAAAACATTTTTTTTACAGTTATAATTACAGCAAGGCAAATATCAATGAGTAAAGTTTTTAGGAGAAAGCTGTTTGTACATAGCTGAAGCTCTGAAACAATCTTTTGGTGTGGATTAACCTGGGGATTGACACAAATTATATGTTTACACCAGTATGTAGCATTATAGTTTATGGTTTTCTTATTGATTTACTTTCTGCTGAGCAGTTTTGTTGATTTATTGATGGTCCTTTTGGTGGTGGGAAATTACATGGATGAATCCATCTCTATTATGATTTTTTTTTTCAGATATTTTGACTTCCAGACAATTTCATTCAGTGAGTGGGTGTCATGTGATTACCGAGGTTGCCTATTTTGCAAGTAGGGCTTTTTTTTTTGTGTGTGTGTGTGTGTGTGTGTGTGTGTGTGTGTGTGTATGTGTGTATAAGAGAGAGAGATTTAATATGTATACTGAATATAATTTTGCAAATGGAATTCCTAGTTAAACATGCCCCTCTTCTTGGGCAACTAGACTTGAGTAACCAATATTAGATTTTAGCCATCCAGCTGGGAAAGGTTAGACTGTGGATTTTCCTTCTGGTTTGATGAAGGCTATGCTACTTGCCCAAGGACTACATTTATGGCTATCCATCCAGCCATCGTGTTGCTGAACTACATTGTTTGATAATGAGAGGAGCTTTTTACAGAAGTTTAAGGTTTTTGTATCAAGAACCTGTCCATAAAAAGTGGCTTGTTTATGTTGCAGTGAAGGCTGTGATCTTTGTAGTGAGCGTTTTAAGTATAACCAGTATTTCTGAGGTAGAGGAATTCTCTTAAGGCAGGATCTTTCTTAGCCTGGAAAGCAAGCCAATGATGGACTTTATAGGGACCAGTGAGAGACAGAGGAAAGCAAGAAGCTTTTTAGTCTGTTTGGATAACTAAGTGAACTTAGTCCTTTGACCTTTTTTGTCAGAAATGGTTGTAGTCTTTCTTTTGGCAGGGTGTTTTGCTGAGGCACATGCCAAAAGGGGCATTGCACTCAATAATGGCTCTTGTAAAGGAAGAATACAAGGATGTTATGACCTCCTTGTCCCTGGATGAGATACCCTTACTAATGAAGTGGGCCATGTAAAAAGCTTTCCTTACAATGGAGACAACGTGATGGTCACAAGTCAGGTTTCTGTCAACCTGGGTGCCCAAGTACCATACGACTTATTGCGTGCTTACAACATTGTTATTAATGTGATAATTTGTGGGGACATCACTCTCCTCAAAGGGGATGATGATGCATTTTTTGGCATTTAGCTTGAGGCCATATTTCTGGCACTAGTTATTTGTTTGGGTGAGACCCTTTTGTAGCTTATTCAGAATTGTTTTATTAAGTCAGTAATGTGAATTCTTTACTTTACTTGCAAATTTGTTGGGGTATTTTTGTGGATTATAGTATTGTAGGACTGCTGATGTTGACATTTTACGTAGCTGGACTGCTGGAATGTTTTTTACAGTGAGAAATGCTAGTGCTGTAGTAAATATCTGTTTATTTGTAAAAAAAAAAAATATATATATATATATATATATATATATATATATATATATATAAACTAAGATGTTAGAGTTAACTGTTTGATTAGAGAATTACAATTAGAATGAGAATTAGAATTTTAAGGCAAATATTAGGCATTTATTACATTTATTCATTGTTCAAATGCACCTACAGTACAGCCAGGAGGTCGACTGTGGTCTTCCAGAGCAACAAAAGAGTTAACTATATGATATATTTTATATGCGGCCCCAAGACCATTTCTGTACACTCAATGCGGCCCCAGCAAGCCAAAAGGTTGGACACCCCTGGAGGTGCAGGTTCAGGTAATTTTTTTAAATGAGCACTGATATCTACTAATAAGGCTAAATCAGCCATCCAGCTTCCATTTTCAAATTCAGGTACAGGCTTTACTTTTGATTCCATAAAGGACTTAATTTAATTTCTTAAATCATAGAAACGTTTCAGCATTTTTCCACGACTTAACCACCTCACTGCAGTAAAGTACACAATGTCTCCATAGCTAGTTTCCAAAGTATTCAGAAACTCCTGAAACTGGTGGTGATTTAATCCTCTGGATCTTATAAAAATTTATTGTTTTAATAACAACATTCATAACACTTTCCATTTTTAAAGTCTGTGCACACAAATTTTCTTGATGTATAATGCAGTGGTACTTCATGAAACGCACATTACTGATCTGTTTTGCATCTTCTTCCATCAGTGTTGTTAGCCCTTCCTTCTTTCCAACCATAGCTGGAGCACCGTCGGTTACTATGCCAGACAGGTTTCCGATGGTCAAGGAAAATCTTGCCAGTGTTTTTTTTACTGCCTTGTACAGATCAGCAGACTTCGTTGTGTCTTTCAGTGGAACCAGACAGGCCAGTTCTTCAGTAATACTGAAATCGTTGTCAACACCATGAATAAATATGACAAGCTGTGCTGTATCTGTAACATCAGTGCTGTCATCCAAAGCTATGGAGTAAAACTTGAAAGTTGCACACCGAGATTCCAAAGTATTTTCAATAGATTTGGCTATATCTTCCACACGCCTTGCGATTGTCTGGTGTGATAAACTGGTTTTAGAAAATTCTGATTTTTTTTCAGGGCAAATTATGTCTGCTACACTTTCAAGGCATTCTTTAACAAATTCACCATCGGCAAATGGCTTAGATTTTTTCGCAATTAAATTGGCTACAACATAACTTGCCTTCAGTAAAGAATCCGGCTGAGTAGCTGATTTTCGAAACGGCTGTTGTTGGAATGTAAGACTTTTTTTTAATTCTGATATTTTCTGTCTACGGCACACTCCTTGCAGTTCACTTAATTTGGGGTGCATTTGAATATAATGCCTTTTCAAATTGTAGTCCTTGAAAACGGATACCACTTCTCTGCATAGTAAGCAAAGTGCTTTATTGTTAGATTCAACAAAGAAGTACTCTTCAGTCCATTTTTCCTGAAAGACTCTCCTTTCATCCGCTGTTTTTCTTTTCATGTTGGTTTTGCTTTGACGGATGCAGAAGCCATGCTGAAAAGTAAAAAAGGAGTAACTATTAACTACTTTATTCCTAGTTATATAATTTTTAAAACCATGGCTAACAATTTACATTAAAAAATAAAGAAAAAAAAATTAAAACTATCCATTGTTGTAGTATATGTTAATGTTAATGGTGTTGGAGGGAGCATTTCACATCTGCAACATAACACAATATCCCTGGGGTGAATTTACAGTTACCCATCCAGTTGTCCAGATTGCATTTGAGGAGGGCCAATGAGGCACTTTGTTTCATTTGTGTAGTACTAATGCCATTAGTCTTCAAAACAGCCATTACGCATAAAGCACATCACATTTACTGTGACTGTTGGTCTGTACTTTGTGCCAGTAATACTGGGCATTTTGAAAAGTTCTTCATATAATTCATGAAATTCAGATGGACTGCGATAGAGCTATGAACATGTATGGTTAGCATGTAATCAACAGTTTCTTACTGCTACAAGGATGACAGCTTTCAATGACATAATCAGAGCTGTACCATCAAGTTAAACATTGAATGTTAAGTTGTCAATCTCGCCTTCATTCTTGCTTGATGGGTTCGGAGCCGATCCTCGGCTCCAACTCGGCACTTTGCTAAGCTCAAGAGTCACTTTTACCAGCTCGAGGCAGCCCCATATCCCATGATGCAAGGCGGTAAGTACCCAGATCTCGTTTGCCGCTTCGCTGATGAGGTCCTCCTTTTGCCACCTCCTGGTAAGTGTTTAAAATTCACTGCTGTTAGCCCCTTTTTCACTTTAAACTAAAATTTTCTTAGAAATCCTTCTTTGTTAGTTAGTTATAAGCCCCTTTTGACTAAAATTATCCTATCCTCCTAAAATTTTTTAGTCAGGCCTTCCTTCCCTCCCATCCCCCCCCCTGTCAGGGTGTGTGTGTGTGAGGTTTTTTTTTTCCTCTTTATATTTTAAATTTAATTGTTTGTTTGGAGCTGTGTGTGTACTGTTGTATTCACTATGTCCAAAGATCAGAGGGTCTCAGGCTTTAAGAAGTGTGACTCGTGCTGTCAGAAGATGTCTCTGACAGACGGTCACACTTCTTGCCTTTACTGCCTGGGACCTCTCCACCTGCAGGACTCCTGTGCTATCTGTCATTCCTTTAGCCAGAGAGTCCTGCAGGAGAGGAGAAATAAATTGATTTTAAGGGGTCTTCTTAAGCCGGAGGGCTCTCCGGCTAAGTCGGCTCCGACCAAGACTTCTAAGTCTTCCAAGGCCCAGGCTTCAGTGTCTAAGCCTGCGGCTTCGGCTCCGACTCTTTCTGAGTCGAGATCGGCTCCGGCTGGAGCCGATCCTGGGTTGCTTAAACCTTCTTCGGCACCGATGGCTATCTGTGCCGATACTAGTTCAGTCACATCGGTGTCTGCTCCGACTGGCTCCGACCACCATGTGGCTCAGGCTTGATGTCGGCCGACCGCTCCGACACCGTTACTTTTAGTCTATCGGCTCCGGCTGGAGCCGATGCATCGAGACCTTCTGTCGGCCGAAAGTCCTCGGCCCGACTGTGTCTATGGTTTAAATCGGCTCCGATGGTTCCTTCGAGGAAGAGATCCAGGTCCCCTTCCTTGGAGCCAATACTCTCGGCTCCGACCTCTCCTCTCGGAGCGGAGCCATCGGAGCCGATCATCCAGGTCATCCAGGCTTTCTGGCCATGATTTAGAGAGGGTGGTCAGTAGATTACTGAAATCACAGGCACTGGCCCAGATGCTACATAGTCTGTCTCAACAGACTACTATGAGTCCACACCCTCTTGTAGTTCCTCCTTCGACTCTACCTCAGAGTTTGGAGCTGGAGTCTTGGAATAGCTTCTGCTATGGCTGAGGCGGATACCCCCTTCTGCACCCTCAGCATCTACTCTTATCACCTCTTCGAGACCTTCCTTAGAGGGATTCGGTGGTCGGGCTTCCCTGGTCTCCTCCGAGGTGGTGAGTGGCATCGGACCCTTGTCCGACCCCGCTCTTCCCCTTGGAGCCTTGGCCTTGGTGAGCTCGGCTCCGACATCTGCCTCGGAGCCTTCCCTTTCAGTGGGCCCTGGAGTTCCTGTTTCTTCGGAGAGGGTTCTCTCGGACCTCCCTGGGAGGGGGGCCTTTGAGGTAATGAAGAGTGTGCTGGCCACTGGTCTCAGCCAGCAGTCTATTCCCTTAGCTCCTCCCTCTACAGTGCCTCTCGATGTCTCTGCCATCCCTCTTGCTCCCGGACCCAGAGATCCTCCGCCTCAGGTTTCCCCACTGGGAATAACCCTCTCTTCCGAGGATTCTCCTGATCACTCAGGGGATCCTCCGCGCAAGAGAACGTGTAAGAGGAAACACGTAGACTCCCCCGACTTAGATGAGTCAGAGGGATCCCCAAGATCCCCCTCTGAGGATGTCTCTTTTTCAGACATCCTAGAACTCCTTAAACAGAGGGGAAACTGGCCCTCCACTAATCCCTCTGAGGATGAGTCGGTGTACCTGGAGGCGTTTGGATCTCGGCCCTCCACCTCCTGGGTGTCTCCGCCTTTCGACCCCCTTATGCAGGTTATTGCTCGAAAGGCGTGGGCTGCTCCTGACTCTGTAGAGCCAGTCCCTAGGAGGCCTTCTAAATTTATTACTGCCCCTGCGGACAAGCAATTTCTCACGAAAGGTGTCCCTGCTGATGCCATGGTGGTGGCTGCTGCCACTAAGAAGGAACTTGCAGATCCTTCCGTACCTGTCCATCCTCCTAATAAGGAATCTAGGACCATGGATAGGTATGGTAAGCGGATGTTTTCTTCAGCGACCTTTGCTATGCGCTCGCTGAACTACTTATGTCACTTCACCAGACTCCAAAGGGACATCCTTAAGGAGCTAGGTGATGTAGTACAGGATCCCACAGCTGCAGGAGCTCAAGAAAAAATTGCTTCCCAGCTAGGAACCCTTAATTCAATTGCTAACTCCTCCATGCGACTGATATCATATGCAGCAGATGGAGCGAGTAGGGCCGCAGGCACAGGCGTGGCTCTTAGACGCCAAGCCTGGATGTGGCTCTGTAATTTTGCAGATCCCTTTAAGGCGTCCTTCACAAACTCTCCCTTCGATGGGTCAGCTTTGTTTGGCCCTCAAGTGAAGGAAACATTGACCAGGTGTGAGCAGGACGGCAAGACTCTTTCTGCCGTAGGGGTCCGTTTTTCCATCCCTTCTAGACCTTACCCTAAAGGACAGAAGGGTGGCAAAATGTGGTTCCGCAAATCCCAAGGAGTCACACCGGATACACGTGGTCAGTTTACCCCTAGAGGCAGAGGGGGTAACAATAACAGACGCCGCCCTAGAGGCAGAGGGGGTCCTCAAAACCAGGGAAGCAGAGAGCCTCTCTCTGACAAGCCCTTTCTGCATCCCTGAGATGTTGCCCGACTGTCCATCCTTGGAGGCAGTCGGGGGAAGACTATTGCTGTACCCAGAAGCCTGGCGTTCCCTCACTCAAGACAGATGGGTACAGTCGATCATATCCGAGGGTTACAAAATTTCTTTCGAGGAAAATCCCTTTTCTCTCTCATATTCCCTTCCAGATGCACCACCCGGTCTAAGGGAAACTGCAGAGTTAGAAGTAGTCAAACTTCTACAAAAAAGACCCATTCAGCCAGTCACAGACCATTCAGAGCCCGGAATCTACTCAAGGTTCTTTTTGGTCCCCAAAAAGACGGGAGACTGGAGACCAATATTGGATCTCAGCAGACTCAACAAGTCTGTGAGAAAGACAAGATTCCGAATGGTCACACTTCAATCAATTCTGCCCTTCCTAGAGAAGGACAACTGGATGTGCTCAGTAGATCTTCAGGATGCGTACTATCACATAAAGATGCACAGGCGCTCCAGAAGGTTTCTCCGCTTTCGGCTGGGGTCCAGTCACTTCCAATTCAGAGCCCTGCCCTTTGGTCTCACTACAGCCCCCAGAGTGTTCACCAAATGTATGGCAGTGGTCACGGCTCACCTGAGACGTCAAGGATTCCGGGTGTTTCCGTATCTAGACGACTGGCTCCTTTCAGCCACCACCAGGCATCAACTTCTTCAAGCTAGAGATTACACAATAGATCTGTGCACTCAGTTGAGAATTTCGATCAACTACGAAAAATCCTCCTTATTGCCCTGCCAGTCTATTACTTTCATAGGCGCAAACTTAAACACCGTTCGGATGTCAGCTACCCTCACAGAACAAAGAATTTCAGACATTCAAAGTCATGTGAGGATCATTCTAGCCAGCAAGAAAGTACAGGCCAGAATGGTTCTAAAGGTACTGGGCCTCATGGCTGCGGCCATTACCCTTCTTCCCTTGGCCCGCTTCTATATGCGCCTGCTTCAATGGATGTTGTTCACTCAGTGGTCTTACCAACAACTTCCGATGCGTCACCAGATATTTGTGACTCAGATTTGCAAGAATCATCTTTCATGGTGGATTACTTCTCCTCAGATTCACCAAGGCAGACCCTTTGTACCCCCAGCCCCGGTAGCCACTGTCACTACGGATGCCTCCCTGATCGGGTGGGGGGGTCATTATCAGGGCAGGATGGTTCATGGGACGTGGCAACCGTTCGAATACCACCTGCACATAAATGTCCTAGAGATGAGAGCAGTGCTTTTAACGTTGCAAGCCCTCAACGACTTTCTTCCCTTGGGGACAATTGCAGTTCACACAGACAACATGTCTGTAGTATGGTATATCAACAAACAGGGCGGAACCAAATCCTACCCCTTGTGTCGAGAAGCTCTCAGACTTTGGCAATGGGCGATCTCCTCTCATCGGTTTCTGGTAGCAACGCATATCCCTGGGAAAACCAACATTTTAGCGGACAGATTGAGCAGAGCTATTCTCATGCCTCACGAGTGGTCTTTCAAACAATCTATAGTGGAGGAGATTTTTCTAGAATGGGGCCGCCCATGTTGCGATCTTTTTGCTACTCCCCAAAACAGCAAATGCCCAGACTTCTTTTCTCTCTTCCCACTGCCGGACCATCCCCCCAGAGACGCTCTAACCCAGGATTGGCCCCAGGGACTTCTTTATGCTTTTCCTCCTTTTCCACTGATTCCACAAGTACTCCAGAAAGCCACCGTTGTGAGAGCCAAAATGATTTTCATTGCTCCCTATTGGCCTCGACAAATTTGGTTCCCGTTCCTCCATCGTCACCTTTTGGTGCAGCCGTGGCATCTGGACCCAGTACCAGACCTTCTGATTCACCAATCGGGTCAGCTGCACCGGTCTATCCCTTCTCTCAACCTCACAGCATGGTTGCTCCACTTCCTTCCTTAGCCAGGCTTCCTATGATCTCTAATCCTGTTAGGGATATCATAGTGGCTTCACTAAAATCCTCTACTAGAAGGATTTATACCAGCAAATGGAAACGCTTTTCTTATTGGGCAAAAGCTAAGAATATTGATCCCTTTACTGCTCCAGTTCAAGTGGTTTTAGATTTCTTAGCGGAAATCTTTCACGCGGGCTCTTCTTCTTCCACGGTCAAAGTTCAGTTAGCTGCTATCTCGAACTTTCATGTCGGGTTCGCAGATCACAACATCATGTCCCATAGGCTTTGTAGAGCCTTCTTAAAAGGAATCTTTCTCCTGAAACCTCCAGTCAGGAGTCCTCCTCCTCAATGGGACCTAAATTTAGTGCTGACATCCTTGATTCTTCCTCCCTTCGAGCCAGCTGTTTCATGTTCCCTGAAATTTCTTTCATGGAAAACTTTATTCCTGGTTGCTATTACATCGGCTAGGAGAGTGTCGGAACTTCATGCTCTATCGGTTCGCCCCCCATATTTAGTCTTCCACAAAGACAGAGTATCATTGAGAACTAATCCGACCTTTTTGCCTAAGGTCGCCTCAAAGACTAATTTGAATCAGGCTATTGATCTCCCTGTATTTTTCCCAAACTACTCAAATAGATCGGAACAAAAATTACACTATCTTGATGTTCATCGCCAACTTAGATATTATTTGGACAGAACAAAACAATTCAGGAAATCCGATCAGCTCTTTGTTTCTTATGCTGATAACAAGAAAGGCCTTCCTGTCTCAAAAGTGACCTTATCTAGATGGCTTTCTTCTGTCATCTCTGAAATTTATCAGCTCAGGGGAAAACAGCTGTGCTCGAAACCTAAAGCACATTCAACCAGAAGCTTAGCCACTTCCACAGCCTTTCAAGCTAGACTTCCATTAGACACTATTTGTGCAGCAGCCACTTGGGCCACTCCTCATACCTTTGTTTCCCATTACAAATTGGATTTGGCCTCCAGGGACAGAGCCAGTTTTGGCTCTACAGTTCTCAAGAGTCTGTTCCATTGAGCCACCCAGGATATAGGTGCTAGGGACGCGGTCCCATCAAGCAAGAATGAAGGCGAGATTGACAACTTAACATTGAGAAGTTATGTACCTACCATAACGTTCCATGTTAGTTGTCTTCTCGCCTTCTTTCTTGCGACCCTCCCTCCTTCCCCCTGGCCTGGACAGACCTTTCTCTCTATATGAAAGCATGCTTCTGAAGACCATACTTTGCTGGTCCTCTTCCTTTTGGAAGTTATTTATGCTAGGTGTTATTGCCTGTAGACAACAAACGAGATCTGGGTACTTACCGCCTTGCATCATGGGATATGGGGCTGCCTCGAGCTGGTAAAAGTGACTCTCGAGCTTAGCAAAGTGCCGAGTCGGAGCCGAGGATCGGCTCCGAACCCATCAAGCAAGAAAGAAGGCGAGAGAAGACAACTAACATGGAACGTTATGGTAGGTACATAACTTCTCATTACTTTGCATGCTACCCAAGAAAACTCATTCACTTGCAATGAAAAAAACTGGCACACACTGACACTGTCATTAATTCACTACAGTACTACCAATTCACACTGAGAAAACCACTCCAGCCGTCCAAGTAGGTAAAATGTCAACATTAGCAGCTCTACAGTACTACAATCCACAAAAATAAGCCAACAAATTTGCAATAAAGTAAAGAATTCACATCACTGACTTAATAAAACAATTCTGAATAAGAGGGTCTCACCCAGACAAATGATTGGTGCCAGAAACATGACCGCAAGCCGAATGCCAACAAATGCATCGTCGTCCCTTTTGGCCCAAAGTTTTGGGGAAAGCGGCTGTGAGGCTGCCAGCCCAGCTAGATGTTATTTTGTACATAATTCTATGTCATTTTTGAATATTAATATGATTCCTATGCTTGTCTTGCAAATGTAAGAAAACTATACGTATGTGTACATTAAACTATTGGTGCAGAAGTGTGTGTTGAACTGTATGTGCTGTACTGCGCTTCAAGAATGTAATCAGTGTACCCTGCTGGAAAAGAGCAGAAATGTGTATAATAACTGTATACCTGTGCAGGTGTGTGCTGTAATGGTAGAAGTTGGAACATACAGAGTTAATTTGCAAACGCTAGGAAAATAAGTGAATTGTTTTACGACTGTGTTTATCTCATCAAGAAGACAGGATGTCTACACTGCAGCCAGAAGTTCTTGCTATTGTCTGGAAACAGAAAAATGACAGGTTTTAAATATAAAAGTGTTTAACTGTTTTATGACTTCCAGTTCTAGGCAAATTTCTGAGAGATAAGTAACCTCTCTTAGGGACAGATTGGAATATAGCAAGATTAGTAGATGTTTTCTGTATTTGAGACTGTCCTGCAATGTTGTTTAAAATATTTCCTGCAATTCTGAACTCTGTCACTTTATTCATTGAGTTATTGAATATTGTCTTATTCTTTTATTGTTTATTATTAAATATATTTAAACCTTTTAATTGTGGCTGGTTTGTTTATTTTAAGCTCTTACAGTACTTGACATTGTATACTCCACTCCAATAGCCTTACTGTTGGTCACACTTGCCATTTGTATAATAGTAACATCACACAGTAGGATTGGTCACCCTTTGGTGTGGGCCATAGTAGCCGATAAGTAAGGATGGTTGATAGTGATTACTACCTTATAGTTTGGGCAGAAGAGGGCATAACTAGTGAACCTGTGCCAGCCTTCCCCAGGTGTGCCTGTGTGTTTGTATATAAATCAGATCTCAAAGTCTGTGTGTGTGTGTGTGTGTGTGTGTGTGTGTGTGTGTGTGTGTGTGTGTGTGTGTATGGGGCGACACACACAAATCTCAAACCACCCCTGTTAGCTGTTGGAATGCTGGCACATCCGAGCTAACCCTCTCTCCAGTAATGGGAAATACATTGGCCAATTTGACCAGATGGGACCTGATAATTGACAGACAATGGGGGCAAAGATAAGCAAAGAAAATATCCTACAAAATAAATACATTACTCACCACTGACCTTCAAGTAATTACAAAGGTAGTAATTATTCCCAAAACTTGAATATTGCCTTCCCTTAACAGTCTTCTGTTAAGCCTAAACAAGATATGTTGAATGATGATGTGACGTCTTAGAAACCCTGAATTTCAACTGCATTCCACTTTGATATATAAATTATTATATTAAACTTATGTCCACAATATGGAAAAAAGAAACTCTGAATCAACCTATAACCATCCCTTGAAGTGAAAATGAGGCTGTTCCTTTCCCAGCCCTGATCTGTTTTATCTGCTAATAAAAATGTCTCCTTTTATAAGTCCATCCATGCTGAAATTAGAATAATCCTGCTTAAAAGCTTTAGAAATGCTCTCCTTTCGCAATTAGCGGGTATTCCATACTATATAACTGCTTCAGTGACAGTAGCTAAGGTTAAGCAGTGCCCAGGCAGATGAAAAGAAATGAACTGTTGGCTAAAAAATAGTTGAGCATTTTTGTGCTGAATAAACATTATTTGAAGCTATTAACATCTCTGCTTTTTTACCTCTGTATATTGACAAAATGTATTCATTTATTTATTTCACTGCTTTTATTATACTAAGTTTTCTATAATACCAGGCATAGATGCTCTCTGCACACTTTTAATGAGAAGTTTTTAAGTATCATTATAAGCATCTGTAATTTCGGCATGAAAGAAACCATTATGCCGCTAATCAAGAATTTACGGTTTCAGGAATGAGGTGGATCAATTTTAAAATTTGGCTTCAACCGAGGCCTTTCAGCTTTATATGATCAGTCAAATATATGCCCATGCTAAAAGATTTTATCTTTCAAAAGTATTGCACTTAAATATTTTTGTCATAATGCCTTGTTTTGTATGCAATTTGCACTCATGAAGTAACACATGCTTACTTCTGTAATTGCAACAGGCAATTGTGAAATTCAGGAATGCTTCAAACACTTCAAGCACGAATGCATTGAGATGTTCACAGACTAGCTTACATAGTCAGTTAACAGACGGACAGACAGATACCTTTTGGAAAAGGCCACAATCAATAACATATTGACCTCTGTTTCATATTAGTTTGATGGACTTACTAGACTAGACATTTAAACACCCCTTTCTTTTGAGTCATTTTGCCTATAGACAGCACTGAGGAATAACCAATGGAACAGTATATCTAACAGACAACACATACTGCTTATGACTTATTTAAAAGGTTCTTTAAATACATAAGTTGAACAAGGGAGTAAGCAGGAAGGAAGACTAGAAAATGTGACTGTATTTTCCTTTGGCTAGCAAGAGAAGGAGGTATTAGTGAGACCTAAAAAATTTAAAAGCATTTAAAGAAGCGCAGTTACAGCAATCAGGAATGACACGAGCGATCAGAGGTCAGTAATATGCGCTGGTTGTAATGAATTATTCAGACTGTGCATATTATCAAGTACTTTTACAAATTAGTCAGCATAGTTCAGTATATTACAGTTCACAAAACTGGTTTGTTGAATACGTTAGGGGCCATCAAATAAAAATGACTGAATCAAATTAAGCCAAAGATGTAGCTGTTAAGAAAAGGAATAATCTATCAAGCAAAAAACTTTCTGCTCCCTCAAAGTTCACAAAGCAGAGCATAACTACTTCCTTCACACGAAGCTCATAGGGCAATTCTAATAAAATAATCAGATGTGCTGTGCAGTTACAATGGCCTGCGTTTCCAGCCTGGTACGAGTTGCAAGATGATGAAAATCTAGCCAAACAACCAACTTAACTACAAGCATGAACCAAAATAATTTTCATTTAAAAGTTTACAAAACTATGTAGCAAATCAAGCACTGCAAAACATCCAGGACTGGTTTATTAAAAGTCTTCTGTAGATGCAGACATTTTATTCTGCTCATGCATTCACTTTTTCATGTGCTTTGAAAAAATACATATACAGTTGCATTTCACACAGTACAGTCCGGAACATCTCACTAATAAACTTCAGTAATCCCTCCCTTTTAACTAATACCCATTTGACACTACAATAAGCAATTAAAAAAAAAAAAAAAAGAAAAAGGTCAAACACATCCAGCAAGACACAAAATATGCAGAGCTGTTGTTCGGGGCTGCAACAATAGTGAAAGCTGGTGCGACCAAATAAGCACAGTACTTTATTTTTATATAGTGTGACAGCTGCACTAAACTAAGAATACAAAAGATAACATTTTTAATCAAGAAACTCGACAAACGCAGTTCTACACTTTGAGTAAAGCGTCAAAGGAGAAAGACACATACTTAGGCAGACAGTCACATTCTGAAACCTGTTCCTTTTATTTCTTATTTTTACAGCTTTTGGTGTTTGACAAGTAATTTTTGCCACTGGAGTGTGTTAAAAAAGCGAGTGGAATCAGGAGACGCACTTCGATTGATGGATATGAGAATTGTCTGGTTCCAGCCAGAACAGCTTGGACTTTCCACAATCTTGTGGTTGCAAATTTGGGAAACTACGCAAGGGCTGAGGCATCTGTACTTTAATAATAACTGTAATATTAACACAAGAAGCAGCACCACTGTCACAGACTTTGGTGGTAGCCCGGAGGGGATGGAAGAGAAATCAACCAAATGAAATATTTGGAATCTCTCTGATTTTGCGTGGTAATATTCCACAGGCACTCTTCTTACTGAAACTACTTGATCGGGTTATGCTTGCTTGTGAATGCATATGAAGAGAACAGAAATCGTGTTTGTATAATATATTTAAATCAAATTGGTTTGGTTCAAATGATATGATTAAAAAAAAAAGTGTACAGGCACAAAATTATTCTTGTTTGAGCAGGTAATGACTTCAGCATTAGAAACCTCATTCTGCTGGCCTGAAAAACACTACTAAGCCATGTTAATAAGAATGAGTTTAGTAATATTATACAAGGTGGTTGAAAATATTCCAGTGTAAATACTCTGTAAGGATAGTATGAGTACTTCCACAAGCATTAAGCAAGCACATGCTAAGAAAAAAGCAATGGATTCTGACAAATCTGCCCCATTTTCACAGTGCTGTTTGGATATATACTGATCTGTTTGCTGGTGGTTGCTTGCCAGGTGAATGTCTGTGTACAATTTCTTTCAAAACAGTCTTTGTGATACATGCACCTAAGAGTGCAGAGTAGCCATTGTGCACTGTAGGCATACCTCTCAAGTGTACCTCATTACAAGGAACGTACCTCATTTGGGGTCTTAAAAATTCATGTTCCTCAGTCCCACATTGAAAGGGTCTGTCACACATTCAGTGTTAATGATTTTTTTTAACTGATATCCATTGTAAATAGAAAGGAATCATATTACATCATTAAAAGATCTTTTTTTTATAAGTAAACTCAACATATTTTAACTATCCTATGACTTTCCTAGTTGAAGTTGTTAGCAAGCCATTAGTAAATGTTCCACATTTTGCCCAATTGTTCCATATGATGATCACTACTGTTCCCCATTTTGGAGATAGGAGGTTGAGAGCTATGAGTGTAGGTATTATTTGTACTTCATGTCTTCCAGTATTTTTAATTACTGAAATATGTGGCCATGTTGCATGGAGATATTCCAATAAATCTGTTATTTCTATCCAATAAATCTGTTATTTCTATCCTCACACAGAATTTTTACACAAACTCATGTCAGACTGTGCTAACACTGAAACTTTGTACTAACTTTAATCACCTTATGATAGGTTTTAGATCACTTAACTTCCATTTGCATGCTAGAAATGTCCACACAGCATTATTTTATACGACTCTGACAATGGGCACATCCCCATCTGCTTTATTTTACTAAGAAGCAAAGCAATACTACTAACAAAATAATCCTGGATATGTACCAGATTTTTTTGTTTCATCATTTTATTTTGATACAGTATTTTTACCAATCATTCAGTTACATTCATCAGTTATGATGCTGTATGCTACTGTAAGGGTAACTTATGATTTTATATACATTTTTTTAATTTTACAACCAGAATTTTTTTTTTCTTTCCAGGAATTCTTTGCAGCTGAGCTCCACCAAGCAGTGGATGTCTTGTTCACAAAATAAAATATATACATAAATATATATACACACATGCATATAAATGAGTTCACTTGAAAAGACAATCTCTTAAATATCTTATTGGACACAAATATTAAGAGCACTGTAGACTTGTCTTAAAAGTTTGGGATATAATTTAGGGACTGCAGCCATGAACTTTCAAATAGTGAATGTTTTGAACACACATTTATAGTGAAGTCATTTCTTTCGACCCAGTCCTAAATGTCACAACAGACCTTTTTTTCAGATCAGAACATTTTTCTGTATCTCAAAAGAGAATGTATATTTTCCATGCAAAATATAATTCTGAACAAAGTGGAAGGTTGCCCTCAACTTGTATTCACAATAAAGGGTCATAGAAAGAGTATGTTGAAATGTAAGGGTCAAAATGCTCAAAGCACTCAGAATTGCAAGCATAGTCCCAAATTATTAGTTTATAATGTTATCAATCTAACATTAAGATATATATTTGTCTTTTAGGGTACCCAGAAAATTTAATATATACCATATCTGTATCTTGTATGTATCCTAATCAAAATGTTGCTTACACCCAGCATGACTTTTCACTGCAACAAAGCTTAGTCCAATAGTGTGGAACACAAGTAAAATTTAACAATGACAAATTTCTGTTAAAACTAGTTACCAGTGCACTAAAATACTTTTACAGTGTCATTGCCGAAGTTTATATCTGCTGCCAAGCCTTCTACTATTTCCTTTGTAGGTGCTGTTCAATGCCAGAAGAGGGCCTGATAGGAAAGGTCAATGAAGCAGATCTTCCTGGAAAAGCATGATTGGCAACAGAAGGCTATCAATGATAAACTGAGGGTGTGTTCTATGCAACTTCATTTGAGCCCATCACCACTGCTTTCACATTCGATATCAAAGCTATTCCGAGTCACCCTACCAAAAGAAAAAAAAGTTCATATTGGCTATGTTATCCTGTCCCTCCCCTTTTTATCCTCCTCCAAATTTCCCTAAAAATGTACCACTTTGTTTCATGAAAAGGATGTGTGTAAGTATTACCAGTATGCACTTTGTAAAATACATTCAGTTTCCAAACATTTACAGTAGAGGAGACGAAATGAGGAAGGATTTGATGACACAGGTAATGAAATGACCATGTGCACAGCCCCAGAATGCACAGACAGTAATTATACAAAGTGGTCAAGCATGCAGTGCATAGATTAATGGCTGCAAATAAGCACAGTAGAACAATTTGCTGAATGTAGGTTTAGCGACTGCAGCTTTGGACAAAAATTAATTAATTAAGCTTAATATCTGCCAAAACATGTCAGCAGAATCAGTATTTTACATATCCAACCCCATGCAAGGAATCATATCCTCTGAATTGCTACCGCTTATAATCAACTCAAAGGCTGCTGCTAGTTGGGAAAAGGAAAACCCATAAGTGCATCAGCTGGACAGGTTTTGGTCCAGTGTTTCAAAGAAGAGTGGCAGAATAAAAATGTACCCAGTGATGGTTCTTCCATTAAACTAATCATTAACTGAGCTTCTCCTGATAAGACAAGTGATAAGCTTCTCCTGATAAATGCTGATGTCAAGCTGCTTTGCTTTTCCCGAACTTGAAAGCTGTAATATAGTTGAACATAACAGCATTGAGTTAACAAGAAATAAAATTTGTGAGTTCAGATCAGTGGCCCGAAAAGACACTCCGGCCTAACCACGTGAATGAATACTTGTCTCCTTCAGAGCTGCACACCGCTTCAGCATGCATCTCAACTGTCACACATTTCAAAGCATGTCGTACATTTCAGTTTTTTTAAATAATGTAGACGAGCTAGAGAGGTTGTTTTTAGAGCAGAGTACTTTGCATCCTTTGCATATCTAGTCACTATAAGTAAAGATCTGTACAATAAAAGCAGGTTCCTGCCTTATGGAAGTAGTCACACACAAACACTCTTCACAATGCTGTACCTCAGTGGAACCATTAATGTTTTACTTGGAAGTGAAGAAAAGATTAAGGATCTGATTCTAAGAATTATTGTAGCTCTTGAGTTGATATATATGGAGACTATGTACAACTGATAAGGAGGTGCTACCCTGTAATAAAGGCCGTCCTGTGTAGCTTATCCAGTAGGGGAGCTGTAGTGACACCTATAATTGAATATTGTGTCTCTTACTACATACTTAGCTTACCTGTTAATGCAGTCAGGAGATGGTGTAGTAGTCGGTGTGTAAAAAAAATGAAAAATCCCTCTCTCTCTCAACTTTTCTTCGGCGCGATCGTCAACTCGTCTTCCTTCAGCTCTTCTTTGCCGCGAATGCATCTATCAGCGGGAAAACTAACGGAAGGGTGCTTTTGGCACATGCGCACACCAGCTAAAGGGCGCAAGCATTAAAAATACGGGAAAAAAGTAAAATTTTAATTTAAGGGTCGCAGGCCACATTGAAGAGGTCTGAGGGCCGCTGGTTGGACACTGCTGTTCTAGATTGTAATCATTGTCATCAGAGGTCATTCGAGACGCCCTAACATATTGCCCCTTGACTATACCTTTCTACTGGTATGTGGATGGGAACTAGTGTATTGAATATAAGTGTTGGAAAAAGTAGGTTTCCTGTAGATAGTAGATTTGAAACCAGTTTCATCTACTTTTAAGGACACATCCAAATAGTTTACCTGCTGTGCTGTAACCTAGTGTGTAAAGGTCAAGAAACTAGTACTTTGATTTAAGTGACTCTCAAAATCCTGTAAATGTCCTTTAGTACCTGTCCAAAAAATGCAGACATTGTCCAAAAATCTAGTGTATAGGCTCCAATATTTACAATATTCACTATTAAAAACATGTTTCTTCTCCCATACAGAAAGGACGATATCTGTGTAAGTGGGGGCACAGTAGGCTCCCATAGCAACTCCAGTTATTTGTTTGAAATTTTCTCCGGAGAAATACAAAAAATTATTATGTAACACAAGGTCAGCTAGTTCCATGGTAAGAAATGCATCATTATCACTAGCCCCAGGGGTATTTCTGAGTGCTTCCTCCAACCAGGCTAAGCCAGTTTCGTGAGGTGTAACAGAAAAAAGATCAACTATGTCTATAGTAAGGAATTTCAAATCTGGGACATTTAATTCAGGGGTAATTTTACCCAAGAATTCCCATGAATCTTTCAGTAAATACCTGTCTCTACCCCATAGCTGTTTTAATTTCCAGTCCAGAAACTTGGATAAGGGTGAAATCTTGGATCCCTGAGCAGCTATTATGGGCCTAAGGGGGGGTTGACATCCTTGTGTATTTTGGGTACTCCAAATATAGAAGGCACCCTTGGGTTCGTATTCTCCAAATATAAATAGGTGTTGTAATCTGTAACCCCTTGATCAAGTAGGTCTTTAATAGCCATATCAATTTTTGTTATAATATATATTGATCTCATTGATTGATACTTGCCTATAACGGGTTTCATCATATAAAATGGAGTTCATTTTACGCTCGTACACAATCTTATCCATAAGTACTATACCTCCCCTTTGTCTGGCTCCATAACTCGAACACTAGAATTTCTACTGAGTTGAATAAGTAGGTCATGTTCAGGTAAATCAAGATTCAGTGTAAATTTCTTGTATCTTGATATCTCCCTAATTTGCTTCTCTAGTCTTAGTTCCAAATTTCTCAACTGGGGATGTATAGGAGGATTGAAAGTACTACACCTGCTGGGTATTGCATACATTATACTAAACTTTTTTTTTTTGTCACGATAATCATTCCAACATTACATAAATTGCTCAGTTCCTGCCTTCCAAGTCTCAAACCTAGGACCATGTGCACTAGGGTCAGAGCAATGTACCACTACACCATATGAGCACGGGCAGCGCAGTGGTGCAGCGGTAGTGCTGTCGCTTCCCAGCAAGAGGTTCTTCGATTCGACTCTTGGCTGGGATGTCTTCTGTGCAGAGTCTGCATGTCCTTCATGCGTTCGTGTGGGTTTCCTCCTGGTGCTCTAGTTTCCTCCCACATTACAAAAGAGATGCGTCTGGAGCGTTCTTCCCCAGGCCTCTGCTGAAAATTAGCTCTGTTCTAAGTCAGACTTTCCCATTTAACAAATGTTAAATAAATAAAAAAAAAAATTCCTGCTTTCCCTTAAATCTCACTTTATCCTCTTGAATATTATTCTTGTAGTATTCCTGCATTTTCCATTTATTTCTATGTAACTTGCTTCTCTTTTCAAAAGATCCCACTTCCAGTTTTTTATGTCTTACTGTATTCAGTACTAGTTGGTATCGAGATTGGTTTCCATTTTCATTAATTGCTTTTTTCAGCAGCCACCAGAATTAAACTCAGCAAGGCGGTACTATGTCTAAGTAATTCAAATGCTGTGTCCCAGCTCAAAGGAATTACTTCCTTAGTTATACCAGTTTGCTGACTTGGTCATCTCTTGAGTACTCTGTAAGGGATTTTAAGTCTGTCAACTCATTACGCTCCCAAAACATGTTCCCAGTTACCTCTTTCTTTCCCATCTTACCCCTGACATTTGCCATCTAGCTGAGAAAAAATTCTTTGAAATCTGCTTTTGTAAAATACCTACGCAGACCCTTCCAAGCAAAAATCCTAAAACTTCTAGACTTTGTTGCTTAATTGGGAGCCGTACAAATGTCCTCCATTGTTCTCTCGTAAACTGCTTAGCCAGTCTGTCTTCCTATCTTTTCTAACCTCCACTGATTCTTGTAGTATTCGTGCAGTACTTAATTTTCCCTTTTAATAGCAGCATATTTTGTAGATTCAACTAAAAGCTCTTATCAGAAATGGGTCTTTCACTCAGGATTCCCCTGTCCCTTTCTCTTTGCCCATACCCTGATATCCTTCTCTGGTAGGGAAGGCAGTCTTAGCCTGCAGTCCACCTGTCTTCTTTGCCTCTTTCCATTCGGTTACCTTCCCCCTCTCTCATTTACTGCCAATACCTTGATTCCTCTGCCAATTTTCTCTAGTAAATTCCATCTCCCTCTTGCCTGTTTTCTGTACTTGCAGTGATCTGTATTGGTAAAATCTCCTCCTTTCAACATTCTCATGTTGCACCAGTTCTGCTACTTTATGAATATAATATTCTGTATGGCTGAACTTCTTAAGAGTCTACATCCAGTCCCACTCGCCTTAGTTTTTGACCTTCCCCTTTCCTTCAGCCTTTTCCATTTTGAATTGCATCTTTTTGCTTGTGCTATGTATATGAGCCTCAACTGTGTAGCTCTAAATATCCCTTCAAATTGGGTAATCTTAAACCACCATGTTTTATTGGAAGGATCAACTTATTCCACTTAACCTTTGTCCTGTTCCCCTCCCAGAAAAATTCCCCACTGGTTGATAACAAATATGCTGACCTGTATATAAAACTAAAAGGACTTTCACTGCTTGTATCTTCCTAACCATATCCATAAAGAAGAGCTCCGTTTTTCAGTTTTTATGAAATGTTTCATCTCTTCCCACATATCCTTAGCTGCTGTAACCGAAGCCTTTTTAATCCGTACTCCTAAGTACTTCATCTTATCGTGCCCCCATAATTACAGGTATTGGTGAACCGATTCATGTATGGATATGTAATCTGTGGCTATAGCCTTTGATTTAGCTTCATTTATTTTATATCCCAAAGTGACTTGAAACTGTCTCAGAAATGTTCCACAAGATTGAAATGTCCTGTTCTGGATTTATCAGGTACAAAATAATATTGTTTTCAAATAAAGCCAACTTTTCTTGATTACCTTAACCAATTATATCCTTGAATTTCTGAGTCCTTTGTTTTCTTTGCCATTGTCTCTAAATATATAAAGCAGGTAACAAAGAGGAAAGAGGACACCCTGGCCTAGTTCCTCTGTTCCAACACAACTTATCAGAGAGGAACCCTCCCACTTTAATTCTTGCCTCCTATCCCTTGTATATCCTCCTGATTAACCGTATTGAATCAGGGAATTTAAATACTTGCATTAGCTTACTTATACAGTCTCGGTTTACTCTGCCGAATGTTTTATTCTGCATCAGAACCCACCAGCAGTGGTATTGTTTTACATTCTGCTTCCCTCTGGTTCATCATCATATTGGTTATGCTGATGTTGTTAAATGTTTGCCTCCACTCCAAAAATGACATTGATCAATATCCTTCTTCAGTTTTTACATAAACTTTGCCATTCTTTTAGCTAATCTAGACAAACACTTTTTGTAACTATGGTTTATGGTTTAAAATTGAAATGGGTCTATATGAAGCTGGGTCTAATGGGTCTTTACTGTCTTTAGGTACTGCAACCACTACAGCTTTCATCCAAGATGTTGGTGCCTCCCCTCTTTTTTTTTTTTAAATTATGTTAAAACCTTGGTGCAGCGGTTAGCATTGTCGCCTCACAGCAAGAGGTTCTCCCGTTCGATTCTCGGCTGGAGCGCTTTGTGTGTGGAGTCTACATGTCCTCCCCGCGGTCGAGTGACGCTAAAAGACTTGCAGGTAGGTGCGAGCGTGAATGGGCGTGCCTTCGTTGAAGGTTGGGCGTCGGGCTGGCAACTCGGCACTATAAACATCTTCTGCCATTCACGAGCAGACCGGAGTTCCGTAGTGGCGAACCCTAACCGGGAAAAGCCAAAAGACTGTACTGTAAAACCTTCCAGATCTTTCACTTTCTTCCATTCTAACTTCTAAACTTACATATGAATACCGTCAGTTCCCGAAGACTTTTCTGCAGATTGATTATGCATCACCATTTTTTATCTCCTCTCCTTCTGTCTTAACTGTTACTCGTTGAGCCTTATCTGCCTCTAACGTTAGCATACTTAAGTCTTCCATAAATATTTGTCTTTGTGCTCTTTCTAGATTCCATATTTTTCTGCTTTATCAAATTTTCATAAAATTTCCAGTATA
Source organism: Protopterus annectens (assembly GCF_019279795.1). Lineage (NCBI taxonomy): Eukaryota > Metazoa > Chordata > Ceratodontiformes > Protopteridae > Protopterus > Protopterus annectens. The sequence continues at coordinate 421,983,307 of NC_056736.1, forward strand.
TCTTTAATACCTCCTATTGGATCTCTGGTTATTTTTCTTGTTGTAGGCTCCATATGTTTTACAGTAACCCTTTCTACTTTTTCTAAACTGGTGTATGTTGTCTAGGTATTTCCTTATTTTCTCTTTGGCACTCTGCAGTTGCACCTCTTGTTCTGTGTGATTTCCCTAATGCTACAGTACTTTAACCTTTGAAAGTCTCTCTGTATAATTCCTATTTCTACTGAGCCAAAGCTCTTTCTTTTATTTCTACCAAATTTTTAAACTCCATTCTTATTTTATTCTACTTACCAACTGTAACTTCTGGAGAAATTTTTGTATTGCCTAATAACTCCTAAATAACTTTCACTACCCATTCCTAAATTCACCTATTTTTACAAGTATGTGGAAAAGCGACAAGTGTCTCTTTTTTTACTTTTACTTTTTATTTGTGCATGATCTGAAATAGTTATTGGATGTGTGAAGCTTTCAATTAAATGCATGTGTTCTTCTGAAATATAGATGTTCTTCATCTCACATTGCTGCAGTCCTTACATATGGGTAGTCCGCTGTCCTCGGTCGGCCCGAATACCAAAGTATTAGACTGACGTCGGTCAAGGCGCTTAGAACTGACATCAGGACGTCAGGGTACAAAAGCGCATGACCGACGTCATATCCTCAGTCTTTTTTGCCACATGGTCCGATGCAGAAGCAGCGTTGCAAGTGCCGTTCGGCGTTCTGAAATTTTTCGAGTTCGGAGTTTCAGACCGAATCCAAGTTGGCTAAGTACCCCGTTGGGGAATATTTTGTTTTTTTCTTGCCTCAGTTTATTACTGGATGTCAGAAAAAGTGAATAATTGTATTTCTTGTGGGAAACAGATACCGCATAGGGATTATCATTCTTTGTGCATTCCTTGTTTGGGGCCTGAGCACGACGTAGTCGGGTGTCGCTTTTGTGCTAGGTTTAATAAGCGCACCATTAAACGAAGGTTGGATTGTGCTAGGCTGGTCTTGATGGCGGTGCAATTATACTATGCCGTCGGATACTCCGGCGCCGCTTCCTAAGAAGCGCAAAGACAAAGCGGTTAAACCCAGGCAAGATGAGTCATCCGTTCGGACGCCGGTTCTTTAGAGGCTTCAGTGGAACCGGTGGTTCGGCGGAGGCTTCTCTGGAGTCTCAGGGGAGACTTTGATTTTGCAGGATGTGGCCTCTCAAGAGGCAGGTCAGGCTGAGGGGCTTCTCAGGTTTCTGTACTCCCTCCCTTCCCAGGGTGGTTAGGTCCTCTCCTTCTGTTTCCAAGGCTTCTTCCAGAGGCAGGCCAGGTTTATCTTCTGTTGGTGTCAGTCCTAGTTCAGCAGGGTCTGTGCCTAAGAAGCACATGCTTAAAATGGCAGAAGATTTGATTACTCTGATTAGAGGTTCTATGCCCCCTCCTGATAAGAGGCCTAGGGTGGTGCCAGAGTTGGAAAGTTTTGAACAGGCTTCAGATGATTCGGAGTCTTCGGCTGAAGACATGCAGGAAGTCGCTCCTTATTCTGATTCTGATGCAGAAGATTCCACTCCTTCTGCTTCTCCTCCAGAGGATTTTTCTTTTTCAGAGACACTTCATTCTATGAGGGAACATTTTAAGTGGGAAGGTCAGGACTTCTCTGATTCACGGAAAAGGCTTAGGGAATTTTGTTTTACCTCAGCATAGGCCCTTAGCTATACCCCTGTTCTGGATGTTGTGCAAGATGTGTTTTCAGAGGCTTCCCTTAATCCTGATTCTCTGCCTCCTGCGCCAGTTAAACCGGATAGGTATTACAGGGTGCCTGAGGCTCATAAATATCTCTATAAGAGTCCTAGGGCGGACCCAGAAACTATTAGCCAGGGACCTAAGGGTGTCAGGGCCTCTGTTGTAAAGAATCCAGTTCCTCTAGATAAAGAGGCTAGAGCTTTGGATAGATGGGGAAAGAAGGTCTATACCTCTTCTACTTTAGCAATGAGGGCTTTGAATTGCCAATTTCATATGTTGAAATATCAGAATTTTCTTCTTTCTCAATTGAAATCTAAGGTGGATGCTCTGGCAGAAGGCATTGAGTGTAAAGAATTACAAGATTTGGTACATGTCTCTGAACAGGTGGGTAAGCATTCTTTACAGTGTGGTTTTGATGCTTTGCAGGCCTCTTCTAGGGTGGCTGCCACTGGTTCAGTTCTTCGCAGGCACGCCTGGCTTAAGGATCAGAATTTATCTGACCATGTTAAGACAAGGATTTTGGATGCTCCTTTACAGTCTGAAGTGTTGTTTGGTCCACCTGTGGAGTCAGTCTTGAAAAAAATGGAAGACAAGGCTAAGTCTATGCAGACTGTTAAAGATTTTTTGCAGGTTCAGCCTCCGAAGTTTAGTAGAAATTGGCCTACTAAGGGGTGGATGTATCCTTCCTCTGATTCTCAGTCTAGGGGTAGATCTAGACGTGGTAGGGGCAGAGCGCAGAGTACCTTCAGACCTAGAACATGGAGTTCACCTGCACAATCTTCGAGTGAGGGCAGGGGCCAGTCCTTTCGTAAACAGGCCCAATGACCTACTTTTTCAGCTGCCAGATCCTTCTTGCCTGGCAGCACCTTTGGGAGGAAGGTTGGCACTCTTCAAGGAAAATTGGCTTTTAATTACCCAGGACAAATGGGTATTGGATATCATACACCAAGGTTACAAATTTTATTTCCATACCTTGCCTCCTTTCAAAGGCATGCCAGACGTTCCTCCTCAGCAAAGACTAGAGGCTCACAAACAGATTTCTCTACTACTTCAAATAGGAGCTATACAACCAGTCCCTCTGTCAGAAGTAGGCCTAGGATTTTATTCTCGCCTGTTTCTAGTACCAAAGAAAGGGAACACGTGGAGACCAATTTTGGATTTATCTATCCTCAACACATATCTGGACATTCCAAAGTTCAAAATGTTGACGTTACAACAGCTTTTACCTCTGCTGGGCAAAGATCACTGGATGGTGACTCTGGATCTCAAAGAGGCTTATCTTCATGTTCCTATCAGGCCCAGTTGCAGGAAGTATCTGCGTTTTCGGGCTGGGACTTTACATTATCAGTTCTCTGCATTGCCCTTTGGCTTATCTACTGCACCCAGAGTGTTCACAAAGGTTCTGGCTCCAGTGATAGCCTTCTTCAGGCTAAGAGGAATACAAATTTATCCTTATTTGGACGATTGCCTGATTCTGGCTCAAGAAAAGGACGAACTTCTTCATCATTTACAGTATGTGATGGCAGTGTTAAGATGCCTAGGGTATTCTGTGAGCGAAATAAAGTCCAGTCTAGTACCCTCTCAGGACATGTGCTTTCTGGGTGTGAGACTGAATACAGCATCCCAGATGGCCTTTTTGACCCCGGACAAACAAAAGAATCTTTCTCTTTATTTCCATCAATTGTCTCGTCAGTCCAGGCTGACTGCAAGGACAGTCCTTCAAGCCTTGGGGTTCATGGCATCTTGTATTCTGGTACTTCCCAATGCCAAACTGCATATGAGGAAGCTACAATGGTATCTCAAAATGTATGGGCAACACTGCCAAGATATGGACACTGTCATTCAGATAATACCTTGCATTCAAAAGGAATTTTTGTGGTGGGCTCAGGAATGTCACCTAAACAAGGGACTCTCTGTGACCCGTCCAGAGGCGAGTCAGATTCTAACGACAGATGCCTCAGACAAAGCTTGGGGAGCTCATCTAAATGGAAAATGGGTACAAGACACGTGGCCTGCCAGACTTCAACATTTACATATCAACTTGAAGGAGATGTTAGCAGTCCAATTTGCATTGATAGCTTTCAAGGATTTACTTCTTCCAGGGCAGGTGTTGATTCAAACAGACAACACAACTGTCATGTGGTACATCAACAAGCAAGGGGGTACACATTCATACCCTCTATGCAGACAAGCAATGATTTTGTGGGAGACTGCTCTCAGTTTACAGCTAAATCTTCAGGCAAGGTTTCTGCCAGGAGCACAGAACTCCTTAGCAGTTGTGTTGAGCAGACAAATAATGGATCCCCACGAGTGGAAATTGGATCCTCATGTATTTCAAAAATTGCCAGTGTTATGGGAACTCCAGACATAGATCTGTTCGCTTCTCCACTAAATTACCAGTTGCCAAAGTTTTGCACAAAAAGGTTTCATCCCACAGCTTGGAAAGTGGATGCTCTATCGTTCAATTGGAGCAATCTTCACGTGTATGCCTTTCCACCACTGCCTCTCCTCCCAAAGGTACTCCTGAAGGTCAGACAGGACAAGCCAACCATGATTTTAATAGCTCCGGATTGGCCTCGACAGCACTGGTACCCATTACTGAGAAGTTTGGTACGGGAGCCTCCATGGCCTTTGCCTTCGATTCCACACCTGCTGTCTCAGGAGAACAGTCACTTACTCAATGTCAAACTTCAGTCTCTGCATCTAACAGCCTGGCATATTCTGTTCTAGACCCCGGAGGGTCTCAGCTTCCACAACAAGTTTTGAATGTTATTTCGGAGGCCAGAAGGCCTAGTACAAGGAAAGTTTACGCTGATAAATGGAGGAGATTTTTAATTTGGAGTACAGCAAAGGACTTTGATGTTTCTAAACCTAATTTAAGTGTTTCTCTTCAATACCTTACTGAGTTATTGGACAAAGGTTTGTCCTTCTCCTCTATAAAGGTTCATGCTGCAGCAATTTCTGCTCACTATGACTGTGACCCACCATTATTTTCTCATCCTTTGTTTAAGCAATTCCTTAGAGGGGCAAAGAATATAAGACCCCCACGTAGAGCTCCTACTCCTGCTTGGGATCTCAATTTTGTGTTGGAGAAACTCACTCTACAACCTTTTGAGCCTGCAGCTACTGCCGAGTTGAAATATTTATCATGGAAGACTGCTTTTTTGTTGGCCATTACCTCTGCGAGAAGAGTTTCTGAATTACAGGCCCTTATGGCGGTTGAGCCTTTCTTAATTTTCCATAAGGATAGGGTATCTTTGCGTACAAACCCTTCCTTTATGCCTAAAGTGGTTTCTAGTGTGGCTTTAAACCAAACTATTCATTTGCCTACTTTTTATGCAAACCCCCAAAATAAAGGGGAAAAGATTTTGCACACTTTGGATATACACAGACAGTTGCGATATTATTTGAGCAGAACTAAAGGGTTCAGGCAGTCTCAGCAGTTGTTTGTTTCTTTTGCTTTGGGTTCTCAGGGCAAACCTGTTTCAAAACAAACTATTTCTAAGTGGATTGGTTTTTGTATTGCTTTCTGTTATTCCCATCATGGTAAGGAGATTCCAGCTGGGATCAGGCCTCATTCCACTAGGGCTACTGCCACTTCTACAGCCTTTTAAGGGGTGGCTACTAAAGATATTTTGGAAGCAGCTACTTGGAGTTCAGTGCATACTTTCTCTAAGCATTACCACCTTCCACTTTACTCTAAATCTAGGGCTGGATTTGCCACTGCAATTTTACAGGGCATTTTGGCAGCTCCTAATGCTTTATAGTTTTGCCATCCTCCCTTACCTCTGCTTTGGGATTCTACCCATATGTAAGGACTGCAGCAATGTGAGATGAAGAACATAGTACAGTTTTGTACCTACCATAAATGTAGATGTTCGAAGATCCACATTGCTGCAGTCCAATTTACCCTCCTTCCCCTCTGTAGTTTGAGGTGGTTGTGTGGTTTGGGTTGTAAATATTGTAAATATTGTTAGTACAGGGGTGGTTGGATGTTCTTTTCTGTTTTTTGGCTTTGGCCTTTCTTTTTAGGGCCTTCTGACATCTGGGGCAAGAAAAGACTGAGGATATGGCGTCGGTCATGCTTTTTGTACCCTGACGTCCTGATGTCAGTTCTAAGCGCCTTGACCGACGTCAGTCTAATACTTTGGTATTCGGGCCGACCGAGGACAGCGGACTACCCATATGTAAGGACTGCAGCAATGTGGATCTTCGAACATCTACATTTATGGTAGGTACAAAACTGTACTTTTCTATGTAGTCTAGACCAGTTATTGTTCTTTGGGGAATTTGTAAATTCTGTTTAGTTCCTACTTCTGAATTCATGTCATCCATACCAAATATGTTCATATAGTTCTTCAGAAATCTCCTCTCTCCTTGCCAGTAGCCCTTCACTACCAGAAATCTATTCATTTTTTTCCTATTCTGTCACTGTTGTAGCTTCTGTAGCAATTTGTATAATTAATCCTCTTTCCTTTGTCCCTGATATTCTGCTGAATATCCATTTCAAAATCTTTTCGGTATCAGTCACATGCTTGTTTCTTTCCAAAATGTCTCTCCTGCAGTATTATTATTTACACTCTGCATTTCTTAATGTCTGTAAGGCCGTTTACATTCCAAAATAATATGGACAGCATAACCATTATAAGAAGTTATTGTTCCCAGCTGTTATACAAGACAGCTTTTTTGAATGTGTATTTCTAACTTTTGTGTTGTATGCAAACACTGTTTTCTTTTACACAGTTGTTTCTTATCTCCAATACAGTACAACTGACCCGATGTTTTCAGTGAGACCGATAGTTGAGAAGAAGCTGGAGTGAGGAAAGTCTCCGAACTGGGTATTCGAGACTTGGAAATAGCATATGACAAGGTCTGAAGAAAGCTTGATTTGGGCAGTCCTCGGGTGGTTCAAAGTCCCAGAAGTACTAGTAGAATTAGTGCAAGCTATGTACAATGACCAGTGACTCCATTACGAGCAGTGATTTGTCTCAGAGTGGGTAACCAGTGGGAGTGAATGTGCATCGTGGTTCATCTCCAAATCCACTGCTATTCGTACTGGTTATGGACCACATTGCAAGCTGGTTGCAGAGGACAGATCAACAAAGTTGCTATATACAGATGATCTGGCATTACAGTCAGACTCTGAGCAAAAACTTCAGCAAAGGATAGGGGAATGGAATGTAAAACTGAAGGTACATGTGATGAAACTGAATACAGATAAGACAGTTATAATGACAGTAAATGTGGGGGCGGGGTAAGAAAAAGCTGAAAATTGAGATAGAAAGGGTCATAGTGGAACAAGTTAACAGCTTCACATATCTGGAGGGATGGTTAAGGAGAAGAGAAGTCTGAATGAAGATGTCAAAACTAAAATCAGAGGGGTTGCAGCCATCTGGCAAAGAGTATCAGGTAGTGTATGATAGACGTATGGCAATAAAGCCAAAAAGTTAAGTGTATAAAATAGTGGTAGAGAAACTTGGGCAATAAAGGTAGAGCAGTTGAGGAAACTTGAGATGATGGGGATGAAGTGTGTGAGGCAGGTGGTAGGATGCACATTGTGGAACAGACGAAGAAATGGGGACATAAGAGCAGAAGCCAAAGTAGTTCTAATTGCAGAAAAGGTCAAAGAGAACAGATTATAGTGGTTTGGGCACATGCAGAAAAGCAGAAGACAGTCTGATGGAGGGTGTCCAGCAAAGAGGTGGATGGAGTGTGATAGATGATGTATGAGAGTCAAGCATGAGTATTGAAGAAGGCAGGAGAGTGGCATTGGAATTGAGAGAGAGATGGTGACAGTTAACACAACACCTCGATCTCGTGTAGAAAATGGGTGTGGGGGGTTGATTATTTCTTATCTCCATTTGAACCTATGCCACATTTTTCAAAACTTTTTGATAAAAACCCACAAACAAAAAACTACATTTTCCGAACACACCTGTAACCTTTTTACTTAGAAAACGCACAAAAACTCTATACATGTTCAGAAAATGAAGTCTTAACTCTCCTGATGAGAACAAATGTCCCAAATCAACAGCTGCACCCACTCGCATTACCTTACCTAAAATGAATGTTACCCATATTATAGCACATGTTACAGCATGTGCTCTCACTTACATTGGTACATTTTCTTATCTTTATTCCCTTGGAACAGAGGCTGGACATTGCTTTTTACATAAATTGCAATGTCTGTATTTCTTAAAACTAAAAAGTACCCGTTTTGTTCTGTGTGATAAAGATATTAAAATAATCACTGAAAAAACTCACTCACACCCACATTAAGATAAACCTGTCGACATACTTCATAAATCTGCTTTACTGTTGCTGTTTATCTCATGAAATGTTTCTTACAAATTCTGATAAGAACAGAAAATGTATTACTTGGTTACCTATGTTTTCCTTAGTGTCCTTTTAAACAATAACAAAGTGGGGTATGTGCTGTACAGATGTTCATCGTGTTTCACTGTTGCAGTCATTACACTTGGGTTATCCTGCTGGCAGGCTACCCGCAGTTGGCCTGAATTCCAAAGTCTAGGTCCGGCGTCAGTTGCTGTCGCCTCTTCCCTGACGTCAGTGCGCCAGGGGTATAAAAGATGCAGCCGACGCCATTTTCTTAATTCTTTCTTGCCGCGCGGTGCCTGAAGCAAAAGCAGTTCGCAAGTGCCGATCGGCCGACTCCTGAGATTTTCAAAAACTAATTTCATATCTGAAGTCTTCATTAAAGCTAAGTACCCTGTTGGGGAAACGTTTTTCTTGCTCCAAACTGATGTCAGAAAAAGTTAACAATTGTATTTCTTGTGGGAAGCAAATACCTCATAAGGATTTTCATTCTTACTGTATTCCTTGCCTAGGCCGTGATCACAACGTTGCTAGCTGTCGGTTTTGTGCTAGATTTAACCAACGCACTATTAAGCGTTGGTATGATTTTGCCTTTCATTACTGTGGCCGAAGATTCAATTATATAATGCCGTCGGAACAGCCGACGATTGGAGTTTATAAAAAGCGCAAGGAAAAAGAAAAGGACAGGCACCCGAGGTCCAAAACTGATGACGAGGCTGCTGCTAAGCCAGTCACCGGTTCTCAGTGAGGTGCTTTCGCAGCCCCTGACACCCGCTACCTTAGAGCCACAGGCCGCTGTCGATTCCTACATGGAGCCAGCTAGGCCTCTGGATACGTAAGGTATTAGACATTCGGAAACTATTCCCTCAGATGGGTCCGGAGCCGCTGAGAAGGCATCGGCTTCTGAGGGTGTTTTCAGACCTACACAGTTATATGTAAAGCCTACCTCAGCTTCTAAAGCAAAGTCTAAAGCAGCTCTAAAGACAAAGAAACAAGTACAGCATTCTCCTGGACAGACTTCCATGCCTAAAAAAACAGATGCTCAAAATGGCCGAAGACCTAATTACCTTGATCAGGGGTTCCCATCCCCCTCCTGATAAGAGGCCTAGGCAAGAGACAGAATATGAATCTTCAGATCAGGTTTCCATTTCCTCTGACTCCTCTTCTAAACAGGAATACTCTCTTCCTCCCTATGAGGATTCTGATGCTGAAGAATCTATCCCTTCAGCCTCTCCTCCTGAGGATTATTCTTTTGGGGAAACTCTGCATACTATGAGAGAGCACTTCCACTGGGAGAGCCAAGGCTACTCAGAATCAAAGAAAAGGCTTAGAGATTTTCTTTTATTACCTCAGCACAGGCCTCTTGCTATTCCCTCTGTGTTAGATATTGTAGATGATGTATTTTCAGAGTCCGGCCTTTCTCCTGACTCTTTACCCCCTGCCCCTGTTAAACCAGAGATACTACAGGGTTCCAGATTCTCGTAAATTTCTTTATAAAAACCCTGCTGCTGACCCAGAAACTATTTCTCAGGGTCGCAAAGGGGTCAAGGCTTCTACTGCAAAAAACCCTATCCACTCTGATAGGGATTCAGGGGCACTAGACAGATGGGGGAAAAAGGTTTACACTTCTGCTACTTTGGCTGTGAGGGCTTTAAATTGTCAATTTCATATGCTTAAATATCAGCAATACTTAATGTCACTGCTAAAACAGAAATGTTGGCAAATTCTGATTGTGCAGAAAATAAGGAAATGCAGGATTTATTGCATGTAACTGAACAAGTGGGAAAGCATACATTGCAATGTGGTTTTGATTCTCTGGAGGTCTTGCAGGGTCGCAGTTACGGGTTCTGTCATTAGGAGGCATGCTTGGTTAAAGGAACAGAATCTGCCTGATCATGTTAAAGCAAAATTATTAGATGCTCCATTACAGCATGATGCTTTATTTGGTACTAAAGCAGAGGAGGTGTTGAATAAAATGGACAAAGCGAAATCTATGCAAACAGTAAAGGATTTCTTACAGGTACAGCCACCCAGATTTAGCAGGAACTGGCCTACAAAGAATTGGTCCTTTCCAGTATCAGACAGACCACAAAGAGGCAGATACAGATACCCCAGAGGCAGATCCCAGCCCCAGGGCTCATACAGGCCTTAACAGTGGGGCGCTTCTACCGCCAAAAGCGGAGAAGAAAAATCACAGCCATACAGGAAACAGTCCCAATGCCTTTCCTCTGCCAGCACCAAGCACTTATCTTTTGACAGCCCCCTTGGGGAGAAAACAAGCACTTTTTTCTCAAAATTGGCACATGATCACCCAGGACAAATGGGTCTTAATATAGTGTCCCAGGGCTACAGGTTCCACTTTCACACCCTGCCAAGGGCAAAAGGTATGCCAGACCTGCCACACAATCAATGGGCAGAGGCACAAAAACAAGTTTCATCCCTCATGGACATGAGGGCCATTCAGCAAGTACCACAGCAAGAACAGGGACAGGGATTTTACTCAAGACTTTTCTTGGTAACCAGAAAGGACAAAGCCTGGAGGCCAATACTGGACTTGTCTATTTTAAATACATTTCTGGACGTTCCAAAATTCAAAATGTTGACTCTGCAGCAGCTTCTGCCCATGTTGGGCAAGAAGGCTTGGCTTGTAACTTTGGACCTAAAAGAGGCATACCTGCATGTCCCAATCAGACAGTCTTGCAGAAGATACCTCGGATTCATAGCTGGCTCAATGCACTACCAGTTCTCTGCACTGCCCTTTGGCTTATCTACTGCGCCCAGGGTCTTCACAAAATGCCTGGCACTAGTAACTGCATTTTGCAGACAAAGAGGAATTGAAATGTACCCTTACTTGGACAATTGCCTTATTCAAGCAGAGAACAAGGACATTCTACTAAAGCATCTGGCATTTGTAAAAAGATTATTAATTTGCCTAGGGTACACAGTAAATGAAAAATTAAAACTAGTACCCTCTCAAGAGATAATATTCCTGGGTGTAAGCTTAAATCCAACTGCCCAGATGGCTTATCTCACGCCAGACAAACAAAGGCAACTGACTTCTTACTTCAAAATGTTGGCAACAAAGACACAGTTATCTGCAAGAAAAATGCTGCAGGCTTTGGGCTTCATGGCATCCTGCATTCTACTAATTCCATATGCCAGACTGCATATGAGGAAACTACAATGGTATCTAAAAAGTGTTTGGACTCAACATTGCCACAGCCTGGAAACATTAATTACCCTCATTCCTTGCCTGCAACAGGAGTTTTGATGGTGGGCACAGACCTGTCACCACAACAAGGGGCAGCCATTCACCCTACCCACAGCCAGGCAGTCAACAACAACAGATGCATCCGATTATGCCTGGGGGGCCCACATGGCAGGAAAATGTATTCAGGGCACATGGCCCACAAGCCAAATGCATCTTAATATCAATCAAAAAGACATGCTGGCCGTTCAGAATGCCCTGACAGCTTTCAAGGATCTACTTCATCCAGGACAACTACTGATAAGGACGGACAATACTACAGTCATGTGGTACATAAACAAGCATGTAGGCACACATTCCTACCCCCTCTGCAGACAAACCATGGCTTTGTGGGACACGACTTTGACTTATCAAGTACACCTGCAAGCACAATTCCTGCCAGGAAAGAAAAATACTCTGGCAGACGAACTAAGCAGAAACCTCACGGATCCCCACGAGTGGAATCCACAAGCCTTCAGCATGATAACAAAGAAATGGGGATGCCCAGACATAGATCTATTTGCCTCCCCTCACAACTGCCAACTACAGAGATTCTGCACAAGGACTTATCACAAGCAAGCATGGAAAGTGGATGCTCTATCATTCAGCTGGAAAACCCTAACAGTATATGCCTTTCCTCCTCTGCCTCTCCTCCCCAAGGTTCTCCTAAAGGTCAGACGAGAAGCCAAAAATGATTCTGATTGCCCCAGACTGGCCCCACCAGCACTGGTACCCAATCCTAAAGAGCTTGTCTCAAGGCCCATCCTGGACATTACCTCTAATTCCTCACTTACTGACCCAACGAAACAATCAGATCCTGCACAGCCAACTGAGGACCCTAAATCTGGCAGCATGGTGGATAATGTAGCCATTCAGAACACACCTCTCTCTAAAGCAGTGATGGATGTTATTTTGGAGGCCAGGAGGCCCAGTACCAGAAAGTCTTATGCAGAAAAATGGAAGAGATTCTGTGCTTGGAACCAGGCACACGGAATTGACACGTTTGTACCAAATATTCCTCAGATTTTACAATACCTAACTGAGATGCTGAACAAAGGCCTATCCTTTTCATCAATTAAAATCCATGCCTCTGCCATTTCAGCTCATTACAATACGGAACCACCTATTTTTTCTCATCCGTTGCTAAAGCAGTACCTCAGAGGAGCCAAAAACATAAGACCTCCAAGGAGAGCACCAATACCTGCATGGGACCTCAATTATGTCTTGGAAAAACTCACACTGCCTCCTTTTGAGCCAGCCAATACTCACACTGCCTCCTTTTGAGCCAGCCAATACAGCTGAAGTTCTTATCATGGAAAACAGCTCTGCTCCTAGCAATAACCTCTGCAAGACGAGTTTCAGAGTTACAGGCACTCATGGCTATGGAACTTGTTATCATTTTCCATCCAGACAGGGTTTCTCTGAGGATGAACCCGACATTTATGCCTAAGGTAGTGTCCAGTGTGGCCCTTAACCAAACCATTGATTTGCCCACTTTTTATCCAAACCCACAGAATAAGGGTGAGAGACTTCTGCATTCTTTGGACATACACAGACAGCTACGCTTCTACTTGGACAGAACTAAAGCTTTCAGAAAGACTGAGTAACTCTTAGTGGCATATGCTGCAGGATCACAAGGGAAGGCTGTGTCAAAGAGACTATTTCAAAATGGATAGGCCACTGCATTCGTTTCTGCTATTCACAACATGGCAAAGCAGTGCCTAAGGGCATTAGGCCACATTCAACCAGAGCAGCAGCCTGCCTCAGACGAGTACCAACCAAAAACATTTTAGAGACTGCAACTTGGAGTTCAGTGCACACTTTTACCAAGCACTACCACTTGCCTCTCTACTCTAAATCCAGAGCAGGCTTTGCCACTGCAGTTCTGCAGGGCCTTATAGCCTCTCCTAATCCTATTTAGACCCAGCCACCCAACCTCAGCTTTGGTATTCAACCCAAGTGTAATGACTGCAACAGTGAAACACGATGAACATAGTACAGTTGTGTACCTACCATAAATGTAGATGTTCGAGTGTATTCACTGTTGCAGTCTAGGTTACCCCACCCATCATCCCCCTTTTCTTTGCTGGGACTTATCTGCACCTTCTCTATCCTATACAACCTATTTGGTGTATTTGCTTGTAGATGAAGGAAATGTTATTTTTGTGCATGCATACTTATTGACATAATTTTTATCCTACCAATTTGGGGGCACCTGACATCTGGGGCAAGAAAAACTGAAGAAAATGGCGTCGGCTGCATCTTTTATACCCCTGGCACACTGACGTCAGGGAAGAGGCGACAGCAACCGACGCCGGACCTAGACTTTGGAATTCAGGCTGACTGCGGGTAGCCTGCCGGCAGGATAACCCAAGTGTAATGACTGCAACAGTGAATACACTTGAACATCTACATTTATGGTAGGTACACAACTATACTTTCTCCCACGATTTAACAAAGTCAACAAAGTCCAATCTTTCTCATCCACTTTTTGTTGCAAAGCCTTACAAATGTGATGCTTTATAATCTCACATTTATTCACAAATGCCAATGTTGCTGGTCATCTACCTGTTGATCTCCATCTCCCAACACCAGACACTGGTTCAAATTCTGTTGATTTTGGCAAACTTCTTTGCTTTTTCTGTCTCTCTCAAGCATTTTCCTTTGGAACATTGGTAAAAGGTTTCACTGCCAAAGTCTCTCTGAGTTTTATTCTCAGAAGAATGAGAAGCAGTGTTGCCTTCTGTTGATGGCTCACTTTTTGTTGGATAAACTTTTGTATCTCCTCCTTAGTCTGTTCTGTATCAAAAATGTCTTTGATCCTCTAGGAAAAAAATATTCTGAAGATAACGATGCAACAGCTTGAATTTCACACATGCCTCTTGTCAATCTCTGATTGCTGGGATAAATGTGCTTCTCTTCTCCTTGGTGTACAGTGAATAATCATTTTTCACAAACACACTACTGTCTCCAGTTTTTAATGCTTTGCCATTCTGCCATAGTTTTGTCCGGATCAGCTGTTTCTGCTGGCTTAATTGCATCTTTACTCATATGTCTTGGATGTCATGTCATAGCATATACTCTATGTGCCCTTTCAGTCAACAAATCCTGATGTGTGGAATACCAGTTTAGTTACTTATTTGTTTCTTTCGTAACACTAATAGTCTGTTCCCTCCAGTCTCTCTGGTACAGCAGATAATCTCATGTTTTCCCTGCGTGCTCTGTCTTGTAAAACTACTGTTTTTTGAAACAGCTCTTCTCGAGAAGCCTTGTACTAATCAAGCCTTTTCTTCATTCAACCTCGTGATTTTTGCATGTTCATCTCTTCATCTGAATAGCTACTTAAAGCTTCTATTTTTTCCAGCTTTTTGTTGTTTAAACACTGGAGTATATCAAGTTAATCAGCACTGAGTACATTTGATTTAATTGTTCATGTAAATTACTAGAAACCATCTCTTGTACCAAAGCTGGATCTTGAACTGCTTTTTGCTGAACAGCTGCAGGATAGTTCCCAGTCATTGTTTTCTCTTCACCTTTTCTGGTTTATTTTCTGTCAGGTTTTGTGCATTTCACCTTTGCTGGCATCTAGGCAGTGTACTTAGTAGCCAGTAACTGAATTTTACTGATCTGGCAGAATTACTAACTCCTATTTCTTAGTTTCTTTTTTCACCATGTGAGCTGAAATTAAGCTATTGATTTAATGTGCAGCTGTCTTGGAAGTTCTTCCAAAAGTAGTTTTAGTTGTAACCTCCTTTGCCAAGCGGTAAAATATCTTTAAAGATCACAGGCAAACTTTGAAGAGAGGGTTGTGGCATAAATCAATTCTGTTTTGTCCTGAGTAGCTATTGATACTAAATGTCATCTTATGTTGCCTGTCAAATGTTTTCATTTTGCGCATACTAACAGTGTGTTGTAATTATTCCCTATTCGTTTATTCAAGTATATAATGCAGTGTCACTAAAATAGTGAGGGGTGTGAAGCATCTGTGGTATTTAAACAGGCTTAGAATGTGTACAACAGAAGAGACGGGACTGGTTAGATATGATCTCTTTACAGTCCATTGCTTCAGCAAAAGTGGGAAGGGTGGAGTTCAGGAAGAAAACACAGGACAAAGAAGGGTGACATGAAAGGCAGTTGAAAATGGAACATTTCAATTTAAGGTTAAGAAAAACATTGCTTCACTGTGAGGGTAATAGGGCAGTGAGCTGTTTTGCCTGAGGCAGTGTGTTTAGTGTAAGTCTTCAAAGGTGAGTCAGAGTTGCTTAGAACAAAACAGGGAAAGGAATGTGACAAAGGTCTGGAACATCTGCTGTGTTAAGGCCAGTAGAGTACAACATTTTTCTTGCAGTTCTGTCTGTGCTGAACAACTAAGCACTGTATCCCGATTTATATTCAGCATCTCTCATGGTCAAGCAAAGGTACCCAAATACTAAAAAAAAAAAGAAGTCATACCACTGCCAAAGAAAACATCATCCTCAGGCTTTAATAACTACAGACCAGTAGCCATCATGTCCACCATTATGAGGAGCTTTGAAAGGTTGGTCAAAAAACACCTGACAGTGGACCTCCCAACAGCACTAGATCCGCTCCAGTTTGCATATCGTGCCAATCCCTTTACGGTGGATGCCATTTCATTTGCACTGCATCTCTCATTGGCACAGCTGGAGAATGACAGTTATGTCGGAATGCTGTTTATAGGTTCATAGGTTCATAGGTTTATACTAGGCTATCTGCCCTAAGGCATTTATAAGCCCTCTAGCTCTTTGCGGCTGTGCTACGCCACCCTCTATATGAAAAATACTTCAGTTAGTTTATTTTGTTGTGCCTCTGGGTTCAGCACGAGAGAGGTAGAGATGATTCCTGTCGGATAAATCATCCCACAGGTCAACAGGTCAAGATTTTCTTTCTTGAGTGCTCTGCGCGTAGGTGGCTCTGGCTCTACATGGACCGGGATTTAGAGTCACTGTATAGGGTAAATTGATCCCTCCAGCATTCCCTATTTATATCCCCATTTATATCCGTTTAAAGTCGCTTGCTTGCTCTAGTTTTGTCGGTGGATTTTTTTTTTTGAGGTGTGGCCATTCCATTGTAATTCCGGCCTGGTGGTTTTGTTGTATGTCAGGCAGCAGTCAGTATAGACAGCATGCAACTGAAGCTTAGATAGTTTCTTCACCCGGGTGCAGCATATGACAGATTTTGAGTTTTGGTATCCTTTTGGTGAGGAACTCTTTAGTCTCCAATTGCCAGATGTCGAGGGTGAGTTACATCCCGAATGGGGCATTGTACTCTCATCATTGTCCTGATAAGTGAAAGAACAAGGGAACAATGACCTCACTAGATCTGGGATGTGATCCCTTTCTCATGATCAGGGTGGGCAAATGTAGAAGGTCTCTTTCTAACCACTCTCTAGCAAAGTGAGTGTCAAAAAGAGTACACTGGTCCCTGATTCCCCTGATAACCTCCTGTGAACCTCTTTCCTGTGCACCTATGGTAGCCACCTATATATTTTAGCTTTTTTAGGACTTGTTTTTCCCCAAGCATTTACTACATTTTTGCAGCCATGGCTCTAGCACCAGCTATCTGCACCAGTGAGTCCCTTCGCTCTGACAGATCTGAAGCGTCAGATGTGTCAGATGCATCCAGTCCTATGGCGCCCAGTTGGTCAGCTGTAAAGTAACTTTGTCAGCTAAAGTCCTCTGACTGAGGCCTAGTAGATGAACAAGATAGAGACAATAGCTGTGAGACACCCTGTGGGACACCACTTGTCTGGGCTTGGGAGTCTGCGCCAGTTAGCCAGCAATCCCAACCCTTCAGTCCTGCTCCCAAGCCAGCTCCCATGCCCATCTCCAGTTCCAGTTGCACATCACAACACACACAGGAGTACCCCAGTGTTGTGTAAGTTTATTGCTTTTAGTTCAGATTTAGTACAATTATCCCACAAGAACTAATGGAGAAACTGATTCATCTAGGTGTTAACACCCACATGTGCAACTGGATCGTGGACTTGCTGACAAATATGCCCCAAAAAGTTTGTGTGGGCAAAAATTCCTTGAGTAGCATCACAATTAACACAGGAGTACCCCAGGACTGTGTGCCAAGTCTGCTTCTGTTTACTATACTGACACACAACTGTAAAGCTGAATTCAGCACCAACCACATGATCAAATTTGCAGATGACTCTACAGTAAAGGAGACGAAACAGGGAATAGGTGGACTGTCTGATTAGCTGGTGTACCGTGAACAACCTCGACCTCAGTGTCAACAGAACCAAGGAGACTTTAGGAATCGTTAACCAGCTCACTCTCCTCTCATGATTAATGGTGAGATGTTGGAGAGAGTAAGGAGCACAGAATTCTTGAGGATCCATATAGCGGAGGATCTATCTTGGTCAACCAACACCAGTCACTTAGTAAAACAATGCCCATAAATGTCTGCATTTCTGTAAAAGGCTGAGGAAAGTGAATGCCCCACCCTGTATCCACTCCACCTTCTATTGGGGTACCATAGAGAGCATCCTAGCATGGAATTTCACAGTAGACTATGTCAGCTGTTCAGCAACAGACAAAAAACTCTACAAAAAGTAGTGAAAGTTGTGGAAAAAATAACTGGCTCCAAACTTCCAGCGATGCAGAATCTGTACATGGCATTGTGCTATAACAGAGCAACAAAAATCAGTCCAGGATTCTACCCATCCCGCTTATGAACTGTTCACATGCTTGTATGGCAAAAGATACAGCAGCATGCACTGTAAAACGACCAGGTTCAAGAGCAGCTTCTTCCCTCAGGCAGCTAAATTCTTGAGCTGTGGCAACAGTCTCAGGGAAGTTGGAAACTGACAAGTCAAGAGACTGCTAACTAACCTAGCACAATAAAAATCAAGTGGTGGATCGTATTCTACACGCTATCTAATACTTGGCAATCAATGTGCAATACCAAGCTGCTGCATGCATGATAAGATGTGAGAATTCTTGTACAATGGTTCCTCACTGCACACACAACCTAATCAGTTGCTAATAGTCATTGTTACAGAAATTGAAATGATGAGTAATATAGTAATAAAATGTAGTAGTTAGAACGAACTTTAGTCAAAATCATTAATGTTAGGTCGGATGTATGTGTAAATATATGTAATGTATATGTCTTCTCAGTTTGAGCCTGATGCATGTAATTTCATTTTAGACTACACTTGTGTACGTCTAAATGACAACATTTTTGATTTTTGGCTTTGACTTTATGTATGTTTTGTATGTAGATGCTTTAGAACTTTACTGATTCTGTGTTCAAATTTCCATAATACTTGCTCTTTGGAGTTACTTAAGCAAGGGGCATTTGGCCAATCATTATCCAAAAGCATTTTTGAGTAAGCATCTTCTTGTGTAGTTATCCTTTGTTGTTGCCAGTGTCCTGCCACACAGTTTTTTTGTTTTTGCAAGTCCTGTTTGTGGGTCTGTCACTTGTGTAACACTGTAAATGTTCATTCCAAAAGGTAAAACTGAATACTCACTGTAATAAATGTTTGACAGTAGATCTTGCAGAAGATGGTGTTTTCTCACTGTCCTTGTGGGGTTATTTCACATTAGGCCTAGTGCTCCTTATGTCTTTCCTTAACTTTGAGGAGGTGCAAGGCTACCGTGCATACCCAGGGATGGTGTTAAGTGCCAATATGGACACTTCTACTAGCAACAGATGAACAGGAAGCTTGTCTTGAAGTGACAGATTGTCAAGGTGAGAGTTTTAAGAGGCTACTGCAGCAAGCAATATAACAAAAGGTATACTGTAGTGGTAGGCACTTACATTACTGTCTGCTTCACCTTAATCTCATTTTATAAGGAAAGTTTGCAAATTGAAAATCACCTGAAAGTTCCAGTTGTATCAAATTGGTTAGTTGTATTTTTCTTTTTGTTCATTTTTTTATTAAGCTGCCTAGCTATGTTAATAGTTGGTGTGGACTTGGAAATGTCTGTGCGCTGCAACCATACTACATGCTTTGGTGTGTGTGCACGCTGCAACCGTACTACACGTTTTGGTGTGTGTGTGCACGCGCTGCAACCGTACTACATGCTTTGGTGTGTGTGTGTGCGTGTGCTGCAACTGTACTACACGCTTTGGTGTGTGTGCGTGCTGCAATCGTACTACACGCTTTGGTGCGTTTGTGTGCACGTGCTGCAACCGTATTACATGCTTTGGTGTGTGTGTGTGTGTGTGTGTGTGTGTGTGTGTGTGTGCGCGCGCTGCAACCGTACTACACGCTTTGGGGTGTGTGTCCACACACTGCAACCGTACTACATGCTTTGGGGGGTGTGTGTGTGTGTGCACGCGTTGCAACCGTTCTACACGCTTTGGGGTGTGTGTGTGTGTGTGTGTGTGTGTGTGTGTGTGTGTGTGTGTGTGTGCGCGCACTGCAACCGTACTACACGCTTTGGGGTGTGTGTGTGTGTGTGTTCTGTCTGCAACCGTTCTACATGCTTTGGTGTGTGAAGGAGGTTCTAATGTTGATTGTCAAAGCAGAGGTTTTCACACTGAACCATCACAAACGGAGAATTCCAAAACCAGAACTTGCCTATAAAAATTATTGTGGATGCCTTACTTCCCCACCCCTCTCATTTATTCCGTTTTTAAAGTTGTACCACCTAAGCGAAGGGGGTCTGCCCTAGTCCGTGAGTTTTCTTTTCACATTATTTTTTTTTTCCTGATTATGTGGAATTCAAAGCCAAAGACATTGCTTTAGTTAGGCCAGAGTGAACTGGTAAAGGACAGTATGAACCAAGTCAGTATTTCTCAGAACATGGTGTGCGTGTATATGCTACAGTTTCTGTATTGGACAGATGCTTTACTTTACAAGTGACGGTCACTTTCTTTCAATGAAAAATTAAGTGTAGCACTTGTCTGATGATTTTTTTTTTTTTTTGCTTGCAGGTAAAAGTTAAGCAATGACTTGGAATCGCTAGTGTGCAGGAATGATTGGATTAAGCCAGTTATTGTATATTTTCCAACTAGTCTGTACAGGTAAGGAATGCTTTGCAGACAGTGCATTTGAAGCCACTTTTTTGGTTGTCTTTTGACTGGACAGTGAGTTATTTCCCAAACAAAAAGTTTTGTAACATACTTGCTGTACTTGCTTTTTGTTCGAATCTAGGACCATCGCTCTTAAATTAAAACTGCTAAACAACCTTTTTTTTGAGCTGCCAGCCTGTTTTAACTTCTTATTCAGTCATTTTGTGTTACAGCCAGTTTGTGGTGGAACATCCTGCTGTTAAATGTTGGTTTTGTGATCATTTTCTGATGGCAAGCTGCACTCACTAGTGCAGTTTGGGAATGAGTGTCTTCATACATAACAGACCCTTACTGAAGGATATCGTTGAGCGATACACGACAGATTTTACTTCATACAGTGCCAGCTTGTAGTTTCTGTTTTCTGCAGTTATATGCAGATGAAAATGTGGTTCCTTTGTGTTCACAGAACTTTCTTCCAGATTGAATATGGAAATCTTACTCTGAGAATATATTAGCAGTAGGCACCACAGATAAAGTAGTCTGTTTAATTCCTCTGTTTCACAGTAGGATTTCCAGTGGTAAGCAGACATCCTGTCTCAACTGATGTCAGTGCCCGCTCATACATTTGTCACATAAAGGAGGGCTCATGTTGTCCTTGCAGTTCTGTCTGCATTAATCAACCCTTAATAGTTAAGCGCCAGTGATTGTGGCATCAAATGTTTCTACAAAATGTTATAACTTAAAATGTTCTATTACTTTATTGTCAGATGTTTTACGTTTAAAAATATTTTCAGCTGTTAAGCTGACTTTTTTTCTTTTTTGAAAGTTTGTAGACTTGTGACCTAAAACACTGTATGGGTTTGTACTGCTGTGCTGCAGTGCTTGACAAAATGGCCATTACATCACTATTTCTGTAAAGCAGTTCTATAGAAAAAGAAATGTATTGCACAGGTACCAGCATAAGAGAAAAGACATAATTGAATTTTTTTTTTTATATATATAAATAGGAGAGCTTTATGGTCAGACTGTTTACATTGAAATTTATTTGATGCTTGAAGTGGGCAGATCCTTGGGTCTGTTATGTGATGGGCTATTTTGTAGTTCAGTCAAACTACTCCCGGTCAACAAATGTAAAATAAATAAATAAATAAAATCTCTCACATTTCAGCACTAACGGCCTTCAGGAAGCCAAGAGTTTTATGCTTCAGGTTTTAGTCAGTCTTCCAACTGCCCTTTATTTCTGAACAGAAAGTTTTTTTGCGGTTTTTGGCATAAGTTATTTTATGCTGCTTATTTACAGACGTGGTCCATCGTACTTCATAGATCTGATGATGACACTGACCAGGAAATGAGTGGCACTGATCAGTTAAAGGTAGTCTGTTTTGTATTGCCGCTGGTGAATTCTGGGAACTTTATTGCAGGAAAAGTAGAATTGTCAGCTCCATCAGCAAGAGCACCTGTTTTTTTTTTTTTTCTTAAGTGTGTTCCTGAAACCGTTTTTGATAATGTTTGGGCTGCTAGGTGAATGTATTACTCCTTCACACACTAACACCATCAAATGTACACAAGTATCCACTTGGCAGCTTCCCAGAGAGGTCATTATTAAAGATGAGCGATTTCAGATGGCGTCCTTTTTTATCTTTTATAAATTTAATAGAATTTACATTATTATTATCAGTGTGGTGCACATATGTTTTCTCAATTTTCATTCACTCCAGAATTACATAAATTACTCACTTCCTGCCCCTTCTACAGAAGGTCCTACTGAAAATTCAGCAGGATCAGACAGAAATCTTGTTGGTGAATCCCTTTTGGCCAAGGCAGCACTGGTTCCCCCTTCTCCTGCATGTAGCCAGGGGCAATCATCACATTACCCCACAGGATGGATTTTCTCACACAGGGCAAGGGGACCCTAATACATCCACAACTGTCAACACTGAACCTGACCTTGTGGGTGATAGGATTTCAATTCCGACACCTTTTTCCAGAGGATGTGCTGCATGTTCTGCAGGATGCCAGAAAACCCGCTACTAGGAAATTCTGTATTTACAAATGGAAAAGGTTTTCCATCAGGTGTCACAAAAAGGACCTTCAGCCACTGTCCATTGATGATCCAGTGCTCTTTTCCTATCTGTGTGACTTGATGAGGGCTGGGTTGTCCTACTCTCAGTAAAGGCTCACCTTTCAGCCATCTCTGCTTGTCTGCCTATGTCTCCACCATTGGCATCCAGGTTAGAAGTTAAATTGTTCCTTAAAGGCGTCCTTCATATCAGACCACCAAGGAAACCAATACGTCTGCCTTGGGATCTGAATTTAGTGTTAGAGAAGCTTACACTGGGACATTTAGAACCAGCAAGCTCTTCTTCCCTGCAGCATTGCACTCGGAAAACTGTTCTGTTAGTGACCATTACCTCTGCTAGAAGGGTTTGAGTTACAAGCCCTGATGTCCAATCCCCCCTTCACTGTCTTTCATAGAGACAGGGTTTCCCTGCGTACTAACCCTTCCTTTATCCCCATAGTGGTAAATGAGTTATCCCTTCATCAGTCTGTTAACCTACCTACCTTTTCCCCTTCCCCTCAGTGTCCAAGTGAGAGAATCTTGCACACCTTGGATGTGCACAGATTACTCAGATACTTTCTTGACAAAACCAAGCTTATATGCAAGACTGAACACCTGTTTGACCTAGAGCTCTTAAGTGGTAAGAGACAATCAGTTTCCAAGCAGACTATACCAAACTAGATTTCTAAAGCTGTTTCCTTTTGCTATCTGTCTAATGGTAAGAACCTTACTTCTCCAGTGAAGGCTCACTCTACGAGAGCATTCTCTTCCTCAGGGGCATTCTTTAAAGGTTTAGACACAGGCTCAATACTGGCAGCAACCTTGCCCTCTGTCCATGTTTTCATCAAACACTACAGGCTTGACACCATCTCCAAGTTCAGAGCTGAGTTTGCAAGAGCAATCCTACATGAATTTTTAGAAAAAGCATCTGCTCATCCTTCTCCCAACCTGTCCCAAGCTGGATCATTGGCATTTTCCCTTATGTGATGACAACTGAATGAAGCATATGAATAAAAGAATACAGAATAGTTGTGTAAAATAGATGTCTTTATCTTCTGTATGCTGCAGTATTGCACCCCCCCCCCGTCTTCCCCCAATGCTTGCCTAGTTTTTTTCCTGCTGATATGTTTCACAGCTAGGATCACAGGCTGGTGCTGGGCGGCATACTGTTCTGAGGTAGATGCATGCTGATGTCTGCTTTATACCTGACCTCTTTTTATGGCCGATGTACGGTATGCGTGATGTGCGGTGTAGCACGTACCTCACAGTAGCATGCAGACTTTTGGGTACTGGCCGGGCAGGCTCCCTTATGTGTTGAATACTGCAGAGTATAGAAGAGAAGGATATCTATGGTTATGGTAAGATTTTGCACAACTATTCTTTCTTTATGGCTCTTTGTGAATATAGTAATCAGTGTGGTTGTCACTGTTCTAAAGAGCTTGCATCCGAGTCTCAGTCTTTCTTTCTGTCAAACTACTTTCTCACTTTAATCTTCTGCTTGGGTTGTGTATGAATATTAACTTTAAAGTATCCCTTCAAACTGGGTAGCGGTAAACCATCTTGTTCCGTGGGAGAATGAGCTTATTCCATTTTACACTTGCCTTCTTCCCATCCAAAAAAAATTATCTACACTTCCTTCTCCACTAGTTTATGCCTGACCTTACATAAGATTAAAGTGTCTAGAAACATTTTCAATGCTTGTATCTTGCTATCCATATCTGTAGTAATTTGTTTCATTTCTTTATTTCTTCATTATCATCTGTTTAGTTTTTCCCACAGATCATTAGCTGCCATAGTGGAATCCTTTGTTTTATAAATATTTATGTCACACTTTATAGTTACACAGGTGTACTTACATTAGTAGAAAAGAAAACAGTCCATAGTGACTTCATTATTTTCATGCAGTATTCATCTGTTTATGTTTGAAAGCCGAAAGACACAACAACATTCATCTGTTTTTTTTCTGTTTTAGCAGTCATCATTAACTCCAGTATTGCATACATTTGCATAATTCCAGCCTTCCCTTAAACTTCACTCCTCCTCCTGAACATTATTCAGCATATGTTCCCATAAATTCCATCTGTCTCATGTATTCCCTTTCTAATGATTCTACCTACAGTTCTTCTGTCTCCTTTACGGTATTTCAGTACCTCAGTTACAGCCGGCTTAGATTTTGATTAACATTTTCTAGTAACTTGATTTTTTGGCAGCCAGTAGCAGTAAACTTTTACTATGTGTAGGCAACTCTGATCCTGGGTCTCAGCTGAAAAACTTTTCCTTAGTTACAACCATTCTTATGTCCTTCAAGGATGCATCTGCAGTCCTTACATATGGGTTGTCCTGCCTCGGGCAGCCCTTCGGTCGGCCGGATTCCAAAGTCTGGGTCCGGCGTCGGCTGATGTCGCCCTTTCTCCGACATCAGAGCACCTGGGGTATAAAAGAATCAGCCGACGCCATCTTCCCCAATCTTTCTTGCCGCGTGGTGCCCGAAACAGAAGCAGTTCGCAAGTGCCGGTCAGCCAGCTCCTGTAAATTCAGCTACCGAAGACTTCAAAAAGCTAAGTACCCCATTGGGGACTCTTTCTTGCCTCAGCCGATGTCAGATCTAATGCTTAAAGTTAATAATTGCTTGACTTGTGGGAAACAAATACCTCATAAGGATTTCCATTCCTACTGCCTCCCTTGCCTAGGCCCAGACCACGACGTCTCGGCCTGTACTGCCTGTGCATCCTTTAATCGACGCACTCTTAGGCGTCGGTCGGAGTTTGCAGAGGAATTTTTGGGGCTAGTTTCTCTTATAAAATGCCGTCGGAGACTCCCGACTTCTCATTTAACCAAAAAACAGAAGGACAAGGACCGACACACGCGGACCGTGGTTTCGGCTGAAACCACTCCTAGGCCTACCGCGAGTGTCTCGGCTGAAACAGAGTCCTTGGTACTTCCGACCGTGGAAACGGTACAACCGACAGCCTTGGCCCTGGAGGCTTCTTCTGAGTCGGTTATGGATTTACCCTCGGAAACCGGTGTTCAGGAAACTACTGACACCATTCTCTTAGACAAGACTACCCCAGCACGTGGAGCAGCCAGGCCCCCTGCATCCATGTCCATTAAAGCATTCACTAGGGCTAAAGCTGCTAAGCAACTAAAAACTCTGCCTCCCAAGACTATTTCTCAGGGATCCATTACAGGTTCACAGATACTAAGTTTGGCTGAGGATCTTATTTCCTTAATCAGGGGATCCCAGCCTCATCCGGACAGGGGCTCTCAACCCCCTCTAGACAAAAGGCCCAGGGCTGAGTCCGCTGATCCTCAGTCCTCTGATGAGGCCTCTGATGGCTCTGCTCTATCAGATTACCAGGAGGAGGCCTTCACGGCCTACGAGGATTCTGATGCAGAGGAATCCATTCCCTCTGCCTCCCCTCCTGAAGAGCTGTCCTTTGGGGAGACCCTTCACTCCATGAGAGAGCATTTCCAATGGCAGGGCCAGGAATTCTCAATTCAGGAAGAGATTAAGGACTTTTCTTCATTTACCTCAGCATAGACCTTTGGCTATTCCTCCTGTTTTAAGTGTCATTGATGATGTGTATTCTGAGTCTAGCACTACCCCTGACACCCTTCCTCCGGCTCCTGTTAAACCAGATAGGTACTACAGTGTCCCGGACTCGCATCATTTCCTTTACAAGGCCCACTCTGCTGACCCAGAAACTATTTCCCAGGGTCCTAAAGGGGTTGCAGCTGTCACTACTAAAAATCCACTCCCCTCTGAAAGGGAATCCAGGGCTTTAGAGAGATGGGGTAAAAAAGTGTATACTTTCTTCCACTCTGTCTATGAGGGCTTTAAATTGTCAATTTCATATGATACAGTACCAAGAGTATTTGTTGGATGAATTGCAGAAAAAGCTGTCTTCTCCTGAACCCCTACACCGTAAGTCACTTCAGGATCTGGTACATAATTCACAACAGGTCAGCAACCATTTCTTGCAGTGTGGTTATGATGCATTGGAAGCTTCATGTAGGTCAGCAATGACAGGTGCAGTCATACGTAGACATGCTTGGCTGAAGGAACAATCTCTGCCAGATCATGTTAAGGCTAAGTTTCTGGATGCTCCACTAGAAAAGCAAAAGTTATTTGGCTCCACTGCTCAGGAGGTCTTAAAGAAATTTGAGGAAAAGGCTAAATCTGTACAGACAGTCAAAGATTTCCTCCAGGTACAACCACCAAGATTCAGCAGAAATTGGCCTTCTAAGAATTGGTCCTTTCCGGAAGAGAGATATCAAAGAGGCAAGAACAGGCGTGCCAGAGGTAGAGGGCAAGCTAGAGGCTCCTACAGAGGATGTCAATGGCAGCCTCCTAACCAGCGAGGTAGTGCAGGACCAACAACTGCTGCACAAGGACAGACTCAATGACTTCACCTTGATCCCGCCAACCAGGGCTCAATTAGAAGCACCTTTGGGCGGAAAATTGTCTTTATTCTCAAGAAATTGGCACAGTATTACAAGGGACAAATGGACACTGCAAATAATAGACAAAGGATACAGGTTCCATTTCCATACATTACCAAAAAGAAAAGGAATGCCAAACCTACCACCAAATCAATGGGCAGAGGCTTTAAAACAAATTGCCAACCTATTGCAAATGAAAGCTATAGAAAAGGTTCCTCTCGCAGAACAAGGCCAAGGATTTTATTCCAGACTATTCCTTGTCCCAAGAAAAGAAAAACAATGGAGGCCTATTCTCGATTTGTCCGCACTCAATACTTATCTCATTGTGCCAAAATTCAAAATGCTGACCCTACAGCAACTCCTTCCCATGCTGGGCAAGGGGTCTTGGCTGGTAACTCTAGACCTCAAGGAGGCATACCTGCATGTCCCTATCAGACAAAGTTGCAGAAGACACCTCAGATTTCTTGCAGGTTCAGAGCATTATCAATTCTCAACATTGCCCTTTGGCTTATCTACTGCACCCAGAGTATTCACGAAATGCCTGGCATCAGTAATTGCACACTGCAGACTTCAGGGGATTCAAATATACCCATATCTGGACGACTGCCTTATACAAGTGGACAGCCAACAAACTTTGGAAAAACATTTGAATTATGCCATCCGCCTTCTGCAGGCCTTGGGATACACAGTCAACATTCACAAGTCAAGACTTGTGCCATCCCAAAGAATAACTTTTCTGGGTGCGGAACTAGATACAACCACCCAAATGGCTTTTCTCACAGAAGAAAAACAGACAACTACTGGATTACTTCAAAAATCTGACAAAACAAACTCAGATGACTGCAAGGAAAATCCTGCAGGCCCTGGGTTACATGGCATCGTGCATTCTTCTGATTCCACAAGCAAGGCTGCATATGAGAAAACTACAATGATACCTAAGGAGTTTATGGTCTCAGCACAATCACAGCCTAGAAACTTTGATACCACTCATTCCATGCCTTCAAAAGGAATTCCTGTGGTGGGCCCGAGCAAGCCAGTCAAACAGGGGTCTGCTTTTCAGCAAACCAGTAACCAGCCAAACCATTACCTCGGATGCTTCAGACCATGGATGGGGAGCACAAATGGAGGACAGATGCATCCAAGGACTATGGTCTCAGAAAGAATTGCGCATGCACATAAACCAAAAGGAAATGCTGGCAGTGATGCATGCAATCGAGGCCTTCAAGCACTTTCTACATCAAGGCCACCTGCTAATAAGGACAGACAATACCACAGTTATGTGGTACATAAACAACCAAGGAGCTACCCATTCCTACCCTCTTTGCAGACTAGCAATGAATCTTTGGGAACTTTCCCTAAAACTCAATATAGAGCTGCAATCCCAGTTTGTGCCAGGAAAAGACAATATACTGGCGGACAGTCTAAGCAGAAATACCATGGATCCACACGAATGGATGCTACACCCAGACATCTTCCTTCAGATAACACAATTTGGGAAGGCGGACATAGATCTTTTTGCTTCCCACCACAATCATCAGCTGAAGAAATTCTGTTCAAGGACATACCACCCACAAGCATGGAAAGTGGACGCCCTCTCTTTCAGCTGGAATACTCTAACAGTGTATGCATTTCCACCTCTTCCACTAATGACCAGGGTCTTACTGAAAATCAGGACAGAGCAGCCAAAAGTGATTCTAATAGCCCCGGACTGGCCAAGGCAGCACTGGTACCCACTGTTACGATGCCTGTCACACACGAAACCGTGGCCCCTACCACAATGGTCACTTCTTCTGACACAGCACAATTACAAAACTCTGCACTCCAGCCTGAAAACCCTGCAGCTGACAACCTGGAGAATACCTTGACTCCTCACCAGGAAAAGCTATCCAAGAGAGTGAAGGATGTCATCATGGAAGCTTGCAGACCTTCCACGAGAAAGGCATATTCAGCAAAATGGAAAAGATTCCACACTTGGAGCACCGCAAAGGGCCTAGATGCCACAGTGATGAGCATGGCACATATCCTGGAATACTTGGCAGAAATGCTCCACAATGGCCTTTCTTACTCTTACATAAAAATTCATGCTTCAGCAATTTCAGCAGAATACAATACTGATCCACCTGTCTTCTCTCATCCTCTCCTAAGGCAGTTTCTAAGAGGAATTAAAAACATCAATCCTCCAAGAAAACCACCAGTGCCTACATGGGACCTTAACTTCATGTTGGAAAAGTTGACTCTACCTCCCTTTGAACCAGCAGCATCTTCAGAGTTACAGTTCCTGTCTTGGAAGACTGCCTTCCTTCTGGCCATAACCTCAGCAAGAAGAGTATCTGAATTGCAGGCACTCATGGCAGTACAACCATTTCTTACTTTTCATCAGGACAGAGTCTCCTTGAGAACCAATCCTTCATTCATGCCAAAGGTGGTATCCAGGGTCTCATTGAACCAAGCTATTCACCTGCCTACCTTCTTTCCAGATCCGCAAAACAAGGGAGAAAAACTTCTGCATACCCTGGACATTCACAGACAGTTACGCTACTACTTGGACAGAACTAAGACTTTCAGAAAAACTGACCAGCTGTTGGTAGCATATGCTGCAGGCATCCAAGGCAAAGCAATTTCCAAACAGACAATTTCAAAATGGATAGGAAATTGCATTCGATTCTGCTAGTCTTATCATGGAAAATCTGTGCCAGCTAACATCAGGCCTCATTCCACCAGAGCCACAGCCACCTCCACAGCCTTTTTAAGAGGGGTGGCTACCAAGGACATTTTAGAAGCTGCTACATGGAGCTCCGTGCATACATTTTCCAAGCATTACAATTTGCCCTTATATTCCAGATCCAGAGCAGGCTTTGCTACGGCAGTCCTGCAGGGCATTTTAGCTACACCATCATTTTCTTAGATCCTACCACCCCCAGCTTGGCTATGGTATTCTACCCATATGTAAGGACTGCAGATGCATCCTTGAAGGACATAGTACCTACCATAAATGTAGATGTCCGATAGGTATGCATCTGCAGTCAGGTTTTCCGTCCCTCCTTCCCCTCTGTGGTATTTCTTGGGTATTTATCCCTGTTATAGCTAGCTGGGGTTATCTATTATGGTGTATTTGTTTTTTATTACTGTGCATGTTTGGAATATTTTGCATTTCTCCAAATTTAGCCTTCCTTAGAGGGCACCTGGCATCTGGGGCAAGAAAAACTGAGGAAGATGGCGTCGACTGATTCTTTTATACCCCAGGCGCTCTGACGTCGGGGAAAGGGCAACATCATCCGACGCCGGACCCAGACTTTGGAATCCGTCCGACCGAAGGGCTGCCCGAGGCAGGACAACCCATATGTAAGGACTGCAGATGCATACCTATCGGACATCTACATTTATGGTAGGTACAAAACTGTACTTTATCACACCTCTAGCATTTGCTGTATAACTGAGGAAAAATTCTCTATCAGATTGGGATAAAACTAGTACATATGCAAACACTTTTAAGCAAAAACTCTAAACCTTTTGGAATTTGCATATTTGGGAGCCATTCAAAAGTCTCCTCATTGTTCCTTTGTAAATTGCCTTTCCAGTCTCTTTTTCCCAATGTTTTCGAAACTCTGATTCTTATAGTTATATTTTACATGCCCTATTTAATTATCCCTTTTTAACATCAGCTTTTTCTTTAGACTATAGAGCAGGTCTGTCACTTAGCACTCCCCTATCCCTCGCTCTTTGCCTATACTGTTACCAGTCCTTGTTAGAGAAGGCGTTTGTAACCTGCAGTCCAAACTTAGAATTGGCTTCATCCCAATCTTTTTACATTTCCATCTCCATTTATTTGCTGCCAAGGCCTTTGTTCCTTTTCCAGTTTTCTAGCTCCCTTTTCAGCCCAGTTTGTGTTTTTTTTTTTTTTTTTTTTTTTCATGAAACCAGTCTACATGTTCAGGAGAACTAATAGCTGTTTGTCTGCCTTGTAGCAGGGAGGAACCGTTATGCAAACCCTTACAAAGCTGATTGCCATTTATATTATTTTATTTTACATGGTGGTTTTACCTTCAGTACCTGCTAGTTATCAGTTCCTCCCACTTCCACAGTCTTTTGTCTGCACTGGCAAGTCCGTAGACGAGAGCCATTTGGAAAGTGCCATCATCTAGTTGGCCATGAAGGAGTTTGTGTATGAGCTTGCATTTTCAGGTGCAGACTAAGTGCATTTTCGTTTTTAGTCTGTGACTCCGCCCATTTTGGCTGATGTGAGAGCCTACAGTGCCCTGCTTTGTATTACATGCACATTCTTACACTCTGTAAGGGCTGCTGTTAACTGTGTTGGTAGCTGAGGCCCATGTCCCCGGTCTTGGCTGGTGATAGTATGCAGCTGTCATGAACCAACAGAACCACCCCATGGAAGGACAAGTCTGCTCACTGCCAACCCTCACCACTCAGTTCCTCCACTTCCACAGTCACTGAGATTTGGGTCATCTGGATCAAAATCGGGGCTTTATCCTTCTTTGCCACAGAGCTGGGCATCTAAATTATCTTTTGCTTTAAGATCCGTTTGAAAAGGCTGCTATTAGAAATCCACTGTACCAGGGACTGTGCTGCTTTGATTGTAGGCTTCAAGAACGTTTGTGAATATTTGCACTGCAGTAACATGGTTGATAGCACTCTTATTTATATTTTGACTCTTTAGAGTTTGGCCTCCTTTGTTGCTTTAGTATTTTGCCTTCTGAACTTTTGTCTTTTATAGTCTTGTGGCTCTTGCTTTCCATCGAGTTTTAGTATTCAGAACACTTCAGAAACGTCAAAACGTATTTAGTGGAGACATTTTTGTTTTGGTAACCAAATTGAGATTTGCTGTTGAGTCGCCCTGTAAATTTACATCATAGTCATAAAGTAGTGTCCTGAAATAGTTGTTCGCACATTTGGGCAAAATTTTCAAAATGTCTAATATTTTGAACATTAATTTTTACTGCCAGTGTTTTAAAATCTTATGCTATACTTGTTAACAAACCCATAGCACAAGCATTTCTTCTTTGAACTTTTGGCGTTTTCTCAATGCCGGCAGAAATGAATTTCAGACTTGCATCAATTATCAGATTTCCATTGATGCATCTGTGCTGTTATCACTTTTAATATAATGATTTAATGGTTGTGTGTTTAGTCCACCCCCACCCCAGCATGGCTGCAGTGCACTGTAATGTGGTGATATACGATAGCAGTGTATGTGTGGTACATCGTACCTTACCTATGGTAGTGGGCATAGCGTAGCTCATGTGACCAAGGCAGAGTGCCCCCAAAGTTCGTATAACTCCTGTGACCAAGGCAGAGTGCCCCCAAAGCTTAAATTGTATGAATTTCCCACACTTGCCTTGATGTAGTGTCAATATTCAGTGACATTTTTGTCAATAAAAGAATCTTAATTCTTGGGTAAAACCTTTATGTAATTTGAAGACTGTTTCCATTTCTCTACATTGAGGCAAGTAGAAATGGATTTGTGATGTTCTTTACAATTGTGCACCTTTTGAAAGCATGACCTGCATGCAGTACCTGGTTTGAATATAGTGTAAACCAGTGCTGGTGGGAGTTATGCCAAGTTTTATAAGAC
The DNA here is from genome assembly GCF_019279795.1 of Protopterus annectens. Taxonomy (NCBI): domain Eukaryota; kingdom Metazoa; phylum Chordata; order Ceratodontiformes; family Protopteridae; genus Protopterus; species Protopterus annectens. The sequence continues at coordinate 422,015,688 of NC_056736.1, forward strand.
TGAAACTTTTAACACCCTGAAAGAATGTAAACAGTAAATATATCTAACTTTATTGTATTGCATTTGAGGGTCTTTATTAATAGTGACTTCTGTGAGGTTTTTCTGCAAAGTGGCAATTTAATCTTGTAATTTTCACGTGTTTTCCATAACTTTACTGGTTTTCAGGGTGTCCACTGATGCAGCAGATTTATTTCTTTACTTGAAAGTAGGACATAAAATAATTCTGCTTTGTAATGACTTGAAACCACATAATATAGTACTTGTAAATTGCAGTTGTTTATTTTTTGAAACCACAGAGCTCTGTACTTTCTGGGAAGATGCCAAGATAAATACTTGCTTTCGAAAGCTCTGTACTTTCTGGGAAGATACCAAGATAAATACTTGCTTTCGAATCTGTACTGCGGCCATTGAATGGACATAAAAAACAGTGCCTGTTGATACAGTAAAGGCAGATGTTCTTCGTGTTTCACTGTTGCAGTCATCACATTTGGGTTATCCCCACCAGAATAGCCCTTTGCTGGCCCGAATACTAGAGACTTAGTATTTCTGCGTCAGTTGCTGTCGCTCCAGGACTGACGTCAGGTCATCAGTAGTATAAAGTAAGGCATCCGACACCATTACATCAGTCTTTCTTGCCGTGGAGTCCGAACCAGAAGCAGTTGGCATGAGTGCCGGCTGGCTGCTACCCGAGTTTTTGTCTGCCGAATTGAAGTTGAAGTCTTCTAAGTACTCCATTGGGGATTCTTTTTTCTTGCACTAACTGATGTCAGAAAAAGTTAATAATGTCTCGCCTGTGGAAAGCAAATACCACACCGAGACTTCCATTCTTACTGCTTTACTTGTTTAGGCCCAGACCACGATGTGCCCCATTGTCGCTTCTGTGCTTTTAACGCCAGAGCTATCTGTCATCGGGCCCTTATTGTAGCCAGATATTTTCGCTTACAGTCCTCGAACTCTGATATGGCTTTGGTAAGTCATCCAACAGCAGATCTTCCATAAAACGTAAAGATAAAGACAGAGAGAGACTGCACAGGTCCAAACCGACCGACAACGCTTCCATTAGGCTAGTCGTCAGTTCTCCAGTCCTCAGTGAGGCGCTTTCTCAGCCCCCGTTGCCCGCTTCTGTGGATTCGCAGGCTGTTACCGAGACCCTTTCGGAGTCCAGCGTGCCGTAAAATTCTTTTTCGACCAAGGCTCCTACAGTTGTCTCTACCTTGAATGGGTCTGTAGTCGCTGAGCAGGCGCCAACTTCTTAGGAAGTCCTTCACACTACCTATTTTCGACTCAAACCAATGTCTTCTTTCGCAACTACCGTTCTTTCAAAAACAACAGAGTTTCTAAGTCCCAGGGTACAAACCACACCAAAGAAACCTACAACCCACTCTCGAGCACCTGCTTCCTTGCCTCAGTCACAAATGATTAAAATGGAGGAAGACCTTATCTTGCTGATCAGGGGAAGCCAAGCTGCCCCCTCCAAAAGGAAAAGAGATCTATCCCCTGTAGTTCTGTCTGAACATCAGATGAATCTGATGCCTCTGAATATGAAGACATGCAACTCATCTCTACTTATAATGACTCTGATGCAGAGGATTCAATTCCTTCAACCTCTCCCCCAAAGTATTTTTCCTTTGGGGAAACCCTGCATACCTTAAGGGAGAATTTCCAGTGGAAGAATTTCTAATGGGAGAGTCAAGACTGCCCTCAGTCTAAAAAGAGACTCGGGAATTCCTAGATTTTCCACAGCACTAAGGCAGAAGAGGTCCTAAAAAAGGTGGAAGAAAAAGCAAAATCCATACAAATTTTTCTTCCACACCCTTCCAACCCCAAAAGGGTTCCCAGATCTACCACCAAACCAGTGGGCAGAGACTCAAAAGCAAATCCTTTCCCTGCTGTCTATGAAAGCAGTAGAACATGTTCCGGCAGAACAGATAGGCCAAGGTTTCTACGCCAGACTTTTCCTGGTGCCCAGAAAAGAGGGCACCTGGCACCCTATCCTCAATCTATCCATTCTAAACACCTTCCTGGTGATTCCAAAATTCAAACTGCTCACCCTCCAGCAGCTGCTACCTATGCTGTCCAAGGACGCCTGACTAGCCACCCTAGATCTAAAAGAGGCCTACCTCCACATTTCTATCGGGGAATCGTGCAGGATTGCCTCTGTTTCAGGGCAGGATCTCAGCACTTTCAGTTCTCTGCGCTTCCCTTTGGCTTATCCACTGCTCCCAGAGTTTTCAAAGAATGTCTGGCTCTGGCCATTGCCATTTGCAGACAAAGAAATATCCAGATTTACCCATACTTAGACTGCCTGATTCAAGCAGACAGCCAGGAAAAGCGGCTCAAGCACCTAGCCTTTGTCAAGACCTTTCTAACCTCCCTAGGGTACACAATCAACGAAAGGAAATCCAAATAGGTGCCCACCCAAAGGATTATCTTCCTGGGAGCCACCCTGGATACAGAATTCCCAGATGGCATACCTTACACCTGAGAAACAAATTTTCCTGTCCGCTTTCTCTCAACTAGCCACCAGACCCCAGCTATCTGCAAGGAAAATCTTGCAAGCTCTGGGGTTCATGGCATCTTGCATACTACTCATTCCATGTGCCAGGCTGAATATGAGTAAACTTCAGTAATACCTAAAAAACCTTTGTTGTCAACACTCTCAAGACCTGGAAACTCTTCTGTTCCCTGAATCAGAAAATATTTCCTTTGGTGGGCAACAGCATGCTCCCACAAGAACGGACTGTCTTTTTCACCACACCCCGCCGCCCAGACCCTCACCACAGACACATCAGACTATGCTTGGGGGGCACACCTGGACGGCAGGTTGATACAGGGGCAATGGAGTTCAGAACAAATCCCTCTGCACATCAGTCAAAAAGAGAGGATGGCTGTGCAGCATGCATTGACAGCTTTCAAACCCCTTCTTTCTCCAGGGGCTCTCTTGATCAAAACAGATAACACCACTGTAATGTACATCAACAAGCAGGGAGGGACTGACTCCTACCCTCTATGCATGCTGGCCATGAGACTTTGGCACATAGCCTTTGCCATGCAACTGCACCTGTTAGCACAATTCCTGCCAGGCACTCTCAACTCTCTGGCAGACCAATTAAGCAGAAATCTTCTGGACCCACACAAGTGGCAGCTCAACAGAAGAACCTTCACCCTAAAAACTCAGAAATGGGGCACCCTGGAGGTTGACCTCTTTGCCTCCCACACCAACCATCAGCTCAGCAAGTTTGCACCAGGGAGCATCATTGCATGGCTTGGAAAGTGGATGCCCTGTCCTTCCCCTGGGTCAACCTATTGGTCTATGCCACGGGTTCCCAAACTGTGCGCCGCGGTGCCCTGAGGAGCCGTGAAGCTTAGCAGCTGATTGCATGCAAGTGGTATGAGTGTGTGTCTGTCTGTCTGCGTGTGTGAGTAAATGCGTGCATGAAAGCAAGAGTCTGCGTGTGAGAGAGAGATCGGGAGAATGAGAGCGATGTGCGAGTGAATGCAGGAATGAATGAAAAAGTGGCTGTGTGTGTGAGATAGGGAGAGTGAGAGCAATGTGTGAGTGAATGCAGGAATGAAACGTGTGTGTGTGTGTGTGTGTGTGTGTGTGTGTGTGTGTGTGTGATTGGAAGAGTAAGAGGGATGTATGAATGAATGCGTAGGTGGGTGTGTGGCGTGTGGGTGTGAGACAGGGAGAGCGATGTGTGAATGAATGCAGGTATGAATGAGGAAGTGACTGGGTGTGTTTGTGTGTCCGGATTTCTGCCTCATATATTTGGTGTGTTCCTCCTAAAATCTGTACTTTTCTGGCAAATAGGTGAGGATTGAAGTAATTAAATAATTTGAGTTTGACTGCACATCCTTCAGAGAATTCATGCTAATGCAAAACCTATTATTCTGTCAACTTTCTAAGTTTGTAAGAGCAGTATTTCAAATCCGTCCCTTTTGTCCCCTCATCATTTTAGGCTTTGGCTAAAATGATGGGGTTAGGCTTTGGCTAAAATGATGGGGGGACAAAAGGAACAGATTTGAAATATTGCTCTTACAAACTTAGAAAGTTGATAGAATAATAGGTTTTGTATTGGCATGAATTCACTGAAGGATGTGGAGTCTTAAACTCAAATGTTTGTCATTATTTAATGATTTCAATCCTCACCTATTTGCAAGAAAATGCAGATTTTTGGAGGAACACACCAAAAATATGAGGCACATATCTGGACATCCTGCGAAAATCTGTACAGTTGAGAGATGTGAATCACATACACACACACACAGTCACTTCCTCATTCATACCTGCATTCAGTCACACACACACACACACACACACACACACACACACACACACACACACACACACACACACACACACACGCACACAGCCACTTCCTCACACACACACACATTTCCTCATTCATTCTCACACACACACACACACACACACACACACACACACACACACACACAGCCATTTCCTCATTCATTCTCACACACACACACACACACACACACACACAGCCATTTCCTCATTCATTCTCACACACACACACACACACACACACACACACACACACAGACACACACACACACACACACACAGCCACTTCCTTATTCATACCTGCATTCACTCACACATCGCTCTCTCTCCCGATCTCACACACACACACACAGCCACTTCTTCATTGCTGCATTCACTCACACATTGCTCTTACTCTGCTGTCCTCACACATGCATACACACAGCCACTTCTTCATTCATTCCTGCATTCACTCACACTCACTGTGAACTAATAAGCTTAACTGCAAAATGAACCACAAACTGTTCGTGGTTTATTTTGCAGCTAAGCTTATTAGTTTGCGGCGCCCCTGTGAGGAAGCCGTGGCTCTCCAGGGCGCCGCAGCACACACTTTGGGAACCCCTGAAATATGCACTTTATGTGGACTGTGGGGGGAGGAACCTTGGGAAAACCTGGATTCAGCAAGGGAGCCGAGAATCAAAAAAGTTTGGGAACCACTGTTCTGTGCCTTTCCTCCACTTCCTCTCATCCCCAGGGTACTGCTCAAAATAAAGGAGGAAAGACCTAGGACCATTCTGATAGCACCAGACGGAACCCGGCAACACTGCGCTGCCTCTCACCACTGCCCCCATGGCACCTTTTTCAGATTCCAAACCTCCTGACCCAGAGGGAAGGAGAATTCATGCCTCCCCAATTGCAAACACTCAATTTGGCAGCTTGGCATATTCCCTAACTCCGAACCAGTCTGCCAACCTCAGTAAAAACAGGTTCTAGATATTATCCGTGAGGCCGGACACCCTAGCACCAGAAAATTTTATGTTGACAAATGGAAAAGGTTCTGCACCTGGATCCAGGCTTAGGGAGCCAGTACAGCACAGCCCTCCCTCCTTCTCATCTTGGATTATTTAGCTGACCTACTGCACAGTGGCCTCTCTTTCTCCTCTATAAAAAATCATGCCTCTGCTATTTCTACTCATTTTCCCACTGAGCAGGCCCTTTTCTCACACCCTTTGATCAAACAGTTCCTAAGAGGGGCTAGCAACTTGAGGCCACCCAGAAGAGCACCGACTCTAGCTTGGGACCTTAACTTGTATTGGAAAAGCTCACCCTGTCCCCCTTCAAACCAGCTTCTTCTGCAGAGCTAAAATTTCTCTCCTGGAAAACAGCATTCCTTCTGGCCATCACTTCAGCCAGAAGAGTCTCTGAGCTGCAAGCTCTCATGGCTGTGGAACCCTTCATCATCATCCATGCTGACAGGGTATCCCTCAGAACTAACCCATCCTTCATGCTCAAGGTGGTGTCCAGAGTGGCTCTCAAGCAATCTATTAATTTGCCCACTTTTCCCTAATCCCAAGAACAAGGGGGCAAGGATTCTGCACTCTCTAGATGTGCACAGACAGCTGGACAGGACTAAATCCTTCAGGAAGTCTGATCAGCTGCTGGTTAGCTTTGCTACAGGGGAAGAAGGCAAAGCCATCTCCAAACAGTCTCCAAATGGATAGCACACTCCATCCATTTCTGCTATAAGCAACATGGAAAGCCTCCCCCCAAGGTGGTCAGGACACACTCCATCAGAGCAGCCTCCACCTCTGTAGCTTTCCTCAGAGGAGTCCCCACCAGGGACATCCTGGGGGCTGCCACTTGGACATCTGTTCACACTTTTACCAGGCATTACCACCTACCTCTCTTCTCCAAATTCAGGGCAGGATTTGCCTCTGCAGTCTAGCAGGGCTTCCTAGCCAGCCCCTAGTTTCCTTTACTGCCTCCACCCTTTTCCTCAGTTTTGGGAATCTACCCAAATGTGATGACTGCAACAGTGAAACACGAAGAACATAGTACAGTTGTGTACACTTACCATAAATGTAGATGTTAGAGTGTATTCACTGTTGCATTCCTGGTTTTCCTCTCTCCATCCCCCTTTCTTCTCTTTCTTTACAAGGGACTTATTGATATTTATTTTCCACTGGTGGGGTTTCTTCCACCAGAACATGGGTCCTACTTGGGGGCTTCTGACAGGTTACGGCAAGAAAAACTGATGTAATGGCGTCAGCTGCCTTACATTATACTACTGACGACCTGATGTTAGTCCTGGAGCGACAGCAACCAATGCAGAAGTACCAAGTCTCTGGTATTCGGGCCGGCCGAGGGCTACCCTGGCAGGGATAACCCAAATGTTATGACTGCAACAGTGAATGCACTCTAACATCTACATTATGGTCAGTGTACACAACTGTACTTTTAGGTGACTGCCATGTCAGCAAAAAGTTTTACCAAAAGCCCTTTCGATGACAGTGGGAATTCTCTTATTACCACTGTTGTATCTCCTCAGAGTAGGTATATTTTAATTTGACGGTGAGCATGGGGGCTTGCCCCCTGCAAAAAAAAAAAAAATTTACTCGAGAGTTTCTCCAATAGTGCTTTTGGTAAAACATTTTCAGAGTTTTTATCTTTCTTATGAGAGAAGGTGTCAGTATATCGGCATGCTCCCCAAAAAACAAAGTATTTATTTTATTTTGTTTTACTAATATTTTAAGTATCAGATTACAGTCAGATTTTGCTATGTGGGGCAAAATGCTTAAAATCAACTGGTAAATGTTTGAATATGTTTGTTTTAGGTATGTCTATACTTCCGAATCCTACCAATGTTCGGTTTGAATCCAAAAATTTTTATCACATACTAACGTGGAAGCCAGGAATAGGTACACCAGCAGATGCTTATTACACAGTGGCGTGGGCAGGATTGAATAACAGGTGCGTAGAAATGTTTGGTTCATGTTGTAGTTTCCACTACAATTTAAAATTCCTAGGAGTCTTTTCAAAAACATGTCCTCTTGTGTGCTGTTTACTAATGAACTACAATGTAGAATTCAACCCTATTGTGGATCATTTTATCAGGATATTCATATTTTACAAAATAAATCCTTTTCAGGCAGTGCATCTGTAGGAAACAAAAAGCTTAGCTTTTTCCAGACCACAATTCACCATGGCAGTGTTGAAATGTCTCACTAACATCTGGAAGTAAAAGTGAATTAATGAACTTGAAGTCGCAAAGAAATGGGCAGTTTGATCCCTATCCAACCAAACCTTTTTGGAAGCTAGTAATCTAACTGCCCTTGCATTAAATACAGGCTTTGGAGATGATGCCATGACTAATGGCCTCCTTATCCTATGAAGATCTCCTTAAGAAATCACCACTCTACCACAAACCTCCTCTGCACCTAGTATGCCACCTCTCTTAACCCTCCTTTCTATTCTGCCCACATAGAGAAAAAAAAGTACCGAATAACTTTTAGCCTGTATTCCAATTGGTAACCCCCTCTGTATCCAGTAGTCTCCACCCCCGCTTCATCAGGTTATGGTAGGATCACCCAAGATGCACCTTTGATCTTTACCTGTATTATAGCACCTTGCCTCACATATAGAAATGTGATGTGGTAACTCTCTTCTTCCTAAACCTTCAAAAGTCCTCCATTCCTGATGACATTGGACCAATTTCGGTTCTTCCTATTCTCAATATACTATATGAAAATCTAGTCTGCTCAAAACTGGAAAACTGTCTATAGAAATACCATGTGAAACAGCATGGCCTTTGTTCAGTAGAAGCAGAGATGGCACTTTTCACCTTCGTTGATGAGATTCTTGTACTGTTGATAAAGGATATCTCACTAGAGATGTTTCTGTTGAACGTACTAAAGCATTTGGTCTGATCAACCTCACTGTGTTTCTTGACTCTCTCAAACCCATCTTAAAGCTGTAGGCTGCTTTAACAGGTTCTTCTCCTACACATTTTTCATTGTTGAAATAGGGTCAGAATAATTATCTGCTGGGGCGGAGCCTAGATGGCCAACTGAGAGCAGTGAATTTTGAGAGCTCCATAAACTAATAATAATAATATAGGAAAACTTTTATTATTTTCAAGCTTAAAATATCAGAAATCTATAGATATACTACTAAACTACATAAATATAAATTTTGGTGGAGATATACAAAAAATTCCTGTCGAGTAACTTGGAGATGTATTGAATCTCTGAATATGAACAACTCAAAGAACTCTCATCCAGATGCTGCTTTGAAAAAAGAACTACAATTGATGACATCTACCTTACAGGATCCATCGTTAAAGATGGATGGCTTTAAAAATGACTTAGAAAACCTCAAAATAATTCTCAAAAACAGACTGATACTCTTAAGGAACTATTACAGCAACAACATACAAAAATAACAAATATAGAGACTTCTCTAAACGACATTGAAAGGAGACTCAGAGGAAAAATTCCAAAAAGAATTTCTGCTTAAACAGAACACATGGCTTCTTAACAAAATAGATGACTTAGAAAACAGGGAACTGAGAAACAACATAAGGATCTTTGGTCTGCCTAAAAACACTGAAGGAGAAGAAGACATTTCATTCTTAACCTGGATTCCTGAATTTTTAGACCTGAAAGAGGGACTTTCATTTGGAATTGAAAGGGCACATAGAGCACTCAGGGAACCTGCTTCTAACTCAACAAATACTCCACCTAGATCATTAGTTACACAATTTCTTTCATTTCTGGACAATGAACTAATATTAAAGTCTGCTTGGAGAAAATCACCCTTAAAATACAATCAAAGCCTGATAAGGTTTGACAATGATTATTCTTCCAGAATACTAGAAAAAAGGAAAAATGTCTGGCCAATAATAAAACTGTTGAAACAAAACAACATTAAAGCACAGCTGGCCTTTCCAGCCAAGATAACAATACTTTTTGCCAGTGAGATGAGAACCTTTAATGACTTAGAAAAAGCTACTATATTCATCAAAAACAACAACATTGTGTCCATCCCAGAAGAAATGGAATGGATGGCCCCTACTCTTAAAAGAATAAAAGAAACAAATCATTGGACTGAGGCTAGAAAGAAGAAACAAAAAACTGATTCCAAGATATCTGTCCCAAAAAATAACTGTCTCAACTACATCTCTCAATGTCTCAACTGATATGGTACATCACTTGTCATCTGTTTTTATTTAAAAAGGAGGATTTCTTAAACAACTGAGAAACTAATTTATGCAGAATGTTCAGAGTCCAATAATTCACAAACAAAGGTAGGGCGAGATGGGTTACTATTTACATTATATATAAGCCAAACAAAGCAACATATAATACAAACCTATAAGTTTCTGTTCCCCTACTTGAACACAATGAATACTTATCTTGTTAATTTTTCATTGTTTTTACTTATAATAATTGAAGTAATTAACTAATTCAGCAAGGTACCATTCATCAGAGTTCAGACTCAAATGTAACAAATTAACATCATATATAATAGCAGTAACAGTAGAGTGTTTTGAAAAAAAAATGCTGTCATGGAGACTAATGCCGTCTTCAGTTAAAGTATGATTTAGAAATGTCATGTATATCCTGGTTAAATAATAGTAGCAAGCTCTTAGTACAAATGTCATCATTATTCTGTCTAAATATAGTTATCAGTTATGGCTGGTATCACAGCTACAAGTGCTGTTTGATCAATCCTGATATGGTGTGCGTGGATGCAGCTGTGTCTGGCAGCTAGTATAAATGTCATTATTATTCTGTCTAAACATAGTTAATATCAATTAAGGCAGGTATTATAGCTTTGAGTGCTGTTTGATTAAGCCTGACGTGGTGTGTGTGTGTGGATGCAGCTGTGTCTGGCAGCTTTGGTATGTTGCCGGTTTCGTCTCCGGGAAGCTGTGGGTTGTAGCTTGTGATCGAGGTTTACTGATGCGTGTGTATTAGGAAGAGACATTTGGTGTTTTAGCCTGGATCCAGGGGAAGGGGGGGGGGGGGATAAAACTGTTATTTGGGATATTTTAAGTAGTTTTATACATTTGCTGAGTGAGAGGTGGGAAAGCTGGAACAATGTGTTATCTCTTGTGGCGGCTTGTTGGGAGGGTTTTTTTTTTTTTTATCTGTTTGCTCTCTGTTCTTTTACTGGCTGCTGCCTCACTGAAAGGGAAGGAATTTAGGCTTGAAGTTGAGGTGAAGTGAAGCTTTGCTTCAGGTGCATTGCGAGCCTCTGGACGCTCCCAGGTTGCTATGGTAATGGAGCGAGAGTAACGATAATGCTTAATGGCTCTGAGCAGCCTCCAAGATGATTCTCGGCAATGAAGTTTTTGGTTGGAAAAAAAATATATATATATATGTGTGTATGTATATATATATATATATATATATATATATATATATATATATATATATATATATATATATATATATATATATATATATATATATATATATATATATATATATATATATAATATATATATATATATATATATATATATATATGTATATATATATATATATATATATATATATATATATATATATATACCTATTACTTCACCGACAAGTCAAAACAGCGACACTCACATGTTGCGACTCATGAGACACTTCATAACATCGGCGTTTCAGGTAGCGATCTTCCCCTCACAGGACCCATGGTAGCACTTTCGTTTCTGTCTTTTAACGCGTAAACATTACGTCATTCTTCAAAATGTACCCTGACAGCGTTGTCCTTACCTTTTTAATAGTGAAACGAGTGCTACCATGGGTCCTATGAGGGGGAAGATCGCTTACCTGAAACGTCGATGTTATGAAGTGTCGAACATGTGAGTGTCGCTGTTTTGACTTGTCGGTGAAGTAATAGGTACCCATATATATATATATATATATATATATATATATATATATATATATATATATATATATATATATATAGGGGCTGTTTTAAACCAACACATATTGATAGCCTCCCAACACTTCATTTAGCTCATTAAGTTGATTCTTGATTAAAAAAAAAATGATGGTCTCAATTTTATATTTAAAATGTATTTTGGTCCAAACACATTAAGAACTTACATAAGAGTGGAAGTCTTGAGTTATTGTGAAAGACTAAGAGCACTTGGTCTTGCCCTTTGCAGTGGTCTGGGAGGTGAGCTTGCTCAGATGTGTTGGCCATATGGGGATAGCTGATTCTAGGAGTGTTTGGGGTTGTCGGAAGTGCTACAGAGTCATCAGATTTCCTCTGTGGAAATGTGTGGGAATGGAAGGTGTGTTGAGTGGTTCACTGGCAGAGTGGCCACTACATGGAATAGGCTGTTAAAATGGAACAGGACAAATATTGGTTTGGATATTTTAAGAACAGCCTGGAAACACACCATATGAACTAGTGAATGGTATTCTGGCAAAACTGGATGGGCATTGTTGCCCATGCTTGAAGTACTAATATGTGTGTATGTAAGGATGGAAATATACATATAACAAATAAGAAACTAGAAGGGTCTCATAATTTGAAGTCTGTGGACTGTATAAACATGCTGGGAAGGAGCTAATAATAAGTATAAACATTACAGCTCATCTCTCAAATAACTAAGCAACTGCCAAAAAAAAAAAAAAAAACCACACAATTATGTAATGTATGATTTTTAGTAAATCTAGACATAAAATATATAATCACCATATAAGATGAAGCAGTCTGCTGAATTTAGATAATAGACAGGATTTAATAACATGGGCTTGTATGTAATAACACTACTGTCTTAACTTGTCATAAGTGACGTACACTACATTGAACATCAAGGGGAAGCATGATGATTTTCTTATATAAGTAAATATGCATAACAAGTCATCTAATTCCTTTAACTTGAATTGTAGTTTTTCTAACCTATCTTGACCATATGTAATACTTAAGTGGTTACCAAGGTAACTAATGTTTATACATATCATCAAAATGACAGTTATTCAAGAGAAACAATAGAAGCCCGAACCTGAAATGTCACAGAATGCAACAATCATATTCTGAACAAATAGTATTAAATTGACAGTAGACACTCTGTTTAATAACATGGGCCTGTGTATAATAACACTACTGTTTTAACTTGTTATAAATGACATACACTATAGTGAACATCAAGGGGAAGCATGATGATTTTGTCATATGTGAATATGCATAACAAGTCATATAATTGCTTTAACTGAATTGTGTTTTTTTAACCCATCTTGGCCATACATAATACTTAAGCTGTGTTACCAAGGTAACTAATGTTTTATACATGACATAAAACTGAAGTTGTTCAAGGGAAACAATAGAAGCCTGAACTCGGAATGTCACAGAATGTAACAATCACATTCTGAACAAATAGTATTAAATTGACAATAATCACTCATTTTAACCTTTGCTGATTGTACAAAATAGAATGTTGCCACTTAAATCTAAAAACTGTCAGTATGGAAAGGGAACTTGTAATCATTAATCACAATAAGTGAATTTGTTGTTTTAACCTACAGTTTTACTAATTTTATAATAAATGACAGACATGAAAATCCTTATGTATAGGAAATGGGGGGATGCACTGATAATTAGAATGCACTAACAGTCATCAATGTTCACATAAAACAAACTTGATGCTTTAAGTAAGTTAGCAACAAAGTGATTACTTAAATGATGGCAAACAATGAAATATAACTTCTGATATATCCAGTAAAATACATTGTATTATAAATATTAGGTATAAATATTATTACCGTCTATTTATATTAAGTAATAAATTTTGAAATAATTCATCAGCAAGGGTGAATATGTTAAATAACTGTGTGCTGTAATCTTTTATTGATATGATTCATCCTACTTTACTATGATTGAATTGCTTGTCATCTATCTTTCATGTAAATATTAATTGCTTATACAATAAGTACACATTTATATTGTATTAGAATCTACAATAGTACTATACATGTTCAAAATAATATAAATATTGCATATTCCTTTTACAAATATTCTCCATATGATATTTCAATGTATGGAGCTCGGATGTTCTGCATTGTCAAGGTATGAGTGATAATCTGATGGACTTAGGTTTGTCCATCAGATTAGGAATGATTTTCATTCCATGGCTAGTGCGGAGCTTAGTTTTGTTAACATTTATTAATTTAAATTTATTTCACAAAAACATTTTTAGCATGCCTGACCAAAACATTACTCATTACTTTATTGGTAAACACTCATATAAAATTGATAACTTCCTTTAAAGCTCAAACATGTACTTTATAGTTAGCAGAGGAAAATGTTTAATAGTCACAATAAAACAAAAAATACATAGTCTAAGTAACCCATGATGGATTTTACTTTATTATCTTTAAGTACCAATGGCTTAAACAATCCTAGCAAGAGATCAAATCTAATGAACTATTTAAAACTGAACAAAGCACAAATTCTTTCTTCAAGAAACTCATTTCAAAACAAATAATTACAAATGGAATCCTAAGGAATATATGATATTGGCACAATCCACTTAGTCAAAGACAAAAGGGGGTAGCAATTTTATTGAAAACAAATGTGATTAACCCAGAAATCATTTAGAAGTATGAAGTTAAAGAAGGCCTTATGGCATTAGTAATAGTTAAATATAATAGAATATGGACCCTAGCCAATCTGTACTTGTTCCCAGGCATTGGAACAGGAACTGTTAAAACACTTTGGATTTAATTTCCAATAGTTATAAAGGCAACTTCATATTAGGAGGAGATTTTAACTGTATATTTGATATTTCTGAAACTACAAATAAAAGATTGCTGTGTACATCTGCTGTATCAAAAAAGCTTTAAACAAGTGAATAGAATCATTTCATCTTGTAGATACTTGTTTAAAGAAGATAAATAGTTGTTGTTTTCCCATCAAGATCACAGATTTGGTATCGAAACTAGAATAGGTAAAATATTTTCTGCCCATGACTTGCACTGTAAAATCATTAATTTTTCAATCAGTCCTTGCCCCTTTTCAGACCACAATTCATTGATACTAAAACTTTAAAATGGGTACACTCCAGAATTCCAGCATATATAATTAAAATTAAAGAGTTCAAACCTTGGTTATTATATGAATTACAGTTCTTCTTGGGTATTAATTACACCACGGAGATACAAATCAGAGAGTGGGATTTTAAATTATTAGATCTACAATCCAAACTTTTGTCAGTAAAACCTGAAAAAATATCAAAATCATTTGGGGATTAAAAATAAGAAGTATTAAACAGTAAATACAACGAAATTCTAACACATAAAACTAGTTTAGCTTTAGAAAAGCTAAAAATTAATGCATTGGCCGCTTCTCCCAAATAGCTTCATAATTTATCCATAAGAATCAAAATGCATTCAAAAGTTAATAACATTTAAAGTATCCTCCATGAAAAGAAAGGGAAAAAAATGTCTCGGATATAGGTGACATTCTTGATGCCTATAGAAATCACTATATGGAACATTTCCAGACAGAAAATGTACTTAACTATCAATTAAATCTAGATGAAAAATGTTCTAATAAAAAAGATACCAGAAAAATGAAAACCAAGTCTGCAAGCATCCATATATCCTACAAAAAATTACAGATACAATAAAAGAGGGTAAAAATAATAAAGCTGCAGGTATAGATGGCATAGTTATGGAAATACATAAACTTTTTCCTTCAAAGATACTATCTCTCTTCCATAAAACTATTAGAAATTCAGTCACAAGCTTTATTACCACCCTCTTGAAGATATTCCTTAATCACACCAATCCTAAAGGAAAACAAATCCCCAAACCTGTGTACCACATATAGACCTATATCATTATTAAATAATGACTGTAAGATATTTATGATGGTATTAACTAACAATGAAAATACCACTATCCAAAACAATAAATAATGATCAAACTGGATTTATATATCATAGACACACACATGACAATATTAAAAGGATAATTTATCTTATAGATTATATTAATAAAGAAAATAATGAAACACTCTGCTTATAGAGAAAACCTTTGCTTCCCTAAATTGGGACTATTTATTCAAAATCTTAATGCTCTTTCAATTTCCTGCATCTTTTGTTCATCTCATATATATATATATATGTGTGTGTGTGTGTGTGTGTGTGTGTGTGTGTGTGTGTGTGTGTGTGTGTGTTTATGTTTTATATATATATATATATATATATATATATATATTATATATATATATATATATATATATATATATATATATATATATAATATATATATATATATATATATATATATATATTATATATATATATTATATATATATATATATATATATATTATATATATATATATATATATATATATATATATTTATATATTATATATATATATATATATTTTTTATATATATATATATATATATATAATATATATATATATATATATATATATATATATATATATATATATATATAATATATATATATATATATATATATATATATATATATATATATATATATATATATATATATATATATATATATATATATATATATATATATATATATATATATGGGTCTCCTTTACTTTACCGAAACGACACTTCACCGACACGCGGAAGACCGAGACGAAACTTTTTTTTTTTAATTCTGTTTCTGTGCACCTTTTTGTGTTGCCGATCACATATCTAACGCGGTTGTTTCCATTGTCAGGAAATGGCCCACTTTGTTCCATTAGGGATCATCTCTGTGGTGGGTTTAACATCTGTGTGCACTCCCACCACATAGCTCCATTTCGGCCACACCGCTCTACAGTCTAGTGGTGCTGCGGCCTTCTGCTTTCGGTATTGTAGCTCGTGGGCATTTGTCTCGCGATCTACATGCCGGAACTAACTAATTCCCCACCTTAATTATTCTCATTTTCTTTATGATCCTGCATAACCTCTATTTTCTTCCAACCGTTACTATACTTAGGATATGTACAATATTATCTTTTTCCAGCTTCAAAAATAATCCCACAAGCCCACCTCCAGTCCATAGGCCTCTATCATTATACATTGTTGTAGTGTCTGTCACTTATTTGCATACAGTTTTTAAAAACAGTCTTTCAGTGCTTCCTTAAAACCCCTTCTTTTGAAATTGTACAGTAATTCTCTTTAGTCTATCTATTAAAAGTTTGCACCAGACAAGAATTCCATGGTCTACAGTTTTTTTTTCCAGACCTCTGTAAGAACTTTTCCATATATTGCCTAGTCTCAAATATAATGTCACAAAAAGTCTGTAAGATGAATAAAGGCTCTTACCTCGTTAGGTGATATTCCCAAGGCTGCGATAACTGTGTTCCATACCTTCTATCTTGAGTTCTTTTTCTTTCTGCTGAGTCAACTAACTTCAAGACTTCTCTTCCTCCCTGTTTGTTTTTTGCCTTCTTTCAGTGTTGTTGCATATGATTTTTTTTTACCTTGTGTAGCTTCTTTCACTTCCTCCTGGATTTTATTCATAATGTTGCCTCAAGATGGTGCCATCTTGCTTTCTGGTTCACCCTGCACAATCATTTCCTTGAGATAATCATCCTGCAACCCTCACGACTGGATGGCTGTAACAATAGATGTTCTTCGTGTTTCACTGTTGCAGTCATCACATTTGGGTTATCTGCTTGCAATAGCCCTCAAGTCAGCCTAATTAAAAAGTCTTGGGTCCTGCGACGGTTGCTGTCTCTTCGTCCGTGACGTCAGGGGTATAAAACATGCAGCCAACGCCATTACATCAGTCTTTCTTGCCGTGTGGTGCCCGAAGCAGATGCAGTTGGCAAGTTCCGGTCGGCTGACTCCTGAAATTTTTGTTTTAGAGTTTCAGAACTGAAGTCTTCAACTAAAAACTAAGTACCCCGTTGGGGAAACTTTTTCTTGCTCTAAACCGATGTCAGTAAAAGTAAATAATTGCATTTCTTGTGGAAAGCAAATACCTCATAAAGATTTTCATTTGTACTGTATTCCTTGCCTAGGCCCTGACCACGACGTACCTCGCTGTCAGTTTTGTGCCTTATTTAAACCACGAACTATCCGTCTTCGGTATATTTTCGCTTCTAAATATTTTGGTGCTCGGTTCAATTATCCAGATATGTCTTCGGTAAGCCATCCGACTACCGACATTCTGAAGAAATACAAAAATAAAGACAGAGACAGGCCGCTGAGGTCCAAAGCTACCGACAACGCTTCTCCTAACCCGGTGCCAGTTCACCGGTACCAAGTGAGGTGCTTTCGCAGCCCCTGATACCCACTACTTCAGATTTGCAGGCCTCTACTGAGATCCATTCGGAGTCCGGCATGCCGCGAGATGCTTCAACTGTGGAGCCTGTGGATGTCTGTACCTTGGATGGATCCAGAGCCGCTGTGCAGGCACTGGCTTCTGGGGGTGTATTCAGGCCCTACTGACTTGCATATTAAACCAACGTCATCTTCTTCTTCTTCTTCAAGGCCTAAAACTCGAACCATGCCTAGAAAACTGCCACCCAGACCGTATGGTCAGGCCTCTATGGCTAAAAAACAAATGATAAGAATGGCTGAAGACCTTTTATTTATTTTACATTTTTTGACCGGGGTAGTCTAAATGGATTTATGTCCATTTTCAGTAGAGTCCCGGGGAGATGAGCTCCAAGTGATTACTAGACTACTAACATACAGGTACTAGTTGTTATAAAGTTAAATAATACAAATTTTAAACAGTTCAGGAATCTTCACAGCTTATACAAAAAAAAATGTTACAAGCATTAAATAAGATATTTTAGACTTTATGTTCAAGACTTCATTAGTAACTAGAAAGTAATTGTTAAACAAATGCATACTTCAAGTTTCAACAGTTCAGCAATGCTCACAGTTTAAACAATACTTGTTGCCTGCCTTAGGTAGGATGCTTTAGAATGATATGCAGAAGAATTTAACTAAGTATTTTAAATTATATAAGACATGTTTTGCCAAGGATAGGCCTTGATCTAAAATGATACAGATAGAGCAGGAATTAGGTCTTAAGAGAGGGTATTTGGGATATAGTATGAGATTAGTCTGGATTTGTACAGGGACATAACCAGTGGGTTTTAAGATAGAGTTTCAGATTGTGTTTAAAAAGTGTAAATGAAGACAGTGATGTAAGTTCATGGGGGAGTTGGTTCCAATACTTTCCAACTGCATTTGAGAACAGAGCATCTCCTGCCATATTATTAGATTTACATGTTGATACAACTAGTTTATTAGATGAGCGTAAAGTTGAAAGGTTCTTATATTGGGTAATGAGACTAGCAAGTAAAGGGGTATTGGTAGGTTGGAAAAGGGTTTTGTGTGCAATGGTGAGTTGTTTAAAGTGAATCTGATTCAGAAGCTTTAACCAGCCTAATTGTTTCATATTATGGCAGTGATGGGTCCTAAAGGAGGAAGCAGTAGCAAATCTGGCAATGCTATTGTAAGCATTGGCTAGCTTGTTAAGGTTATTTTTTGACAAGTTAGTATATATGGAAGAAGCATAGAGAAGTGTGGAGATAAGGTGGGAATAGGCAGTAGTGGTTCTGGCTAGTGGGGAGAGAAAGGGTTTTATCCTATAGAGGGAGCTTAGATGTTATTCGTGTTTCACTGTTGCAGTCATTACAATTGGGTTATCCTGCTGGTAGGTTACCCTCAGTTGGCCTGAATTCCAGATTCTAGGTCCGGCGTCAGTTGCAGTCGCCTCTTCCCTGATGTCAGTGGTATAAAAGATGCAGCCAACGCCATTTTCTTCTGTCTTTCTTGCCATGCGGTGCCTGAAGCAAAAGCAGTTTGCAAGTGCCGGTCGGCCGACTCCTGAAATTTTCCTGTTCGAATTTCAGATCCGAAGTCTTCATTAAAAGCTAAGTACCCCATTGGGGAAACTTTTTTCTTGCTACAGACCGATGTCAGAAAAAGTTAATAATTGTATTTCTTGTGGGAAGCAAATGCCTCATAAGGACTTTCATTCTTACTGTATTCCTTGCCTAGGCCCTGACCACGACGTTGCTAGTTGTTGGTTTTGTGCTAGATTTAACCAACGCACTATTAAGTGCCGGTACGATTTTGCATTTCACTATTTTGGCAGAAGATTTAATTATACGATGTTGTCGGATAGCCATCCAACTACCGGAATTCACAAGAATCGCAAAGAAAAAGAAAAAGACAGGCATCCGAGGTCCAAAACTGACGACGAGGCTTCTAAGCCAGTCGCTGGTTCGCCGGTTCTCAGTGAGGCACCTTCGCAGCCCCTGACGACTGCTACTTTATACCTGCAGGCCGCTACCGACTCCCACGTGGAGTCGACTAGGCCGCTGGAAACTCAAGGTATTGGATCTTCAGAGACTATTCCCTCAGATGGGTCCGGAGCCGCTGAACAGGCATCGGCTTCTGAGGGTGTTTTCAGACCTACTCAATTGCTTCAAAGGCAAAGACTAAAGCACCTTTAAAGACAAAGAAACAAGTACAACAGCCTCATGGACAGGCCTCCATGCCCAAAAAACAGATGCTCAAAATGGCTGAAGACTTAATTACTTTGATCAGGGGTTCCCATCCCCCTCCTGATAAGAGGCCTAGGCAAGAGACAGAATATGAATCTTCAGATCAGGTTTCCATTTCATCTGATTCCTCTTCTAATCAGGAATACTCTCTTCCTCCCTATGAGGATTATGATGCTGAAGAATCTATTCCTTCAGCCTCTCCTCCTGAGGATTACTCTTTTGGGAAACTTTGCATACCATGAGGGAGCATTTCCACTGGGAGAGCCAAGATTATTCAGAATCTAAGAAAAGGCTCAAGAGATTTCCTTTTACTACCACAACACGGGCCCCTAGCTATTCCACCTGTTTTGTAGATGATGTATTTTCAGAGTCCAGTCTGACCTCTGACTCCTTACCTCCAGCTCCTGTTAAGCCGGACAGATACTACAGGGTTCCTGACTCTCATAAATTCCTTTTCAAAAACCCTGCTGCTGACCCAGAAACTATCTCTCAGGGTCCTAAAGGGGCCAAGGCTTCCACTGCAGAAAACCCTACCCCCTCTGACAGGGATTCTAGGGCACTGGACAGATGAGGAAAAAAAAATTACACTTCTGCTACCTTGGCTATAAGGGCTTTAAATTGTCAGTTTCATATGCTCAAATATCAGCAATATATTATGTCACTGCTTAAACAGAAAATGTTGATAAATTCTGAATGCGCAGAAAACAAAGAAATGCAGGATTTATTGCATGCAGCTGCACAAATTGGAAAGCATACTTTGCAATGTGGTTTTGATTCTCTGGAGGCCTCCTGCAGGGCCGCTGTTACAGGTTCTGTCATTAGGAGGCATGCTTGGTTAAAGGAACAAAATCTACCTGATCATGTTAAAGCAAAATTATTAGATGCTCCATTACAGCATGATACCTTGTTTGGTGTTAAAGCAGAAGAGGTGTTATAGAAAATGGAGGTCAAAGCTAAATCTATGCAAACAGTCAAGGATTTCTTACAGGTACAGCCCCCAAGATTCAGCAGACACTGGCCTACAAATAATTGGTCCTTTCCAGTGTCAGACAGGCCACAAAGAGGCAGATATAGACACCCTAGAGGCAGATCCCAGCCCCAAGGTTCATACAGATCTAAACAATGGGGTGCTTCTACCTCCAAAAGTGGAGAAGACAAATTACAGCCATACAGGAAACAGTCCCAATGACTCCTCCCTGCCTCCGCCAAGCACTTATCTTCTGGCAGCACCTTTAGGGGGAAAACTAGCACTTTTTTCTGAAAATTGGCAGATAATAACCCAGGACAAATGGGTCTTAGACATAGTGTCACAAGGCTACAAGTTTCACTTTCATACCCTGCCTAGGGCAAACTGTTGGCCAGACCTGCCAAAAAACCAATGGGCAGAGGCACGAAAAGAAGTCTCATCCCTCATGGACATGAGGGCCATTCAACAAGTACCAGAGCAAGAGCAGGGACAAGGATTTTATTCAAGACTGTTCTTGGTACCCAGAAAGGACAAAGCCTGGAGACCAATACTGGACCTATCGATTCTAAACCTATATCTGGATATACCAAAATTCAAAATGTTGACTCTACAGCAGCTTCTGCCCATGCTGGGCAGGAAGGCTTGGCTTGTGACGTTAGACCTAAAAGAGGCATACCTGCATGTCCCAATCTGACAAGCATGCAGAAGATACCTCAGATTCAAAGCTGGCTCGATGCACTACCAATTCTCTGCACTGCCCTTTGGCTTATCTACTGCGCCCATGGTCTTCACAAAGTGCCTGGCACCAGTAATTGCATTCTGCAGACAAAGAGGAATACAAATATATCCTTACTTGGATGACTGCCTCAAGCAGAGAACAAGGACATTCTACTACAGCATCTGGCGTTTGTAAAGAGATTACTAGCATGCCTAGGGTACATAGTCAACGAAAAGAAATAAAAACTAGTACCCTCTCAAGAGATAATATTGCTGGGTGCAAGCTTAAATACAACTGCCCAGATGGCTTATCTCATGCTTGACAAACAAAGGCAACTGACTACCTATTTCAAAATGTTGGCAAGAAAAATTCTGCAGGTTTTGGGCTTCATGGCATCCTGCATTCTACTAATTCCATATGCAAGACTGCATATAAGGAAACTTCAGTGGTACTTAAAAAGTGTTTGGACTCAACATTGCCACAGCCTGGAAACAGTAATTACCCTCATTCCCTGCCTGCAACAGGAGTTTCGATGGTGGGCGAAGGCCTGTCACCAGAACAAGGGACAGCCATTCACTTTACCCCCAGCCAGACAGATATTAACAACGAATGCATCACATTATGTCTGGGGTGCCCACATGCCAGGAAGATGTATTCAAGGCACATGGTCTGCAAACCAAATGCATCTGCATATTAATCAAAAAGAGATGCTAGCTGTTCAGAATGCCCTGACAGCCTTCAAGGACCTACTTCATCCGGGACAACTACTGATAAAGACAGACAACACCACCGTCATGTGGTATATAAACAAGTAGGGAGGCACTCATTCTTAACCCCTTTGCAGACTAGCCATGACTTTGTGGCACACAGCATTGACTTACCAAGTACATCTGCAGGCACAATTCCTGCCAGGAAAGATAAATACTCTGGCAGATGAACTAAGCAGAAACCTCATGGATCCCCACAAGTGGAAATTGGATCCACGAGTCTTCAGCATGATAACAAGGAAATGGGGATGCCTGGACTTAGATCTATTTGCCTCTCCTCACAACTGCCAACTAAAGAGGTTCTGCACAAGGACTTATCACAGACAAGCATGGAAAGTGGATGCCCTATCTTTCAGCTGGAAAAACCTAGCAGTATATGCCTTTCCTCCACTGCCTGTCCTCCCCAAGGTACTCTTAAAGGTCAGACTAGAGATGCCAAAAGTTATACTGATTGCCCCAGACTGGCCCCGCCAGTACTGGTATCCAGTCCTAAGGAACTATCTCAATGCCCAGCCTGGACCTTACCTCAGATACCTCATCTACTGTCCCAACAAAACAATCAGATTCTGCACAGCCAGCTCAAGATCTTAAATCTGGCAGCATGGCGGATAATGTAGTCATACAAAACACACCTCTCACTAAAACAGTGATGGATGTCATTTTGGAGGCCAGGAGGCCTAGTACCAGAAAATCTTATGCTGAAAAATGGAAGAGATTCTGTGCTTAGAACCAGGCACAAGGAATTGACACAGCTGTACCAAGTATTCCTCAGATTTTGCAATACTTAACTGAGATGCTGGACAAAGGCCTATCCTTTTCATCAATTAAAATTCATGCCTCTGCCATTTTGGCTCATTACAATACAGAGCAACCAATCTTTTCTCATCCTTTATTAAGGCAGTACCTCAGAGGAGCCAAAAACCTAAGGCCTCCAAGGAGGTCACCAATACTTGCATGGGACCTCAATTATGTCTTGGAAAAACTCACCCTGCCTCCTTTTGAGCCAGCCGCTATGGCTGATATAAAGTTTTTATCTTGGAAAACAGCTCTGCTCCTAGCAATAACCTCTGCAAGATGAGTCTCAGAGCTACAGGCACTCATGGCTGTGGAACCTTTTATCATTTTCTATCCAGACAGGGTTTCTCTGAGAACAAACCCGACATTTATGCTTAAGGTAGTGTCCAGTGTGGCCCTTAACCAAACTATTCATCTGTCTACCTTTTATCCAAACCCACAGAAAAAGGGGGAGAGAATTCTGCATTCTCTGAACATACACAGACAGCTACGCTTCTACTTTAACAGAACCAAAACTTTCAGAAAGACAGAGCAATTACTAGTGGCATATGCTTCAGGATCACAAGGAAAGGCTATCACAAAGCAGACTATTTCAAAGTGGTAGGCCACTGCATTCGTTTCTGCTATTCACAACATGGCAGGCCAGTGCCTCAGGGCATTAGGCCACATTCGACCAGAGCAGCAGCCACTTTAGCAGCCTTCCTCAGGGGAGTACCAACCAAAGACATTTTAGAGGCTGCTACCTGGAGTTCAGTGCACACCTTTACAAAGCACCATCATTTACCACTCTACTGTAAATCCAGGGCAGGCTTTGCCACTGCAGTTCTGCAGGACCTCATAGCCACTCCTAATGCTATTTAGCTCCAGCCTCCAACCATAGCTTTGGGATTTAACCCAGTTGTAATGACTGCAACAATGAAACACGAAGAACGTAGTACAGTTTTGTACACTTAGACGTTCGAGTGTATTCACTGTTGCAGTCCAGGTTACCCACCCGCCATCCCCCATATCTTTGCTGGAACTTATCTGTACTTCTCTAATCTATAAAACCTATGTGGTGCATTTCCTTGTAGATGAAGGCAAAATATATTTTGGTGCATGCATGCTTTGTTGACATTTTAGCCTACCCTTTTGGGGGCACCTGACATCCGGGCCAAGAAAAACTGAAGAAAATGGCGTTGGCTACATCTTTTATACCCCTGGCGCACTTACATCAGGGAAGAGGCGACTGCAACCGACGCCAGACCTAGACTTTGGAATTCAGGCCAACTGAGGGTAGCCTGCCAGCAGGATAACCCAATTGTAATGACTGCAACAGTGAATACACTGCAGTTATGGTAAGTGTACACAACTGTACTTTTCCTGTTGACAGTTTTTATGGTATTGTTGATTTGGGTTTCAAAGTTCAGGTTATCAATGGTTACCCCTAGAAGTTTAGTTGTTTGATCGGGAGATATGAGTGTACCATTATTGGATAAGACTGAAAAGTTCACTGGCAGTGATTTACGGGTAGGAGTGAAGAATAGTTTGTTTTTTATGTGGTTCAAGAGGAGGCAGCATTGTAGAAACCAATTTTCTGTTTTATTGAACATTGTCTGAGTTGATCTGTAGTTGGGATGGAGATTTAGCTGCACACATTATTGTTGAATCATCTGCGTATTGTACACAGTTAGTTAAAGGAATAGCTAGGTTGAGGTCATTGATAAATATTGAGAAAAGGAGGGGGCCCAATATAGAGCCCTGAGGAACACCTAGGGTAACTGGGAGATGGGATGAGAGGTTTTTGTCCCATAGCACTGCCTGCTGTCTAGTATCAAGGTAGAACTGGAACCATTTTATAGTCTTTGTGTCCAGAGAGAAAGATTTTAGAATATTGAGAAGTAAGTGGTGGTTGACCATGTCGAATGCTTTTGAAAGGTCGATGAAAAGTGCTGAAGAGAGAAGATCGTTGTTACGGTTTTTATTGATACTGTCAGTGAAGGATAGAAGTGCAGTTGTTGTACTGTGGAAAGGCCTGAAGCTGTGTTGAGATTTCCCAGTAAATTGTTCTGGAGTAGATGGTCTAGTAACTGTCTGTGGATGCACTTTTCCATTATTTTAGCTAATGGGGAAAGTAGAACTATGGGACGATAGTTAGAATATTCTCTGGAGTTTCCAACCTTGTGCAGGGGGATAGTGTAGGAGATTTTCCAGATGGTGGGAATAGTGCTTTCTTGTATGGTTCTATTTATCAGCAATGATACAGGATAAGCTATGACTCTGGCTGCCTTTTGCAGGTATTCAGCAGGTAGCTGGTCAGTTGAGGGGGTAGTAGGTTTTAGTTTACTTAAGAGGTTGCAGATGAGGGAAGTTGGGACAGGTTGCAGGTTTAGAGTTGGGAGAGAGTTAGTAGTATTGATTGGAAGAGCAGAGCTATCTGCTGTTAGTTGATTAGCAAGTGTTTGGATGGTCTCAGTGAAGAAGGTATTAAAAGTATTAGCAGTTTGCTTTGGATTTTTCGGAATTTGATCCTATAGGGGGTGGTGTTGCGGATTGGCCTGGTTGAAGTAGTCTGTTTATGCTAGCCCAGAGCTTTTGTAGATTATTTTGGTTGGTCTGTTGGAGGTGGAAGTAAATGTTTTTTTTTATCTTCGAGTATAGCTTTCTTAAGTCTCATTTCATTTTTGCCTGAATTGTTGTTGGTCTACGGGGTTTTTAGTTGTTCTCCATAGTGCCCAAACTTTATTTATCTGTTGTATTTTCTGCCTGGTTTTCTTTGTAAGCCATGGGGTGGGTTTAGATTTAATTTTGATGGAACACTTTGGTGCATGTTGGTTAAGGATTGTTAAGAATTTTGAGTTAAAGTAGTTTATTGCTTCGTCAAGTGGGAGGTATTTTATAGGTGACCAATCACATTCTTTTAGTTCAGCTTGGAAGTTATTGGGATTAAAGTTTCTGTTGCTTCTTATTGTTTTATATATGGTTGGGTTTTGTGAGCTTGACCTTTGCCTGATTATGTGAGACAATGGTCACTTACATTGTCAGGGAGGGTCCCTACATTATAGAGTTGTTGGTGATTATTTATTAAAATCCAGTCTACTATGGATTCTTTATTGGGTTTATTAATTCTGGTTGGGGAGTTAATTGTTTGTGAGAAGCCATTAAGGTTAATATGGGAGGTTGGTGATTCAGTAAAGCAGTCCTTCCAGTCTATATTAAAGTCTCCAAGAATTCTTGTCTCTTGGGGAATTTTTGTGGAGAGTTAAGCAAGGATACCTTCCAGAGTGGTGGTGATGTTACCAAAGGGCAAGTAGATACGTATTATATTTAGGGATTTGCTGGGATTAAGTAGTTTGGTGCTAATGATTTGTGCATTGTTTTCAGAAGAGGAACCGAGATCTAGTATAGATATTTGTAGCCCTTCTTTATAGAGGATAACAACACCCCCTCCGTTTTTTTTTACTTTACGGTCTTGTCTCAGGTTGTTGTACCCAGATGGAATAATTTCCACATCTTGTGTAGTGGATTTTAGCCATGTTTCTGTTAAACACAGTATATCAAAGGAATAAACATCCAGGAGAGCATGGAGGTGGGCAATTTTATTATTTATGCTGTGAATATTGAGGTGAGCTGTATTTGAGTGAGTTGGGAGATTTAGATGGGATATTTGGAGTAGAGGGAACATGTATTTGTGGCTCTGTGCTTGTTTTTTTGCCCTTGTCCTGGATTAGGATGAATGTCCTCATCTAGTAAGGAGAGCTGTAATAGTTTAAGGGATTGTGGAGGTTAAAGTAATGGTGAAGAGTTTTTTTAGGTTTTTAGATGGTTGTATTTGATATGGGTCAGTCTGTGATATTTTGCAGATAAATAGCTAGGTAAAGATGTTATATTTATGTGTTCTGGGGAGTTAGAGGTATAGTACTTGTGTGTGCATTAGGGAAGTTCAGCTGTAAATATTTTGACTGTTCAGATGAGGTTAGCAGGTAGGCTGCTGTTGGAGAAAGTAGGAGAAAGACATTGATTAGGAGCCTTAGTTGGATTTGGAAAGGTCGTGTTTGCATAGTGACTAATAAGCTTACTGGTGTTCTTTAAAGGGGAGGAGTTATACTAGGGGTGATTAGAGAGAGGTGTATGTGGAATGTTAACAAGATGTCTATTGTGATTGGATTGGAGAGGAAGAGGGTGTGGTGAGGATGTATAATCTTAGGAGCAGTAGGGGTGGGTGGGAATTGGGATTAGGGGAGCGGAGTGAGCCCGCAGGGCGAACGGAGCGGGTAGAGATGAGAGGTAAGGAGCTGAAAAGAACAATCAGTTGAAGCAGGGATTACAGTAGGTAGGTAACCCTAAATACTGGAATAAAGTTAAAAGAGTAGATAATAGAGCTATTTGGAGGGTGTGTGAGAGCTAACCATAAAAATAAATAGATGTTTTGGGCTACAGTTTAATAGCAAGTCTGTGGATAAATAGTGTATAGCAAAGGTGTAGTACAGGTCAGGAGAAAGCTTCAAGGCCTGGAAGTGACAAGTCTGCCACCTGGTGGCACAAATTAATTTATTGTAAGCAGGGTAAAAAAGGAGGGAGTTTAGGTTCCTAATGCAAGAAAAGGAGTAGTGGCTCCGAGTGTCTTTAAATGGTGGAAAAAGTAGATTAGACTGAGGGAGTAAAGCTGCTGGTTTTCGTGGCTAGCGCTTTGTAGCCACCTAGATCTAATAATAAGTTATAGGCTATACTGGCCATGATAGTTTAGACATGTACTTGCATGCTGCCTTTACTGAGAAAGTTATAGGTTGCTCAACTGTGGAGACTGAAGGGAGTTTGGACAGGATCCTTGTTCTTCAGGTTGTTAGTTTCTGTGTCCTAGAGCAGTGTACTCAGATTGGAGAGCTGGGATTGTTTTAGGAGGAAAAGAGAGAGAGAAAAATAGTAGAAACAAGATATTTAGTTTAGTATCAAAGGCATTGTAATTAAACAGAATATTACAAGCCTATAATTGCATAGAACTGCACAAAAATGTAGTTCAGGCATTCAAGTTCTCAAGTTGTCTAGAAAGATGCATCACTCCTTACAAGTCTTCTAATCAGTATTATAGCAAGTCCTTATCAAAAGTAAGTCAGCAAAATTCTGGTCAAATCTTATTCGAACTAGGCTAGGAACAAGACTATAGGAAGCTACAAGGAGTATATCCAGTTAGGTAACAATGATAGCTGTTAGTTATCCTTAGTGCTAACACTATACAGCAATAACTGTAACTATAGCTTACATTAATAATGTAGTTCACGCTTTTTATTAACAGCTCATATATGTAAATAAATACTGCAGATAGTAACTATATATGTAAGCCTATATGTGCTTAAGCTTAATGAACCTAAGTATTGTAAAAGCATAGCATGGTTAAATAAGCTTATACAATTATTCCTGTATGAATGCTATCTGCTAAAACATTTACAATTGTTACAGCACTCTCAATGTTTTTAATCCTAGACCTGAAACAATAACCTTAGGTAGACATTGCAGGGAAGTAGATTTCTCTAACTTAATGCAGGGACCTTGGATGTAGTAAATATGTGGGAGCGTTAAGAAAAGTAAAGACTCGAGCATTAAAAATCCTACATTAAATTACCATATGGGGCATCTGATTTAAGGTGGTGCAGCTTTTACATCAATGTTTAAGACTTAAGGAACATCCTTCAGGTAGTGTACTGTAAAATCAAATTCACTTAGCAATACTTAAAGTCAGTATGTGTAGTGGTACACTAATTCATTGAGGACAAACCTGATTTCTAATGTAGAAGCTGTGGGTGTGGATATTTAGCTAAGGCAAAACTCAAGTTTAGAGTTAGCCTCTCCGTTCTTGTTTTCTTTTATTGTTATCTATATTGGCTAGTTGCAGTGCAGTCCTAGCGTTCTCACATATACCTCTTATCCTTGTTGAAATTTACAAATGCTACTTGTGTAAAAATCAACCACGTTCATACGTTTCACATTAAATTTGCTAGTAGAGATGCAGTTAGTGATTACCATAAGCACCTATTACTCTAGATGCAATCTTAAATGTAGGCAAGTACGTCTCCTCCTTTATTTCTTAGTCTGCTTTTAAACTATATTAGCTAGAGTATTCCGTTATGGCTTTCCGGACACTCCGCTAATCTGTGGTGAAGATGTAAGTAAGAGCCAAATTATGACTTCGCACAGGTATCCCAGCCCCGATACCGCTCTGCTATTGCATTCTCTAAACGTAAGTGGAAGTTGCAGCAAATTGGTCTTATTGTGAAGACAACAATACAGAGACCAGATTTAGTAAGATGCTGTTTAAATAAGGTTCTTACATTTAGTGCAGCGTGAGTTAGGGAAACAATAATAGTGTGGAAAAAGCTGTGGCCGAGCACAATTGTACAAACTCTGTGTGTACCTTAAGGTAGTACCATATCAGATATACTGAATATAGTGGGGTGTCTTCAAAAAGGTGGAAATTACGACGAGTTCCTTTAAATGATAAAAACAAAATTGAAGAGAAAGTGGAAAAGTACTTCCTAATGGGGTTCTTAGAGGTAGGGCACCGTAGGTTTAGAAGCTGTTTAGTTCTTCCAAGTTCCTTATGTGAGGTTGGTCGCTAAGGACTCTCCACCTGCATGGCGCAGTTTGAGAAGCCTAGGTTTAGATTGTTCTTAAAATGAGATGTGAGATACCCTTTACGTGGCTTCTCAGTGCCACGTTAGCCTTATTACTTAAATCAGGGGAAGCCAACCTTCCCCCTCTAAGAGACCTAGGACTGAGTTTGCTTATGATACTTCTGACCAGGGTTCTGAAATTATTTCTGTTTCCTCTGATGACCAGGATTTACCCTTATTGACCTATGAGGATTCTGATGCAGAGAACTCTATTCCCTCTGCTTCCACCCCAGAGGATTTATCTTTTGGTGAAACCTTGCATACTCTTAGGGAGCATTTTCGTTGGGAAAGTCAGGATTTCTCTGATTCTAAAAAGAGGCTTAGGGATTTCATACTCCTGCCCTAGCACAGGCCTTTAGCTATCCCTCCTGTACTAGACATTGTTGATGATGCCTTTTCAGAATCTAGCTTGGCCCCTGATTCTTTACCTCCTGCTCCCAGAAAACCTGATAGATATTACAGGGTTCCTGACTCTCACAAGTTCCTTTTCAAAATCCTACTGCGGATCCTGAGACTATTTCACAGGGACCCAAGGGCATTAAAGCTACTACTGCCAAAAATCCTACCCCCTCTGATAGAGACTCCAGGGCGCTAGATAGATGGGGTAAGAAGGTATACACTTTTGCAACTTTGGCTATTAGGGCCTTATACTGTAACTTTCATATGATAAAAGTATCAGCAGCATATTATTGGATTGCTTAAACAGAAAATTATGTTGATTCCTGATTGTGCTGAAAATAAGGATTTACAGGATTTAATGCATTCTGCTGAACAAGTTGGAAAACGTACTTTGCAATGTGGTTTTGATTCACTAGAGGCATCTTGCAGGGCTGCTGTCACTGGGTCTGTACTTAGAAGGCATGCTTGGCTTAAGGAGCAATCCTTGCCAGATCATGTTAAAGCTAAATTATTGGATGCTCCCTTAAATCACGACCACCTGTTTGGCAATAAAGCAGAAGATGTTCTTAAAAAGATGGAGGAAAAAGCTAAATCTATGCAAACTGTTAAAGATTTCTTACAAGTACAACCTCCAAGATTTAGTAGGCATTGGCCTTTTAAGAACTGGTCCTTTCCTGCCTCTTCCAGGCCTTCTCAGTCCAAACCCAGATCCAGCAGAACACCCAGGCTTCAGTCCCAGGGTGTGCACAGGACTAAGCAGTGGGGGGCCCCCACTTCCAAATATGGGAGTAGTAAAACCCCCATGGTAAACTGTCTGAATGACTTAACTTTAAGACTTCCAAGCACTTCTCAACTGACTGCCCCTTTTTTTTGGGGGGGGGGGTATTGCTGTACATGCAAAAAACTGGGAACTCGTTACCCAGGACAAATGGGTTTTAAATATAGTGTCCCAAGGATACAGAGATACAGATTTCACTTCCACACACGTTACCAACCCCAAACGGTTGGTCAGATCTACCCCCAAATCAATGGGCAGAGGCTCAAAAGCAAGTACTCTCTCTCTTAAGCATAAAGGCTACTCAAACTGTGCCAGAAGAGGAAAAGGGACAAGGTTTCTACTGAAGACTTTTCCTGGTACCCAGAAAAGATAATTCATGGCGTCCTATCCTGGACTTGTCTACTCTAAACACCTTTTTGGTGATTCCAAAATTCAAGATGCTGATTCTTCACCAGTTGCTTCTTATGCTAGGCAAAGATGCGTGGTTGGCAACACTCTATTTAAAGGAAGCATATCTGCACATCCCAATCAGGGAGTCTTGCAGAAGATACCTACGCTTCAAAGCAGGCTACAAACACTATCAGTTCTCTGCACACCCCTTTGGCTTATCTACTGTGCCCAGTGTATTCACAAAGTGCCTAGCTCCAGTCATTGCATTTTGCAGGCAAATAAGTATTCAAATATACCCATACCCGAACGATTGCCTAATTCAGGCAGAAAGCCAGGACATACTTTTGAATCATCTGGCCTTTGTACAAAGGGTGCTAACTTGTCTGGGGTACACCATAAACGAAAAGAAATCACACCTGGTACCCTGTCAACAAATTATATTCCTGGGAGCAAGCTTGAATGCAACTTCCCAGATGGCTTTTCTCACGCCAGAGAAACGAATTAATTTGACAACCTACTTCAAACTAGTGGCTACAAAAACCCTGCTATCTGCAAGGCAAATACTGCAAGCCTTGGGGTTCATGGCCTCCTGCTTTCTTCTAATTCCATATGCAAGACTGCATATGAGGAAACTACAATGGTATTTAAAAAGCCTATGGTGTCAACATTCTCAGGATCTAGAAATAATGATTCCTATCATACCTTGCCTACGCCTAGAGTTCCTCTGGTGGGCAGAGGCCTGCCACCAAAACAAGGGACTACCGTTCACTCTACCCTCTGCCGCCCAAACCCTAACAACAGACGCATCAGATTATGCATGGGGGGGGGGGGGCGCATCTGGCAGGGAAGTGCATTCAGGCCAAATGGAACCCAAGTCAAATGCACCTGCATATCAATCAAAAAGAAATGTTAGCTGTACAGAATGCTCTGGCAGCCTTCAAGGACCACATTCTTCCAGGACAATTAATGGTAAAGACGGACAACACCACTGTTAAGTGGTACATAAACAAGCAGGAGGGTACCCATTCTTACCCCCTCTGCAGTCTAGCCATGGCATTGTGGAACACAGCGTTGAGCTACCAAGTGCATCTACAAGCTCAGTTCCTGCCAGGAAAACTAAATACACTGGCAGACGGATTAAGCAGAAACCTCATGGACCCACACAAGTGGAAAGTGGAACCAGAGAGTTTCAACATGTTGACAAACAAATGGGGGAACCCAGATATAGACCTGTTTGCCTCCCTCCAGAACTACCATTGGACAAATTTTGCACAAGGACTCCTCACAAACAAGCTTGGAAAGTGGATGCTCTGTCCTTCACTGGAAAAACCTATCAGATTATGCCTTTCCTCCTCTGCCTCTGCTCTCCAAAGTACTACTAAAGATCAAACAGGACAAACCAAGGATGATATTGATTGCACCAGTCTGGCCACGCCAACACTGGTACCCCCTATTGTGCAGTGTGTCACTGTTGGCCCCTTGGTACCTGCCTCAGACCCCTACCCTGTTGTCTAAGCAGGAGAACCAGATTCTGCACCCTCAGCTTCAAACCCTGAACCTAGCAGCCTGGCTAATTACCTAACCTCTCCTTTACCATCCTTCAGTAAACCATCATTTTGAAGGTAAGGAGGCCTAGTACTAGAACATCTTATGCTGAAAAATGGAAAAGATTCTGTGCCTGGAACCAATCTCAAGGGATGAGCACAGCAGTGCCCAACTTACATCAGATTTTACAATACTTAACTGAGATACTTCACAAGGGCCTTTCTTTTTCTTCCATCAAAATTCACTCCTCAGCCATTTCAGCTCATTGTAACACAGAACCTCCCCTGTTCTCTCATCCACTGCTCAAGCAGTTCCTCAGAGGGCCCACAAATTTAAGACCACCCATGAGAGCCTCAACTCCAGCCTGGGACCTTAACTTTGTATTGGAGAAACTCGCTGTTCCTCCTTTCAAGCCAGCGGCTAGTGCAGATTTAAAATTCCTTTCTTGGAAAACAGCCTTCCTTTTAGCAATCACTTCAGCAAGAAGGGTATCTGAATTACAGGCCCTTATGGCAGTGGAACCTTTCATCATCTTTCATGCGGACAGGATGTCCCTCAGAACCAATCCCTCCTTCATGCCCAAGGTGGTATCCAGTGTGGCTCTTAATCAGCCCGTTCATTTGCCAACCTTCTTTCCTAATCCATAGAACAAAGGGGAACAGATACTGCACTCCTTAGGTATGCACAGATAGCTTAGATTTTACTTGGATAGGACTAAACCTCAAAGGAAATCTGAACAACTGCTGGTGGCATTTGCTGCAGGGGCAAAGGGGAAGGCTATTTCAAAGCAAACCATTTCTAAATGGATAGGCCATTGCATTCTTTTTTGCTATAAGCACCATGGAAAACCTATCCCACAGGGGATCAGACCCCGTTCAACCAGGGCTGCATCTACCTCTACAGCCTTTTTCAGAGGCTTCCCTACCTGGGACATCCTAGAAGCTATTACCTGGAGTTCTGTACACTTTCACCAAGCATTGCCATTTGCCAATTTTCTCTAAATACAGAGCTGGCTTTGCCACTGCAGTCTTGCAGGGTCTTAAAGCTGGTCCTAATGCTATCTGAATTCCTCCTGCCATCCTTAGCTTTGGGAATCTACCCAAATGTGATGAGTGCAACAGTGAAACACGAAGAACATAGTATAGTTGTGTACACTTACCATAAATATAGATGTTCGAGTGTATTCACTGTTGCAGTCCTGGTTACCCTCCCTCCAGCCCCCTGATTTATTTATTTTTTTTTGCTATACGTCTACTCTCCTTTACTATGCTTAAAAGCTTTTTGGAGTATTTGCTTTTTTATTGCTTTCCATTAAGGGGGTACCTGACATCTGAGGCAAGAAAAACTGATGTAATGGCGTTGGCTGCATGTTTTATATCCCTGCCGTCACAGAAGAAGAGACAGCAACCGACGCAGAACCCAAGACTTGTTAATCAGGTCGTCAACTTTTGTGATGGCTCTTTAAAAGGCTTGAGTGCCTTTTCTAGTACTTCCAACCCTTCCTCATCTCTTGCACCATGCCTCCTTAACTTCTGACTCCTTCTCAGAGTCGAACAATGCCTCTGCTGACTATTGGCACATTAGTACAGCAACATCTCCTTCTCCAACCTTCATTCTTGCTCTTACTAGCATTCTGCTTCTCTGGGCTGCCTTTGCATATGGAACAGAACACAAGAAATGCCACAATGAAGAGTCTCTAAGTGAAAGCGTAGGTGAAGATGTTCATCGTGTTTCGCTGTTGCAGTCATTACAATTGGGTTATCCTGCTGGTAGGCTACCCGCAGTCGGCCTGAATTCCAAAGTCTAGGTCCGACGTCGGTTGCTGTCACCTCTTCCCTAACGTCAGTGCGCCAGGGGTATAAAAGATGCAGCCGACGCAATTTTCTTCAGTCTTTCTTGCCGCACGGTCCCGAAGCAAAAGCAGTTCACAAGTGCCAGTCGGCCAACTCCTGAGATTTTCATGTTTGAATTTCAGATCCGAAGTCTTCATTAAAAGCTAAGTACCCCGTTGGGGAAACTTTTTTTTCTTGCTCCAATCCGATGTCAGAAAAAGTTAATTGTATTTCTTGTGGGAAGCAAATACCTCATAAGGACTTTCATTCCTATTGTATTCCTTGCCTAGGCCCTGACCACGACGTTGCTAATTGTCGGTTTTGTGCTAGATTTAACCAATGCACTATTAAGCATCGGTACGATTTTGCATTTCACTATTTTGGCAGAAGATTTAATTGCACGATGTCATCGGATAGCCATCCGACTACCGCAATTCACAAGAAATGCAAAGAAAAAGAAAAGGACAAGCATCCGAGGTCCAAAACTGAAGACGAGTCTTCTTCTAAGCCAGTTGCCGGTTCTCAGTGAGGCGCTTTCGCAGCCCCTGATGCCCGCTACTTTAGAGCCGCAGGCCATTACCGACTCCCACGTGGAGTCTACTAGGCCACTGGATACTCAAGGTATTGGAACCTTGAAAACTATTCCCTCAAATGGGTCCGGAGCCACTGAGCAGGGTGAGGGTGTTTTCAGGCCTACACAATTATATGTAAAAACGACTTCAGCTTCAAAGGCAAAGACTAAAGCACCTTTAAAGACAAAGAAACCAGTACAGCAGCCACATGGACAGGCTTCCATGCCTAAAAAACAGATGCTCAAAATGGCCGAAGACCTAATTACTTTGATCAGGGGTTCCCATCCCCCTCCTGATAAGAGGCCTAGGCAAGAGACAGAATATGAATCTTCAGATCAGGTTTCTATTTCATCTGATTCCTCTTCTGATCAGGAATACTCTCTTCCTCCCTATGAGGATTCTGATGCTGAAGAATCTATCCCTTCAGCCTCTCCTCCTGAGGATTCCTCTTTTGGGGAAACTGCATACCATGAGGGAGCATTTCCACTGGGAGAGCCAAGATTATTCAGAATCTAAGATAAGGCTCAGAGACTTCCTTTTACTACCTCAGCACAGGCCCCTTGCTATTCCACCTTTGTTAGACATTGTAAATGATGTTTTTTCTGAGTCCAGTCTGACTCCCGACTCCCTGCCTCCAGCTCTTGTTAAGCCAGACAGATACTACAGGGTTCCTGATTCACATAAATTTATTTTTAAAAACCCTGCTGCTGACCCAGAAACTATCTCTCAGGGTCCCAAAGGGGTCAAGGCAACAACTGCAAAAAAACCCTACCCCCTCTGACAGGGATTCTAGGGCACTGGACAGATGGGGAAAAAAGATTTACACTTCTGCAACCTTAGCTGTAAGGGCTTTAAATTGTCAGTTTCATATGCTTAAATATCAGCAATATATTATGTCACTGCTTAAACAGAAAATGTTGATAAATTCTGAATGTGCAGAAAACAAAGAAATGCAGGATTTGTTGCATGCAGCTGAAAAAGTTGGAAAACATACTTTGCAATGTGGATGTTCTTCGTTCCCCATTGCTGCAGTCCTAACTATTGGGTATAGTCCGCATCCAGTCGGCCCGAATACCAGAGTATAAGGCTGACGTCGGTCAGGGGGCATTAGACTGACGGGTACTAATGCGCAGGACCGACGCCATATCCTCAGTCTTTTTTGCCGCATGGTCCGATGCAGAAGCAGTTTTGCGAGTGCAGGTTGGCGTCCTGAAATATTTGAGTTTCAGACCGAAACAGAGTTGGCTAAGTACCCGTGGGGAACATTTTGGTTTTTCTTGCCTCAGTATTTTACCGGATGTCAGAAAAAGTGAATAACTGTATTTCTTGTGGGAAACAGATACCTCATAGGGATTACCATACCTTGTGTATACCTTGTTTAGGGCCTGAGCACGACGTTGTTGGTTGCCGCTCTTGTGCTAGGTTTAACAAACGCACTATTAAGAGGAGGTTAGACTGTGCCAGGTTAGTGTTTGGGAAGCGTTGCAATTATAAAATGCCGCCGGATGCTCCGGCCCGCCTCGTCAAGAAGCGCAAGGACAGAACTGCCAAGCCTAGGGTTGATGAACCCGCAGTCCCGGACGTCGGTTCTTTAGAAGGCTCAGTGGAGCCAGAGGTCTTGCCAGGAGTTTCCATGGAGTCCCAGGCAGAAACTTTACTGTTACAGGATGTGCCTTCTCAGGAGGTAGGCCAGGCTGAGGGGGCTTCTCAGGTGACTGTTCTTCCCTCTCTACCCAAGGTAGTTAGAGCCTCTCCTTCTGTTGCCAAAACTTCTTTGAGAGGTAGGCCTAGTTCAGCTTCAGTGGGGGCTTCTCCTAGCATTTCAGGTTCTGTACCTAAGAAACATATGCTTAAAATGGCAGAAGATTTGATTACTATGATTAGAGGTTCTATGCCCCCGCCTGATAAGAGGCCTAGGGTGGAACCGGAGTTTGATAGTCTTGAACAGTGTTCAGAGGCTTCAGAGTCTTCTGCGGAAGACTTGCAGGAGTATCCTACTTATTCTGATTCTGATGTGGATGATTCCACTCCTACAGCTTCTCCTCCTGAGGATTTCTCATTTTCAGAGACTCTGCATTCCATGAGGGAGCACTTTAAATGGGAAGGCCAGGATTACTCTGATTCCAGGAAAAGGCTTAGGGAATTCTTGTTTTTACCCCAGCATAGGCCCTTAGCTATTCCTCCTGTGTTGAATGTGGTGGAAGATGTTTTTGCAGAGGCTTCCCTGAACCCTGACTCTTTGCCTCCTGCTCCTGTTAAGCCTGATAGGTATTATAGGGTGAAGCTCATAAGTATTTGTTTAAGAGTCCTAGGGGACCCAGAAACTATTTCTCAAGGGCCTAAAGGTGTTAAAGCTTCTGTGGTTAAAAATCCTGTTCCCACTGATAAAGAGGCAAGGGCTTTAGATAGGTGGGGAAAGAAAGTGTATACTTCTTCCACTCTAGCCATGAGAGCATTGAATTGTCAGTTTCACATGCTAAAATATCAGAATTATCTCCTTTCACAATTGAAATCTAAGGTGGATGCTTTGGCGGAAGGTATTGAGTGTAAAGAGTTGCTGGATTTGGTTCATGTGTCTGAACAAGTGGGTAAGCATTCTTTGCAATGTGGTTTTGATGCTGTACAAGCCTCCTCGAGGGTGGCTGCTACTAGTTCTGTTCTTCGCAGGCATGCCTGGTTGAAGGATCAGAATTTCGCTGAGCATGTTAAGACACGGATTTTGGATGCTCCTTTACAGTCTGATGTGTTGTTTGGATCGCCTGTGGAAGCAGTTTTAAAGAAAATGGAGGACAAAGCTAAGTCTATGCAAACTGTTAAGGATTTTTTGCAGGTGCAGCCACCGAAGTTTAGTAGAAATTGGCCTGCTAAGGGGTGGACATATCCTGCTTATGATTCCCAGTCTAGGGGTAGGTCGCAGGGCTCAAGGTTCTTTAGGCCTAGAACAGGGAGTTCACCTGCTCAGACTTCTGGTGAGGGCAGGGGTCAGTCCTTTCGTAAACAGACCCAATGACCTGTCTTTTCAGCTGCCAGTAGATTCCCGTCTGGCAGCTCCTTTGGGAGGAAGACTGTCTCTTTTCAAAGAAAATTGGGATTTAATTACTCAAGACAAATGGGTGTTGGATATCATTCACCACGGTTACAGATTTTATTTCCATACAATGCCCCTTTCAAAGGCATGCCAGACGTTCCTCCTCCACAAAGAAAAGAGGCTCACAAGCAAGTTTCTCAGTTACTCCAGATAGGGGCCATTCAGCCAGTCCCTGTATCAGAAAGGGGCCTAGGATTTTATTCTCGCCTGTTCCTAGTACCAAAGAAGGGGAACACGTGGAGACCAATTTTGGATTTATCTCTCCTCAACACTTTTCTGGACATTCCCAAGTTCAAGATGTTGACATTACAACAGCTTTTACCTCTGCTGGGCAAAGATCACTGGATGGTAACTTTAGATCTCAAGGAAGCTTACCTTCATGTGCCTATAAGGCTAAGTTGCAGGAAGTATCTGCGTTTCGAGCTGGAAATTCTCATTATCAGTTCTCTGCATTGCCCTTTGGCTTATCTACTGCGCCCAGAGTATTCACAAAGGTTCTGGCTCCAGTGATAGCTTACTTCAGGCTTCAAGGAATTCAAATCTATCCTTACTTGGACGACTGCCTGATTCTGGCTCAAGAAAAGGAAGACCTTCTACAGCATCTGGAACATGTCATAGCAGTGCTAAGATGCCTAGGGTATTCTGTGAACGAAATAAAGTCCAGTCTAGTACCCTCTCAAGACGTGCTTTCTGGGTGTGAGACTGAATACAGTAGCCCAGATGGCCTTTTTAACCCCGGACAAACAAAAGAGTCTATCACTTTATTTCCATCAACTATCTCATCAGTCCGTGCTGACTGCAAGGACAGTCCTTCAAGCATTAGGGTTCATGGCATCTTGTATTCTGGTGCTTCCCAATGCCAAACTGCATATGAGGAAGCTACAATGGTATCTCAAAAATGTATGGACACAGCACTGCCAGGATTTGGACACTGTCATTCAAATAATACCTTGCCTTCAAAAAGAATTTTTGTGGTGGGCTCAGGAATGTCACCTAAACAAGGACTCTGTGACCCGCCAGAGTAGTCAGATTTTAACGACAGATGCCTCGGACATTGCTTGGGGAGCTCATCTAAATGGAAAGTGGATACAAGACAAGTGGCCTGCCAGACTACAGCATCTACATATCAACATGAAGGAGATGTTAGCAGTCCAGTTTGCATTAATGGCTTTCAAGGAGTTACTTCTTCCAGGGCAGGTGTTGATTCTAACAGACAACACAACTGTCATGTGGTACATCAACAAGCAAGGGGAACACATTCTTATCCTCTATGCAGGCAAGCAATGATTTTATGGGAGAGCAACTAACTCTTCAGGCAAGGTTTCTGCGGGAGCACAGAACTCCTTAGCAGATGTGTTAAGCAGACAAATCATGGATCCCCACAGTGGAAACTGGATCTTCATGTATTTCAAAATTGACAGTGTCATGGGGAACTCCAGACATAGATCTGTTCGCTTCTCCACTAAACCACCAGCTGCCACAGTATTGCACAAAGGGGTTTCATCACACAGCTTGGAAAGTGGATGCTCTGTCTTTCAGTTGGAAAAACCTTCATGTGTATGCCTTTCCTCCTCTGCCTCTTCTTCCAAAGGTTCTATTAAAGGTCAGACAAGACAGGCCAAGGATGATTTTGATAGCTCCAGATTGGCCTCGCAACACTGGTACCCACTACTACGGAGTCTGGTAAGGAAGCCTCCATGGCCTTTACCTCTGATTCCTCATCTGTTATCTCAGAAGGATGGTCATCTGCTCAATGTCAAGCTTCACTCTCTTCATCTAACAGCCTGGCATCTTCTGTGTTGAAACACAGCAGGTCTCAACTTCCTCAACAAGTTTTAAATGTGATTATGGAAGCTAGAAGACCTAGTACAAGGAAAGTGTACGTAGAAAAATGGAAGAGATTTTATTTTGGAGTACAAAAGAATTTGCAGGTTTCTGAGCCTAATTTGAGTGTGGCTCTTCAATACCTTACTGAGTTATTGGACAAAGGTTTGTCCTTCTCTTCCATTAAGATTCATGCTGCAGCAATTTCAGCTCACTATGATTGTGAACCACCATTTTTCGCATCCTTTGTTCAAGCAGTTTCTTAGAGGGGCAAGAATATAAGACCCCCACGAGCTCCTACTCCTGCTTGGGATCTCAATTTTGTGTTGGAAAAACTTACTCTACAACCTTTGAGCCTGCGGCTACTGCTGAATTGAAATACTTGTCATGGAAGACTGCTTTTCTGTTGGCTATTACTTCTGCAAGAAGGGTGTCTGAGTTGCAGGCCCTTATGGCAGTAGAGCCATTTTGATTTTCCATAAGGATAGGGTATCATTACGTACTAATCCTTCCTTTATGCCTAAGGTGGTTTCTAGTGTGGCTTTAAACCAAACTATTCATTTGCCTACTTTTTATGCAGACCCCAAAATAAAGGGGAAAAGATTTTGCACACTTTAGATGTACACAGGCAATTGCGTTATTATTTAAGCAGGACTAAGGATTTTAGGCAGTCTCAGCAGTTGTTTGTTTCTTTTGCTTTGAGTTCACAGGGCAAGCCTGTGTCAAAACAAACTATTTCTAGGTGGATTGGCTTTTGCATTGCATTTTGTTATTCCCATCATGGCAAGGAGATTCCAGCTGGGATTAGGCCTCATTCCACTAGGGCTACTGCCACTTCAACAGCATTTCTAAGGGGTGGCAACTAAGGATATTTTGGAAGCAGCTACTTGGAGTTCAGTGCATACTTTCTCTAAGCATTATCACCTTCCTATCTACTCAAAGTCTAGGGCTGGTTTTGCCACAGCTGTTTTGCAAGGCATGTTGTCAGCTCCTGCTTCTTTATGATTTGCCAGCCTCCTTACCTCTGCTTTGGGATTCTACCCAATAGTTAGGACTGCAGCAATGGGGAGCGAAGAACATAGTACAGTTTTGTACCTACCATAAATGTAGATGTTCGAGGATCCCATTGCTGCAGTCCAACCCTCCCTCCTTCCCCTGTCTTTAGGGGTGGTTGTGTAGGTGAGGTTACATGCTTTGTACATATTTTGGTGCAGGTATTTTGGGCCTTGTCTTTTTAGGGTCTTCTGACATCTGGGGCAAGAAAAGACTGAGGATATGGCGTCGGTCATGCGCATTAGTACCCTGACGTACTGGCGTCAGTAATATGCGCCCCCTGACCCGTCGATCCTCTGGTATTCGGTATACTGGATCACCGCGGACTATACCCAATAGTTAGGACTGCAGCAATGGGATCCTCGAACATCTACATTTATGGTAGGTACAAAACTGTACTTTTTGATTCTTTGGAGGCCTTCTGCAGGGCCGCTGTTACAGGTTCTGTCATCATGAGGCATGCTTGGTTAAAGGAACAGAATTTGCCTGATCATGTTAAAGAAAAATTATTAGATGCTCCATTACAGCATCATACTTTGTTTGGTGTTAAAGCAGAGGAGGTGTTGTTGAAAAAGGAGGATGAAGCTAAATCTATGCAAACAATCAAGGATTTCTTACAGGTACAGCCTCCTGGATTTAGCAGACACTGGCCTACAAAGAATTGGTGGTTTCCAGTGTCAGACAGGCCACAAAGTGGCAGATACAGACACCCTAGAGGCAGATCCCAGCCCCAAGGCACATACAGGTCTAAACAATGGGGTGCTTCTACCTCCAAAAGCAGAGAAGACAAATCACAGCCATACAGGAAACAGTCCCAATGACTCCCCCCTACCTGCACCAAGCACTTATCTAATGGCAGCACCATTAGGGGGAAAACTAGCACTTTTTCATCAAAATTGGCACATAATAACCCAGGACAAATGGGTCTTGAACATAGTGTCACAAGGCTGCAAGTTTCACTTTCATACCCTGCCAAGGGCACATGGTTTGCCAGACCTGCCAAAAAATCAATGGGCAGAGGCACAAAAGCAAGTTTCATCCCTCATGGACATGAGGGCCATTCAGCAAGTACCAGAGCAAGAGCAGGGACAAGAACTTTACTCAAGACTGTTCTTGGTGCCCAGAAAGGATAAAGCCTGGAGACCAATACTGGACCTATCAATTCTAAACACACATCTGGATATTCCAAAATTCAAAATGTTGACTCTGTAGCAGCTTCTGCCCATGCTGGGCAAGAAGGCTTGGCTTGTGACCTTAGGCCTAAAAGAGGCATACCTGCATGTCCCAATCAGACAGTCATGCAGAAGATACCTCAGATTCATAGTTGGCTCAATGCACTACCAATTCTCTGCACTGCCCTTTGGCTTATCTACTGCGCCCAGGGTCTTCACAAAATGCCTGACTCCAGTAATTGCATTCTGCAGACAAAGAGGAATACAAATATATCCTTACTTGGACAACTGCCTTATTCAAGCAGAGAACAAGGACATTCTACTACAGCATCTGGTGTTTGTAAAAAGATTACTAACATGCCTAGGGTACACAGTAAATGACAATAAATCAAAACTAGTACCCTCTCAAGAGATAATATTCCTGGGTGCAAGCTTAAATACAACTGCCCAGATGGCTTATCTCACGCCAGACAAACAAAGGCAACTGACTATTTATTTCAAACTGTTGGCAACTAAGGCCCAGTTATCTGCAAGAAAAATTCTGCAGGCTTTGGGCTTCATGTCATCCTGCATTCTGCTAATTCCATATGCAAGACTGCATATGAGGAAACTTCAATGGTATCTAAAAAGTGTTTGGACTCAACATTGCCACAGCCTGGAAACAATAATTACCCTTATTCCCTGCCTGCAACAGGAATTTCGGTGGGCAAAGGCATGTCACCACAACAAGGGGCAGCCATTCACTTTACCCACAGCCAGGCAGACATTAACAACAGATGCATCAGATTATGCCTGGGGGGCCCACATGGCAGGAAAATGCATTCAGGGCACATGGTCCGCAAGCCAAATGCATCTACATATCATTCAAAAAGAGATGCTAGCCGTTCAGAATGCCCTGACAGCCTTCAAGGATCAACTTCATCTGGGACAACTACTGATAGACAGACAATACTACAGTCATGTGGTACATAAACAAGCAGGGGGGGAGGAACTCATTCCTATCCCCTTTGCAGACTAGCCATGACTTTGTGGGACACAGCATTGACTTACCAAGTGCATCTGCAGGCACAATTCCTGCCAGGAAAGATAAATACTCTGGCAGACGAACTAAGCAGAAACCTCATGGATCCCCACGAGTGGAAATTGGATCAGCAAGTCTTCAGCATGATAACAAGGAAATGGGGATGCCCGGACATAGATCTATTTGCCTCCCCTCACAACTGCCAACTACAGACATTCTGCACAAGGACTTATCACAAGCAAGCATGGAAAGTGGATGCTCTATTATTCAGCTGAAAAAACCTAACAGTATATGCCTTCCCTCCACTGCCTCTACTCCCCAAGGTACTCCTAAAGGTCAGACAAGAGAAGCTAAAAATGATACTGATTGCCCCAAACTGGCCCCACCAGTGCTGGTACCCAATCCTAAGGAACCTGTCTCAATGCCCAGCCTGGACATTGCCTCAAATTACTCACTTACTGTCCCAACAAAACAATCAGATCCTGCATATCCAACTCAAGACCTTAAATCTGGCAGCATGGCGGATAATGTAGTCATTCAAAACACCCCTCTTTCTAAAGCCGTGATGGATGTTATTTTGGAGGCCAGGAGGCTTGGTACCAGAAAATCTTATGCAGAAAAATGGAAGAGAGGTTCTGTGCTTGGAACCAGGCACAAGGAATTGATACGATTGTACCAAATATTCCTCAGATTTTGCAATGCTTAACAGAGATGCTGGATAAAGGCCTATCCTTTTCATCTATTAAGATTCATGCCTCTGCCATTTCAGCTCATTACAATACAGAGCCACCTATTTTTTTCTCATCCTTTACCTCAGAGGAACCAAAAACTTAAGGCCTCCAAGGAGATCACCAATACCTGCATGGGACCTCAATTATGTCTTGGAAAAACTCACCCT
Organism: Protopterus annectens; assembly: GCF_019279795.1. Lineage (NCBI taxonomy): Eukaryota > Metazoa > Chordata > Ceratodontiformes > Protopteridae > Protopterus > Protopterus annectens. The sequence continues at coordinate 422,059,963 of NC_056736.1, forward strand.
GCCTCCTTTTGAGCCAGCTGCAACAGCTGACATTAAATTTTTATCTTGGAAAACCTGCTCCTAGCAATAACCTCTGCAAGATGAGTCTCAGAGCTACAGGCACTCATGGCTGTAGAACCTTTTATAATTTTCCATCCAGATAGGTTTCTCGGAGGACAAACCCGACATTTATGCCTAAAGTAGTGTCCAGTGTGGCCCTTAACCAAACTATTCACTTGCCTACCTTTTATCCAAACCCACAGAATAAGGGTGAGAGACTTCTGCATTCTTTGGACATACACAGACAGCTGCGCTTCTACTTGGATAGAACCAAAGCTTTCAGAAAGACTGAGCAATTACTAGTGGCATATGCTGCAGGATCACAAGGAAAGGCTATCTCAAAGCAGACTATTTCAAAGTGGATAGGCCACTGCATTCGTTTCTGTTATTCACAACATGGCAAATCAGTGCCTAAGGGCATTAGGCCACATTCAACCAGAGCAGCAGCCACTTCAGCAGCCTTCCTCAGAGGAGTACCAACCAAAGACATTTTAGTGGCTGCAACCTGGAGGTCAGTGCACACTTTTACAAAGCACTATCACTTACCACTCTACTCCAAATCCAGGGCAGGCTTTGCCACTGCAGTTCTGCAGTGCCTCATAGCCGCTCCTAATCGTATTTATCTCCAGCCTCCCAACCTTAGCTTTGGAATTCAACCCAATTGTAATGGCTGCAACAGTGAAACACGATGAACATAGTACAGTTGTGTACCTACCATAAATGTAGATGTTAGAGTGTATTCACTGTTGCAGTCCAGGTTACCCACCCACATCCCCCTTATCTTTGCCGGAACTTATCTGTACTTCTCTATTCTATACAACCTAAGTGGTGTATTTGCTTCTAGATGAAGGTATAATTTACTTTGGTGCATACATGTTTTATTGACATATTTTTAACCTACCCTTTTGGGGGCACCTGACATCTGGGGCAAGAAAAACTGAAGAAAATGGCGTCGGCTGCATCTTTTTTATACCCCTGGCACACTGACGTCAGGGAAGAGGCGACAGCAACTGACTCCAGACCTAGACTTTGGAATTCAGGCCGACTGCGGGTAGCCTGCCAGCAGGATAACCCAGTTGTAATGACTGCAACAGTGAATACACTCGAACATCTACATTTATGGTAGGTACACAACTGTACTTTGCCTGATATCTACACCAATTTTTTTCCTAGAAGTATACATAACACCTTGGGTCTCCCCTGAAAAGAGCCCACATCCCTAGTGGGACTTATCCAGTTAACAAATGCTAAATAAAAAATGAAATAAAACAGAGCTTGGAGGAAATCTTGCTTGATGTTGTGGTCTGTTATTATCATGCCTATTGGGCAGCCTACTGCTGATTCCTGACATACTGCCTGCTATCTGTAGGTGCCTTGGAAGTCATGGATACACCTCTCCTTCATCCTGTAGTTGGCTGTTGAAGCTGTCTGTGTGGCAGTACATGCTTCTGTTTGCCTACAGAGAATTTGCAATAGCCATGTGTCTCTGCAGCCGAATATCACTTCAGTTATGGGTCCTCAACTAAGTGTGCTGCAGAGAAATGTCTTGCCAACTAGGAGTCTGAACCAAACAGGGAGTTTGTCACTAGTGCTCTCAGTTTGATATCCAAAATTACTACTGTCCGTTTACTGTTCATTTCTGAAATGCTCATCAGGTGCTGCAGTCCTCAGAATTGCTCTTAATCTAGTTATCTGTCTTATTCAGTGATATACCATATATGTATTGTTTTACACTGAACATCGGATTTTCCATTTGGCAGACTTTGTTGTTGCTGTACAGCTGTAAATTAAAAAAAATGCAGAATGGATATTGAAGATGAGCACTTTTGCTCACAGTGGTAAGAACTTCTAGCAAAAGTTAGAACACCATGTAAATTAAACGCATGTGAAAAATCACTTTCACTTCAATGGAGCTCAGGAAGTTTGCACTGTAACTTCCAATGAGGGGAGCCTCTGCCTTTTGACAGAATCAAATTATATCCTCACATTTCAAATAAATATTCATATTTCTGGAACCATAGGGGTTATGAAACAAGTATAAATGACAAACTCTTCAGCACAAACTATTTTTATAGTGGTAATATTCTTTGTTCCGGGTCATAAACCAAATTTTTAAGTCAAGTAAACACAGTAATTATTACATTTGTAATATTTTGTAAACAACTTACAATATCTCAGCAACCACTCAAGTTTCACATGTGCTGTCAGCAGCATTTTATTCATCTAGATGATTGCTTTCATGTGAGGCTAGGGAGTTCTCTGTGTGTTACTTGGTTGTTGAGATATTTAGAAAAATGTGAAAATTCTGTTTATATAAATTAATATCACAAAAAACAGTTAATATCTATTTACCTGCCCTAGAGGTCAAATATCAATGCAGTTAGTTTGCCATGAAATCTTTTAAAACCTTGTACATAGCATGGTTTTGGAATTACTGATGCAAATATGAACAAGCAATATCTGACGTCTAGAGGCGTCAGTAGGGGTTAACTGCAGATGCAGCTGGGAGGCATCACTCAGATAAGTTAAGCAACCAATAATGATTGGGTGCCTTACTAAGCAGTGAGATGTGAAGAAGGTATGTATAACAGCACAATTAAAAACAGATAACTGAGCTAGTATTTTAATGGCCTTCACTTCAGAATACATTGCAAGTCATATTGCTGACGAGTGATGGGGTCAGAAATTAAGTATACCTGGGCTAACAAGGTAAGCGGTATGCACTGTCTTCCCCTCATTCATGACTTTGGTGATTGTCTCAAAGATGTCGACCAAATTTAACAGACATAACCTACCCTTGACGAAGCCAAACTGTGTGGGATCAAGTGTTTGGAGGTTGCCAATGTCCTTGTTAATGAGGTCCATGATAATCCATTCCATGACCTTGCAGATCAGGTTAGTTAGGCTGATGGGGCTGTAATTTCCCGGGTTGGTGCACATTTCACCTTTGTGCAAAGGGATGACAGCGGCCGCCCTCCACTCAGCTGGGACGAAGCCGGTACTCAGGCGTTGGTCAAGTAGGGCTCTTAATGGTGCTGCAAGTTCCTGCCTGAGTTCATGTAGGATGCAGCCTAGGATGTTGTTGGGTTCCATGGAGGCTGTATTTTTTGCCTTTGAGAGAGCAGTGGTGACCTGTTCCCTAGATACAGGGGGAAGGGGGCAGGTACTGGAGATGTCCTGATTTAGTGATGGGATGCACATTGGGGTGAAGTTTTCGCTGAATCTGTCAGCCAGCATGTTTGCTATATCTACGGCATTTGTATATGTGGTGTCGTTGACCACCAGTTCTGAACAGATCTGGGTGCTTCCTTTGAGGTTGCAGACATATGTGAAGGTGTTCTGATTGTCTCTAGTAGATGTGGCCAATTTGGACTCCAAAAGTTTGCTTTGGAGGATTTCACTATTGCTCTTATTTGCTTGTTCAGGCTAAGGAGAGATTGCTTCCGATTGGGCACCTGCTCCTTCTTGGTCCTGGACAGCAATGTTTTCCTTTTGTTATAATTTTTATTTATTGCAGGGGTTGGGAGGGTGGCCTAATGGTTAAGGTGTTTGCCTTACAAACACAAGGTGCAGGGTTTGAGTCTCACAAGGGATAATTGGCTAGGCTTAAAATGGCCCACAAGGGCAATTAGCTTAGTACTAATCTATGAATCTATGAATCTATGTCCACCAGACAGGTTTACTCTTCCTTGCGGAGGATGATTTAGTACTGTGTGGTATTCCTGAGTCCATGCATCTAGGCAAGTGCTCGTATAGTGCTTTGGTATAGTTTTGGATATTGGTGCCAGTTCTTACAGAGGGGGAGGGGGTTGTGAAGCTATTTATACCATCCCTCAGGAGGCTGTAGTCACGTTGGAGAAGTTTTATGTTTGACGCTAGCTAGAGGGGGGGTCAGGGGAGATGGTGACTTCGAAAGTGACAGTTTTGTAATTGGATCTTACCAGGGAGGATGATACTGTAGGGATGCTACAGTGGTTACTCATGTTGGTTAATACCAAGTCCAGGATATTATCACCTCTTGTGGGGGTATCAACTAGGTGTTCCAAGGTGTTTGCATTGACAAAATTGAGGAATCTCTGGGCATTTGTCTTCTGGCAGGAGTAGTTTTTCCAGTCTTTGGGTAGTTAGTCACCCAGGATCAGGGTAAAGAGTTGAATCTTGATAGATTCAAAGAGGTCTAGATAGGTGGATTGGGCATCTTGAGTCAGATTTGGGGGTCGGTAGCTAGCCAGGATTTGAATAGGGATCTTGTCAATGGTTAACTGCACCTAGAATGTCTCCTGTGCATCATACTGTTTGACCAGCCCGGAGGTGTGTATGTCTTTAATATATATTGAAACTCCACCTCCTTTGGCTTAACTACCCACAGTTTGGGGGTCTGAATGTATGATAGGATGAGTAACCAGGTAAGGCTAATGTGCTCTCCGCAGCTTTGAGTCAGGTTTCTGTGACTGCACAGATGTCTGCATTTTCCAGGGTTAAGAATGCTTGCAATGAATGCAGATGTCCTTCAAGGATGCATCTGCAGTCATCACATATGGGTTGTCCTGCCTCAGGCAGCCCTTCGGTCGGCCGGATTCCAAAGTCTGGGTCCGGCGTTGGCTGATGTCGCCCTTTCCCCGACGTCAGAGCACCTGGGGTATAAAAGCGTCAGCCGATGCCATCTTCCTCAGTCTTTCTTGCCGCGTGGTGCCAGAAGCAGTTCGCAAGTGCCGGTCGGCCAGCTCCTGTAATTCAGCTACCGAAGACTTCAAAAGCTAAGTACCCCGTTGGGGACTCTTTCTTGCCTCAGCCGATGTCAGATAAAGTTAATAATTGCTTAACTTGTGGGAAACAAATACCTCATAAGGATTTCCACTGTTACTGCCTCCCCTGCCTAGGCCCAGACCACAACGTCTCGGCCTGTTCAGCCTGTGCTTCCTTCAACCAACACACTCTTAGACGTCGGGCGGAGTTTGCAGAGGAATTTTTGGGGGCTAGTTTTTCATACAATATGCCGTTAGAGACTCCGACTTCACATTTATTAAAGAAACAGAAGGACAAGGACCGACACACGCGGGCCGTGGTTTCGGCTGAAACCACGGCCAGGCCTACCGCGAGTGTCTCGGTCTCGGCTGAAACAGAGTCCTTGGTACTTCCGACCTCCGAAACCGCTCAACCGACAACCCCGGCCCCGGAGGCCCCTGCTGAGTCAGTTATTGAATTTCCTTCAGAAACTGGTGTCTTGGAAACTTCCGACACCATTCCTCTAGACAAAACTACACCAGTACGTGGTGCAGCTAGGCCTCCTGCATCCATGTCCATAAAGGCATTCACCAGGGCTAAAGCTGCTAAACATACAAAAGCTATGCCTCCCAGGGTTACTCCTCAGGGACCCTCTACAAGTTCACAGATTCTAACCTTAGCAGAGGACCTTATTTCCTTGATTAGGGGCTCTCAACCCCATCCGGACAGGGGCTCTCAACCTCCTCTTGACAAAAGGCCCAGGGTTGAGCCCTCTGATCCCCACTCCTCAGAGGAGGCCTCTGATGGCTCTGCTCTCTCGGACTACCAGGAGGAGACTTTTTGAAGCCTCTGAGGATTCTGATGCAGAGGAATCAATCCCCTTGGCCTCCCCTCCTGAAGAAGTATCCTTCGGGGAGACCCTTCACACTATGAGAGAGCATTTCAAATGGCAGGGCCAGGAATTCTCTGATTCCAGGAAAAGATTAATAACTTTTCTGCATTTACCTCAGCATAGACCTTTGGCTATTCCTTCTGTTTTGAATGTCATTGATGATGTGTACTCTGAGTCCAGCATAACCCCTGACACTCTTCCTCCGGCCCCTGTCAAGCCCGATAGGTACTACAGGGTCCCGGACTCACATCATTTTCATTACAAGGCCCACTCTGCTGATCCAGAAACTATTTCCCAGGGCCCTAAAGGGGTTGCAGGTGCCACTACTAAAAATCCACTACCCTCTGAAAGGGAGTCCAGGGCTTTAGAGAGATGGGGTAAAAAAGTGTATACTTCTGCTACTCTTTCTATGAGGGCATTAAATTGTCAATTTCATATGATACAGTACCAAGAGTATTTGTTAGATGAATTGCATAAGAAACTGTCTTCACCTGAACCCCTAGATCGCAAATCACTTCAGGATCTGGTACATAACTCCCAGCAGGTTAGCAACCATTTCTTACAGTGTGGTTATGATGCATTGGAAGCTTCATGTAGGTCAGCTATGACAGGTGCAGTCATATGTAGGCATGCTTGGCTGAAGGAACAATCTCTGCCAGATCATGTTAAAGCAAAGCTTCTGGATGCTCCACTGGAAAAGCAAAAGTTATTTGGCTCCACTGCTCAGGAGGTCTTAAAGAAATTTGAGGAAAGGGCAAAATCTGTTCAAACAGTCAAAGATTTCCTCCAGGTCCAGCCACCAAGATTCAGCAGAAATTGGCCTACCAAGAATTGGTCCTTTCCGGACACAGAAAGATTTCAGAGAGGCAAGAACAGGCGTGCCAGAGGTAGAGGGCAAGCTAGAGGCTCCTACAGAGGACGTCAATGGCAGCCTCCCAACCAGAGAGGTAGTGCAGGACCTACAACTGCTGCACAAGGACAGACTCAATGACTTTGCTTTGACTCCGCCAACCAGGGCTCAATTAGAAGCACCTTTGGGCGGAAAGCTTTCTTTATTCTCAGAAAATTGGCACAGTATTACAAGAACTCAGGAAATGCAGCAAACCACAACGAAGAAACAGCAAAAAACGTGTAGACCAGAAATCCTCACCCTGGAGTGTTATAAAACGTTTCAGCAAAAGCAATGAATAAAAATCTTGTGTTCCACTTCCTTAAAGTTGTAACAAGTATAACAGCAAATCTAAAGATCCTCACGACAAAATGATGAACCAAGTAGTAAAATAGAAATCTTTATTCCACAAAAACGAACTCCAACACAAGCGCTTTCACCCGTTTATAACGGGCTTTTTCAAGTGTGATTTGTATATACCACAGCTCTTCTATATATATGCTGGGTTGTTGAGTTAATTAATTGTATAATTGATTAATTACATTAATCAACCATACTTTCATTATTTAAAAATGTATATACATTTAAAAACTATTTAAACATGTGCTTTTTTGTCACAGTAATAATAACTATACAGAAATGCATTACATTACATCCTATTATCTTCAGTAATAACCAAATAAAAAACTTAATAATGTTACCTCCTTTTTTAATGTTTGAATGTAACAACTGCATTAAATACTTGTTTCCTATATACACTAGTTGTTAGTCAAAAAATGATTGTGTTTACAGTTGTGTGTAACACTTTCCAAATACATAAATTGATCTTACATATTGCTGTTATGTGAAATATAAATAATGTTATACTAAATAAAAATAATTACATTATTTGATATTTGCCCTATGTAAGTCATTAAAGCACACGAATGTTAAAATCAAGTTGTGAAAAAAATATGTATATACACGTACCTAAACCTAGATAAGTATAAGATCATAAATAGTTCTAACATAAAATTCATTTTATAATAAGTTTCTGTTGCAAGGGAGTAATGCAGTTTGAAAAAACACAACATACATACTTGCATACCATAAATGTAAAAAATGCAAAAAAGTGCAAAAAGTACAAAAAATGTTTGTGTGTAGGAGTGCATGAAGATACACATAATTTGTGACTTATAATTTGCTGTGCCTATCTTTCAAAATACAAGCCAAACTAATTCCGTCATTCAAACCAGGGCTTCTTGTAGCGTCAAGCCTCAACTGCCAAATTAGCTCTTTGATGTTTAGAGCATTCTTCCAATCACCACCCCTCTTGTCATAAACTACCCTGTCCACGACAAAGAAACGGATAGAGACGCGTTGGCACACTGTTCTGAATGCTTAACAAAAGCATTAGTCTCCTTTTTGTTTTAATATCATTCATGTGCTCATATATCCCACGCCTAAGTTCCCTGTTTTGCCAATATAAAATGATAAACAATTTTGACAAACTCCCACATATACTACTTTAGTTGAATAACAGGAGAAATACTCTTTAGATGTTATGGTACGCGTCTAGAGGGTATGGTGATTTTGTCAGTGTTTGCAATGTACTTGCATTGATGGCACGCACCACATGCATAAGTACCTTTATGTTTGGGCACTATATTAGTGTACAAGTTTTTGTTAGAGCTAGTTTTGGTTTCAAAGATACCCTTCAAGTTAATACCTTTTCTAACAAAAGAAATTTTGTTAGAAAACATATTTTCAAATTCATCTTGCATATGAACAATGGGCCAAAATTACTTGCTGTACTTTCAATAAAAAGTGCATCCTGTGAATAGGTGTATGTAAAACTACTGCCAAAGTTGTCTTCCAATTTGTTCTGCCTCTTAGGAATAATGGCTTTAACCCCTAAAAGCGTGGAAAATGTGCATCTCTTTTCTTGTAACTTCACCAAGAATGTCCTGAAACAATTCTTCAGGGTATCCTCTGTCCAAGAAAGAGCTTCTAAGAAATTCTGTCTCTTCAAAAAACAAATCCTGTGTGCTGCAAATTCTGGATGCACGCACTAGTTGTCCCTTAATAATACCCCTCTTAACGTGCAAAGGGTGCCCACTGCTAAAATGCAAAAAGGAGTTACTATGTGTCTTTTTTCTGTATATTTGGGAGACAAACCCAACATTGTTAGGTTTTTTAGTTAGTTTGACTTTTTCGAAACAGTCACCAAAGCCATTGATGAGGGAAAGGCAGTCCATACAGCCTACCTCGATCTGGCTAAGGCCTTCGATACAATACCCCATTCGGGTATCATTGAAAAACTCATCAGCTTAAATGTCAACCCATACATCACAAGATGGGTTGCAAACTGGCTGAGTGACAGAACCCACAGGGTCAGAGCTGCTGGCGCCATGTCAGACTCAAAGCCTGTCACAAGTGGTGTCCCACAGGGCTCAGTCCTGGGCCCACTCTTGTTTGGCATCTACTTTTCCAGTACAAGCAAACACAGGAGGGTTATGGCTGACAAAGTTTGCAGATGACTGCAAACTGGGCGCCATAGTAGAAAACACATCTGACACAGATATCCTTCAGAAGGGTCTCACAGAAACGGATAACTGGTGCCAGAGCCACGCCTAAAGTTAAATGCCAAAAATGCATAGTCATACTCTTGGAAAAACAAGGTTACCCCTAGCTACCAAATAGGTGGCAATCCACTGAGCACAGAAGAAGTTATCAGGGACCTGGGGACCCAGGTTGATAGTAGTCTGTCATTCGACACCCAAGTAGCTAAAGTAGTTAGGAAGACCTTCTACATTGCCCACCTTATCATGAAGGGATTCTCATCTAGATCAAGGGAGGTCATAGTCTCCTTTACTCATCACTCATCAGACCAATGATTGAGTACAATGCCCCATTCGAATGTATCTGACCCGACACTTGCAGCAGCTGGAGAGGCCACAAAGTTCCTCACCAAAAGGATAAAGGGTCTCAAAAATCTGTCCTATGCTGCCCGACTGAAAGAACTCCAGCTCTATTCAGTCGCACAGCTTGCTCAGAGGTGACCTTTGCCTAACATACAAGGCCATGTCAAACCCAGATTTGATGAATATGCTTCACCTCAAAAATCTAGATCCATCAGAGCCACAAGGGGAGACTTAAACCTTGACACGGCTATTAATAGGGCGTGCTGGAGGGATAGATTCATCACCCAAAGACTCCCTATGCTGTGGAACAAAATCCCGGTACATGTGAGGCAGAGCACCTTGCTGGCCTTGTTCAAGAGAAATCTTGACCAATGGATGGGAGATCGCAGATATACCCCAGGGATTACCTCAGTGTCACTGCTCGACAGAGGCACAGCAAAATAATGGGTATAGTTCCCCATACTAAAGGGGTGGCGTAAGCCACAAAACGATGGGCTAGGCTTGTAAATGCCCTCGGGCAGATAGCCTAGTATGAACCTATGAACCTATGAAGTAATGTAAACTACTTCCATTAATTTCATAAGTGAAACGTAAAAAACTGGTGGTTTGAGTTAAATATTTAATGAAATCCTGAAAGTCCCTTTCAGAGCCTGCCCAAAAAATACAAATGTCATCCAAGAATCTCCTATAGAAGCTGATGTATTTGCTCCATTGGGTGGAATGGATAAATTCTGTTTCCCATTTACTCAAAACTATGTTTATGAGGAAGTGGCACATGGAGCCCCCATGGCCACCCCACTGATTTGCTTAAAGAACTCCCCATTAAAGAATATAAAGTTGTTGTTTAAAATTATTCTCATAAACTCTAGTAAGGTGTTGACCATACAATTACTGAGGCCAGATTCCTTACTAATTGCCTCCCCAAACCAGTCTAACCCCTGTTCATGAGGGATACTGGGGAATAGGTCAACGATGTCTATGGTAACCATGTATAACCTAGAATTGTCCATGTTTTGATCTAAACTACTTAGAAATTCCCAGGAGTCCTTGCAAATGTATTTTAGTTTTGCTACATAGTTTTTTAGTTGAAAATCCACAAATTTGCTAAGTGGTTCTGTAATTCCACCTGCTCCGGAGACTATTGGACGCAAACATAGTTTTGAGTAAATGGGAAACAGAATTTATCCATTCCACCCAATGGAGCAAATACATCAGCTTCTATAGGAGATTCTTGGATGACATTTGTATTTTTTGGGCAGGCTCTGAAAGGGACTTTCAGGATTTCATTAAATATTTAACTCAAACCACCAGTTTTTTACGTTTCACTTATGAAATTAATGGAAGTAGTTTACATTACTTGGACATCAAACTAACTAAAAAACCTAACAATGTTGGGTTTGTCTCCCAAATATACAGAAAAAAGACACATAGTAACTCCTTTTTGCATTTTAGCAGTGGGCACCCTTTGCACGTTAAGAGGGGTATTATTAAGGGACAACTAGTGCGTGCATCCAGAATTTGCAGCACACAGGATTTGTTTTTTGAAGAGACAGAATTTCTTAGAAGCTCTTTCTTGGACAGAGGATACCCTGAAGAATTGTTTCAGGACATTCTTGGTGAAGTTACAAGAAAAAGAGATGCACATTTTCCACCGCTTTTAGGGGTTAAAGCCATTATTCCTAAGAGGCAGAACAAATTGGAAGACAACTTTGGCAGTAGTTTTACATACACCTATTCACAGGATGCACTTTTTATTGAAAGTACAGCAAGTAATTTTTGGCCCATTGTTCATATGCAAGATGAATTTGAAAATATGTTTTCTAACAAAATTTCGCTTGTTAGAAAAAAAAGAGGTATTAACTTGAAGGGTATCTTTGAAACCAAAACTAGCTCTAACAAAAACTTGTACACTAATATAGTGCCCAAACATAAAGGTTCTTATGCATGTGGTACGTGCCATCAATGCAAGTACATTGCAAACACTGACAAAATCACCATACCCTCTAGACGTATTACCATAACATCTAAAGAGTATTTCTCCTGTTATTCAACTAAAGTAGTATATGTGGGAGTTTGTCAAAATTGTTTATCATTTTATATTGGCAAAACAGAACGGGAACTTAGACGTAGGATATATGAGCACATGAATGATATTAAAACAAAAAAGGAGACTAATGCTTTTGTTAAGCATTCAGAACAGTGTGCCAACGTCTCTATCCGTTTCTTTGTCGTGGACAGGGTAGTTTATGACAAGAGGGGTGGTGATTGGAAGAATGCTCTAAACATCAAAGAGCTAATTTGGCAGTTGAGGCTTGACGCTACAAAGCCCTGGTTTGAATGACGGAATTAGTTTGGCTTGTATTTTGAAAGATAGGCACAGCAAATTATAAGTCACAAATTATGTGTATCTTCATGCACTCCTACACACAAACATTTTTTGTACTTTTTGCACTTTTTTGCATTTTTTACATTTATGGTATGCAAGTATGTATGTTGTGTTTTTCAAACTGCATTACTCCTTGCAACAGAAACTTATTATAAAATGAATTTTATGTTAGAACTATTTATGATCTTATACTTATCTAGGTTTAGGTAATGTATATACATATTTTTTCACAACTTGATTTTAACATTAGGTGCTTTAATGACTTTCATAGGGCAAATATCAAATAATGTAATTATTTTTATTTAGTATAACATTATTTATATTTCACATAACAGCAATATGTAAGATCAATTTATGTATTTGGAAAGTGTTACACACAACTGTAAACACAATCATTTTTGACTAACAACTAGTGTATATAGGAAACAAGTATTTAATGCAGTTGTTACATTCAAACATTAAAAAGGAGGTAACATTATTAAGTTTTTTATTTGGTTATTACTGAAGATAATAGGATGTAATGTAATGCATTTCTGTATAGTTATTATTACTGTGACAAAAAAGCACATGTTTAAATAGTTTTTAAATGTATATACATTTTTAAATAATGAAAGTATGGTTGATTAATTTAATTAATCAATTATACAATTAATTAACTCAACAACCCAGCATATATATAGAAGAGCTGTGGTATATACAAATCACACTTGAAAAAGCCCGTTATAAACGGGTGAAAGTGCTTGTGTTGGAGTTCGTTTTTGTGGAATAAAGATTTCTATTTTACTACTTGGTTCATCATTTTGTCGTGAGGATCTTTAGATTTGCTGTTATACTTGTTACAACTTTAAGGAAGTGGAACACAAGATTTTTATTCATTGCTTTTGCTGAAACGTTTTATAACACTCCAGGGTGAGGATTTCTGGTCTACACGTTTTTTACAGTATTACAAGAGACAAATGAACACTGCAAATAATAGACAGAGGATACAGGTTCCATTTTCACACATTGCCAAAAAGAAAAGGCATGCCAGACCTGCCACCAAATCAAAGGGCAGAGGCTTTGAAACAAATCTCCAACTTAATGCAAATGAAAGCTATAGAGAAGGTTCCTCTTTCAGAACAAGGCCAAGGATTTTATTCCAGACTATTCCTTGTTCCAAGAAAAGAAAATCAATGGAGGCCTATTCTCGACTTGTCCGCACTGAATACTTATCTCATTGTGCCAAAATTCAAAATGCTGACTCTACAGCAACTCCTTCCCATGCTGGGCAAGGGGTCTTGGCTGGTGACTCTAGACCTCAAGGAGGCATACCTGCATGTCCCTATCAGACAAAGTTGCAGAAGACACCTCAGATTTCTTGCAGGTTCAGAGCATTATCAATTCTCAGCATTGCCCTTTGGCTTATCTACTGCGCCCAGAGTATTCACAAAATGCCTGGTATCAGTAATTGCACACTGCAGACTTCAGGGGATTCAAATATACCCATATCTGGACGACTGCCTTATACAAGCGGACAGCCAACAAACTTTGGTAAAGGATTTGAATTATGCGATCCACCTACTGCAGGCCTTGGGATATACAGTCAACGTTCACCGTTCACAAATCAAGACTTGTTCATCCCAAAGAATAACTTTTCTGGGTGCAGATCTAGACACAACCACCCAAATGGCTTTTCTCACAGAAGAAAAACAAAGACAACTACTGGATTACTTCAAGAATCTGACAAGACAAACTCAGCTGACTGCAAGGAAAATCCTGCAGGCCCTGGGTTACATGGCATCTTGCATTCTTCTGATTCCACAAGCAAGGCTGCATATGAGGAAACTACAATGGTACCTAAGGAGTTTATGGACTCAGCACAGTCACAGCTTAGAAACTTTGATCCCACTCATTCCATGCCTCCAAAAGGAATTTCTGTGGTGGGCTCAGGCAAGCCAGTCAAACAGGGGTCTGCCCTTCAGCAAGCCAATAGTCAGCCAAACCATTACAACGGACGCTTCAGACCTCGGTTGGGGAGCACACATGGAGGGCAAATGTATTCAAGGACTATGGTCACAAAGGGAGCAACGCATGCACATAAACCAAAAGGAAATGCTGACAGTGATACATGCAATCGAGGCCTTCAAACTCTTTCTGCATCAAGGCCACCTGCTAATAAGGACAGACAACACCACAGTTATGTGGTACATAAACAAGCAAGGAGGCACCCATTCCTACCCTCTTTGCAGACTGGCAATGAATCTATGGGAACTTTCCTTGAAACTCAATATAGACCTGCAATCCCAGTTTGTGCCAGGAAAAGACAATATACTGGCAGACAGCTTAAGCAGAAATATCATGGATGCACACAAATGGATGCTGCACCCAGACATCTTCCTACAGATAACACAATCATGGGGAAGGCCAGACATAGATCTTTTTGCCTCCCCCCACAATCATCAGCAGAAGAAATTCTGCTCAAGGACATACCACCCACAAGCATGGAAAGTGGACGCCCTATCTTTCAGCTGGAGGACTCTAACAGTGTATGCATTTGCACCTCTTCCATTAATGACCAAGGTCTTACTGAAGATCAGGACAGAGCAGCCAAAAGTGATTCTGATAGCTCCGGACTGGCCAAGACAGCTCTGGTACCCACTGTTAAAGAGCATGTCACACACGAAACCATGGCCTCTTCCTCAATGGCCACTTCTCCTGACACAGCACAATTACAAAACTCTGCATTCCAACCTGAAAACCTTGCAACTAACAGCCTGGAAAATACCTTGACTCCTCCTCAGGATAAGCTATTCAAGAGAGTGAAGTATATCATCATGGAAGCTTCATGACCTTCCACAAGAAAGGCATATTCAGCAAAATGGAAGAGATTTCACACTTGGAGCACCACAAAGGGCCTAGATGCAACAGTGATGAACATGGCACATATCCTGGAATACTTGGCAGAAATGCTCCACAATGGCCTGTCTTACTCTTCCATTAAAATTCATGCTTCAGCAATTTCAGCAGAGTACAATACTGATCCACCTGTCTTTTCTCATTCTCTCCTAAGACAGTTTCTAAGTGGAATTAAAAACATCAATCCTCCAAGGAAACCTCCAGTGCCTACTTGGGACCTTAACTTCGTGTTGGAAAAACTAACTCTGCCTCCCTTTGAACCAGCAGCATCTGCAGAACTACAGTTGCTTTCTTGGAAGACCGCCTTCCTTCTGGCCATAACCTCAGCAAGAAGGGTATCTGAGTTACAGGCCCTCATGGCAGTACAGCCATTTCTTATTTTTCATCAGGATAGAGTCTCATTGAGAACCATTCCTTCATTTATGCCAAAGGTGGTATCCAGGGTCTCATTAAACCAAGCTATTCACCTGCCTACCTTCTTTCCAAATCCACAAAACAAAGGGGAGAAACTTCTGCACACCCTGGACATACACAGACAGTTACGCTACTACTTGGACAGAACTAAAAGCTACAGAAAAACTGACCGGCTGTTGGTAGCATATGCTGCTGGTGCACAAGGAAAAGCAATTTCCAAACAGACAATTTCAAAATGGATAGGGAATTGCATTCGTTTTTGTTATTCCTTTCATGGAAAAACTGTGCCAGCTAACATTAGACCTCATTCCACCAGAGCCACAGCCACCTCCACAGCCTTCTTAAGAGGGGTGGCTACCAAGGACATTTTAGAAGCTGCTACATGGAGCTCCGTGCATACATTTTCCAAGCATTACAATTTACCTTTATATTCCAGATCCAGAGAAGGCTTTGCTACGGCAGTCCTGCAGGGCATTTTAGCTACACCATCCTTTACATAGATCCTCCACCCCTAGATTGGCTATGGTATTCTACCCGTATGTGATGACTGCAGATGCATCCTTGAAGGACATAGTACAGTTTTGTACCTACCATAAATGTAGATGTCCGATATTTGTATATATATATACTTATATATTTCTGTGCATGTTTGGAATTTATTGCATTTCTCCAAATTTAGCCTTCCTTTGAGGGCACCTGGCATCTGGGGCAAGAAACACTGAGGAAGATGGCGTCGGCTGACGCTTTTATACCCAGGCTCTGACGTCGGGGAAAGGGCGACATCAGCCGACGCCGGACCCAGACTTTGGAATCCGGCCGACCGAAGGGCTGCCTGAGGCAGGACAACCCATATGTGATGACTGCAGATGCATACCTATCGGACATCTACATTTATGGTAGGCACAAAACTGTACTTTTCCTTTGACACTATTTCCCACTCTCGTGTAATAAACTCTCTCAACTAGGCATCAATCCATATGTTACCAGATGGGTAGCAAACTGGCTTACTGATAAAACCCACCTAGTCAAAATAGGGGAAGCCCCCTCAAGCAGTAAACCCATAATGAGCTGCATACCCCAGGGTTAGGTCTTTATATTTTTCTGAGGGGCAGGCCAAAACCAGTGGGCAATGGCTGACCAGGTTTGCAGATGACTGCAAGCTGGCGCTGTCATCAATTCTCCTAGTAATGTGGACATCCTCCAAGAGTCTCACCCAAACAAATGACTGGTGCCAGAAATATGGCCTCAAGCTGAATACCAAAAAATGCATCATCACCCCTTTGGGGGAGAGTGGCATCCCCACAAATTATCACATTAATAACCACATTCTAACCACACCATCATTTGTGAGCGATTTGGGCACCCAGGTTGATAGCAACCTGACTTTTGACCACCATGTTGCTTCCATTGTATGGAAAGCTTCCTATATGGCCCACCTCATAAGTAAGGGCATCTCATCTAGAGACAAGGCGGTCATAACATCCTTGTATTCTTCCCTTATAAGACCCATTATTGAGTAGAATGCCCCTTGCGGCATGTACCTTGCAAAGCACATGCAACAGCTGGAGAGACCACAGAGGATGTCCTTCAAGGATGCATCTGCAGTCATAACATATGGGTTGTCATGCCTCAGGCACCCCTTCGGTCGGCCGGATTCCAAAGTCTGGGTCTAGCCTCGGCTGATGTCGCACTTTCCCCGACGTCAGAGCGTCTGGGGTATAAAAGCATCAGCCGACGCCATTTTCCTCAGTCTTTCTTGCGCGTGCCAGCAGAAGCTGTTCGCAAGTGCGGTCGGTCAGATCCAGAGATTTCAGCTACGAATACTTGAAAAAGCTAAGTACCCGTTGGGGACTCTTTCTTGCCTCAGCCAATGTCAGACAAAGTAAATAATTGTTTAAATTGTGGGAAACAAATACCTCATAAGGATTTCCATTCTTACTGCCTTCCTTGCTTAGGCCCAGACCACGACGTATCGGCCTGTTTAGCCTGTGCCTCCTTCAACCGACGAACTCTTAGACGTCGGTCGGAGTTTGCAGAGGAATTTTTTGGAGCCGCTTTTGTTATAAAATGCCGTCGGAGACTCGACTTCGATATGGTCAAAAGCAGGAAAAGGACCGACACTGCGTCCGTGGTTTCGCTGAAACCACAGCTAGGCACTGCGAGTGTCGGTTCGGCCGAAACCGAGTCCTCGGCGATTCCTGCTTCCAAAACCTTAATTCCGACCACCGAGGCCCGAGAGGCCCCGGCTGAGTCGGCTTCAGAACTACCTACCGAAGCTAGTGTTCAGGATTTGTCTGACACCATACCTTTGGACATTTCTACCCCTGCACGTGGGGCTGCTAGGCCCCCCAGCTTCTATGTCCATTAAGGCCTTTTCTTGGGCTAAAGCTGCCAAACTTTCAAACGCTTTGCCTACCAAATCTACTACCCAGAGGCCTTCCTCTAGTTCACAGATCCTCTGCCTGGCTGAGGACCTTATCTCCTTAATTAGGGGTTCACAACCTCACCCAGACAGGGCCTCTCAACCTCCTCCAGACAAAAGGCCCAGGACTGACCCCTCCGAACCACTCTCCTCAGATGATTCCACGGATGGATCTGACTTGTCAGACCACCAGGAAGGGGCTTACTCGCCCTATGAGGATTCAGATGCAGAGGAGTTTATCCCTTCGGCCTCCCCTCCTGAAGAGTTTTCCTTTGGGGAGACTTTGCACTCCATGAGAGAGCACTTTCAATGGCAAGGTCAGGATTTCTCTGATTCTAGAAAAAGATTACGGACCTTTTTGCATTTGCCTCAGCATAGGCCCTTAGCTATACCTCCTGTTCTAAATGTAATTGATGATGTGTACAATGATGTCAGTACAGCCCCTGATACTCTTCCTCCGGCCCCTGCCAAACCTGACAGATATTACAGGGTCCCGGATTCTCATTCCCATCTGTATAAAGCCCATTCTGCAGACCCAGAAACTATTTCTCAGGGCCCTAAAGGGGTTGCAGCCGCTACTGCCAAAAATCCCCTACCCTCTGATAGAGAGTCTAGGGCTTTAGAGAGATGGGGTAAGAAGGTGTATACATCTGCAACTCTTTCTGTCAGGGCATTAAACTGTCAATTCCATATGATACAGTACCAAGAGTATTTGTTAGATGAATTGAATAAGAAACTTTCCTCACCTGAACCCCTAGACCGTAAATCCCTTCAAGATTTGGTACATAACTCACAACAGGTTAGTAATCATTTCTTAAAATGTGGCTATGATGCACTGGAGGCTTCCTTTAGATCAGCTATGACTGGGGCAGTTATTCGTAGACATGCCTGGCTGAAGGAGCAATCTTTGCCAGACCATGTCAAAGTTAAACTCCTCGATGCTCCAATGGAGAAACAAAATTTATTTGGCTCCCCTGCTCAGGAGATTCTAAAAAAGGTTGAAGAAAAAGCAAAATCTGTGCAAACAGTTAAGGATTTCCTGCAAGTTCAACCACCGAGATTCAGCAGAAACTGACCTACAAAAAATTGGTCCTTTCCAGACTCGAACAGAGCCCAGAGAGGCAGGAACAGGCGCTCTAGAGGCAGAGGTCAACCGAAGAGCAATTGCCAAACAGACAATTTCAAAATGGATAGGAAATTGCATTCGCTTTTGCTACTCCTTTCATGGAAAGACAGTTCCTGAAAATATCAGGCCTTACTGCACAAGGGCCACGGCCACCACTACAGCCTTCCTAAGGGGGGTGGCTACCAAGGACATTTTAGAAGCTGCTACTTGGAGCTCCGTGCATACATTTGCCAAACATTACAATCTACCTTTATACTCTAGATCCAGAGCAGGGTTTGCTACTGCAGTCCTGCAGGGGATCTTAACTACACCATCCCTTTCTTAGTACCTCCTCCCCCAGATTGGCTATGGTATTCTATCCATACGTTAT
Source organism: Protopterus annectens (assembly GCF_019279795.1). NCBI lineage: Eukaryota > Metazoa > Chordata > Ceratodontiformes > Protopteridae > Protopterus > Protopterus annectens. The sequence goes on from NC_056736.1 coordinate 422,079,024, forward strand.
GACTGCAGATGCATCCTTGAAGGACATAGTACAGTTTTGTACCTACCATAAATGTAGATGTCCGATAGGTATGCATCTGCAGTCAGGATTACCCTCCCTCCTTCCCCTCTTTGGTATTCCTAGGGTGCTTACCCCTCTTTTAGCTAGCTGGGGGAACCTATTATGGTGTATTTGTTTGTTTATTCATGTATATAATTTGCAAATGTTTGGAACTTTTCAGCATTTATCCAAATTTAGCCTTCCTAGAGGGCACCTGGCATCTGGGGCAAGAAAAATTGAGGAAAATGGCGTCGGCTGATGCTTTTATTCCCCAGGCGCTCTGACGGGGAAAGTCGACATCAGCCGAGGCCAGACCCAGACTTTGGAATCCGGCCGACCGAAGGGCTGCCTGAGGCAGGACAACCCATATGTTATGACTGCAGATGCATACCTATCGGACATCTACATTTATGGTAGGTACAAAACTGTACTTTCCTCACCAGGAGAATCCGTGGCCTCAAACATCTGCCATACACAGACTAAAAGTTCTATCCCTCTACTCAGTTTCATACAGTCTCCTCAGAGGTGACCTCTGTCTGCTATACAAGATGATCTTGGACCCCACCTTGATGGGACTGCTGCATATCCGCAAGTCTAGCTCCAGTCGAGTAACCTGCACACGCGGCCTCAACTTGGTCTGTGACATCAGTAGGACTGGTTGGTGGGGACAGATTTGTCTTCCAGAGACTCCCCCATCTGTGGAATAGACCCTCTCCATGTCAAGAAGAGTATCTCTTTACCCCCTTTTAAGTGCAACCTGGATAACTGGATGGGAAACAGAAAATAACACCCCTGGGTTTCCACCCGTATTCCTGCTGGACAGGGCATCAGGTGCTGACTTATCTAAACATGGGCTAAACTCTTGGCTAGGCTTATAAGGGCCCCAGGGCCAATAGCCTAGAAACTTCTATGATCCTAACACTGTTATGGTGTGTATAGCCAGATGTAGTAGCCTTAGCCATTTTACATAAGCAAACCTTTTAAGTGCTCTTGGAACATAAGCATGCTGGAAGGAAGGATCAAAATAATGCAGTGAATAGTGGGTGCATCCCTGTGAACTAATGCACTTTCACCTGACCTCTGACATCTGCCTGTTGCTTGTTTGACCCTAAATGTATCTGACAAGTGTAGACCAAGCTAATAGGGTATGGAATGGTCTCCTATATGATTTCTCTTTGTAGAAAGAGGGTTGTAATCAAGAAAACAGTACTTCAGCTTAAGATAAGGATAGTGGGGCCACACATTCCTTGATGTCCATTAATGATTGTTTTATTTTTTTTTTATTTTTTTTCTGGAGACTTTGAGGTTACTGAAGTCCTCTGACCTTGTACATATTTCTACATTGGTAGAGATATGAATATTATCGTTTCTTGTTGCCCCTTTTCTGTGCATATTTACTTTTGGTGTACATTTTTGTTGTCATATAATGTTTGATGTATTTTCACTTTTGTATTTTGCTCTTCTGGAGCCCCGAGTCATGGCTGAAAAAAGGGTCAGCTGACCAGTCTACTTATCCAGTTACCAAAATTTAAGAAAATAAATAAAAGCAGTTGTTTTTATGGTAGGGCATATTGGAGGCATACACGTGTAAGGGAGGGAATTCAGTTAAGGCCAAGGAATGTAGCATCTAATTGTTAATAATATAATTATAAGAGTTTACTATGAAAAAAGTATCAGCACCCCAACATTTTGGGGTATAGAAAAATGAAACATTGTGTGATTTATTGTAAATTGCATTTGTTTTGTTCTAATATTTATGTTGCTAGAACTGTTTCTAAAACTTTTTTTTACTGAAGCTACATTGCTGTAAATATGTCCCACCACCATAGGCTTGTTCTGACTTTAAAACCAGTGTCCTTGTTGTCCACCTCTTGTGTTAATTTGACTAAAATTTCCTCCCTCTCCTCTCTGTTGTCAGTAAGCACAAAGTCAGTCATGTAGTCATTTTCTTTACACTAATGGAACAAATTTACTTTCCTATTGTATTACACAGACCCAGAATACAGAGCACTCATGCAGCCAACCAGGATTGCTCTTGAGCTGACTGACCCTTACTGTAAACTGTCTTTGGACTTCCCTCTTGGACTTCTAAAGCTTGAGTTACCTTTCTTATTTTCCTGCCTGTTTAGTACACAATGCACTACCTAGAAGGTTTAACCCCCTTTTTTTTTCCATCTTCCTTTTAAATTTTACAAAATCTGGGACAAGACTATAATTCCTTGGGTAGACTTTTGTATATTTTTGTATTCTAACATAATTACCTGTGCATTAGTCTGCACGTACGTCACTTATCAAAACACCTAACCACTGGACAAGATGAAGACATGCACTCAAACATAGCATCAACAGAAACTTTTTACTGATGAGTGACTGTTGTGAGGCACACTGACTTGTCACTGACCAGGCTCGACAAGGAGTGGGTTACGGTGTGCTGTCTTCAAGACACCAGAATTTCTGACATTACAAGGGCACTAAGGATGTTATCTCCTGGCAAATATGACAACATATTAATTGCCACGTGGGAGTGAATGACATGAGACACAAAATCTTGAGGGACATGTGTGACATATCCGAATTTTACATACATTTTGTAAATGCAAGTAAGACATTGGCCTGAGTAGAATCCTTTCTTCACTTTGGATGATGTCTGGATTTAAAGAAAAGGTAGTTGGTTGCAGTAGTGGTTAAAAGCTGGTGCAAGGGTCAGTTTCTACTTCTGCCAGCACACACGCATTTTAGGATTTCCTTTGTCAAAATGCTACTTCCAGGCGTAGACTTTGGCATGTCATGATTTATGAATCATTGCTAAACTCAACTGAATGCCATCTTTCACGTGTGCAGAATTCCTTGACCACATAATATGATGGAAAACTTTTGTTTTAGGAGGATGTCCTAGATCAGTGGTACTTCACTGCAAAAATGTGTAGAGTCAAAATAGTATGTATAAAGTCATTTGATGTATCAAGACGGTGTTTTTTTCTAGTTTGTTTTTAACATAAATATTTTTTCTTTTTTGGTTACAGTTACAACCAATGGCATACACCCAAGGAGTGCATAAATGTTTCAGTCACAGCATGTGATCTGACTACTGCATTCAGTGATCACTACAATGAGTATTTCTTGCATTTTGCAAAGGTTCAGGCATTAACAAAAACCTGCACATCAAATTGGAGTTACTCTGAAGCATTTGAACCACGTACTGACAGTAAGTCCTCCTTTAGTTTTCTTTTTTATTTTAAGGTTTGGGCAGGTGCATTCTTACTATAGATGTTGTTGATCACTCAGCTTTAATTTACTTACCCCAAGTTGTAGGTAAATGTGTATGTTGATCTTCGTTTCTCACTGCTGCAGTCATCACCATTGGGTTATCCATGCTGTGGTAGCCCTCAGTCAGTCTGAATACCAGAGCCAGGGTTTTGTGCGTCTGCTGCTGTTGCTTGCTGGGTGACGTCAGGTCGTCCGAGCTATAAAGGAGAGCAGGCAACGCCATTACCTCAGTCTTTCTTACCGTGGAGCTGATAGCAGAAGCAGTTTGCAACAGTGCCGGTCGGCTGCTTCCAGATTTTCAACTTCAGCTGTAAACGTCTAAAGCTAAGTACCCCGTTGGGGATCCTTCCTTTTTCTTGCACTAACCGATGTCTGAAAAAGTCAGTAACTGTCTCGCCTGTGGAAAGCAAATACCACACTGAGACTTCCATTCTTACTGCGTCACTTGCTTAGACCCAGATCACAACGTACCCCGCTGTTGGGTCTGTGCTGTCTTTAAAGCTAGAACTATTAGTCATAGAGCTCTGTTTGTAGCCAGTTATTTTCGTCTTTCACCTCCGACTACTGATATGGCATCCATCAGTCAGCAGATCTTCCAGACTGAGCCTTCCGATGACACCACCATTAAACAGGTCATCAGTTCTTCGGAAATCAATGAGGCGCTTTCGCAGCCCCTGATGCCCGACTCGATTTCTTCGCAGGCCTCTACTGAGACCCTTTCGGAGTCCTGTATGCTACAGATGTCTGCATAGTCTATCAAGCCTTCGTCTGATGTCCTTCAAGGATGCATCTGCAGTCCTTACATATGGGTTGTCCTGCCTCAGGCAGCCCTTTGGTTGGCCGGATTCCAAAGTCTGGGTCCGGCGTCGGCTGATGTCGCCCTTTTCCTGATGTCACAGCGCTCGGGGTATAAAAACGTCAGTCGACGCCATGTTCCTCAGTCTTTCTTGCCGCAAGGTGCCCGAAGCAGAAGCAGTTCGCAAGTGCCGGTCGGCCAGCAACTGTGATTTCAGCTACCGAAGACTTCAAAAAAGCTAAGTACCCCGTTGGGGACTCTTTCTTGCCTCAGCCGATGTCAGATCAAACGCTTAAAGTTAATAATTGTTTGTCTTGTGGGAAACAAATACCTCATAAGGATTTCCACTCTTACTGCTTACCCTGCCTAGGCCCAGACCATGACGTCTCTGCCTGTTCAGCCTGTGCTTCCTTCAATAAACGCACTCTTAGGCGTCGGGCAGAGTTTGCAGAGGAATTTTTTGGGGATCATTTTTGTTATATCATGCCATCGGAGCTTCTGACAGCACATTTACCCAAAAAACGAAAGGATAAGGACTGGCACATGCGGTTCCGGCAGACTCCACGCCTAGGCCTACCGCGAGTGTCTCGGTCTCTTCTGAAGCCATATCTCTACCGCTTCAGACCGATGACACCGCACAACTGGTAACTTCGGTACCAGAGGCCATCCCTGAGTCGGTCATAGAATTTCCGTCTGAAACCGGTGCTCAGGAAATTTCCGACACCATTTCTGTGGATAAATCTACCCCAGCACGTGGGGCAGCCAGGCCTCCTGTATTCATGTCCATTAAGGCCTTTACACGGGCTAAAGCTGCTAAACAGCCAAAATCTCTCCCTCCCAAGGCTATTCCTCAGGGATCCACTACCAGTTCACAAATCTTAACCTTGGCTGAGGACCTTATTTCCTTAATCAGGGGCTCTCAGCCACATCCAGACAGGGGCTCTCAGCCTCCTCCAGGCAAAAGGCCCAGGGTAGAGCAGACAGATCCCCAGTCTTCTGATGAGGCCTCAGATGAATCTGTCCTTCGGACTACCAGGAGGAGGCCCTTCCGGCCTACGAGGATTCTGATGCAGAGGAGTCTATTCCCTCGGCCTCCCCACCCGAAGAGTTTTCCTTTGGGGAGACCCTTCACACCATGAGAGAGCATTTCAAATGGCAAGGCCAGGAATTCTCTGACTCCAGAAAGAGGTTAAGGACCTTTTTACATTTACCTCAGCATAGACCTTTGGCTATTCCTCCTGTTTTGAATGTTATAGAGGATGTGCACTGTGAGTCTAGTACTTCCCCTGACTCCCTTCCTCCGGCCCCTCTCAAACCTGATAGGTACTACTGGGTCCCGGACTCACATCTATACCTTTACAAGGGCCACTCTGCTGACCCAGAAACCATTTCCCAGGGCCCTAAAGGGGTTACAACTACCACTGCCAAGAACCCACTTCCTTCTGAAAGGGAATCCAGGGCTTTAGAGAGATGGGGTAAAAAAGTGTATACTACTTCCACTCTTTCTATGAGAGCATTAAATTGTCAATTCCATATGATACAGTATCAAGAGTATCTGTTAGATGAATTGCATAAAAAACTATCCTCTCCTGAACCCCTTGACCGCAAGGCCCTTCAGGATCTGGTGCATAACTCTCAACAGGTTAGCAACCATTTCTTACAGTGTGGTTATGATGCCTTGGAAGCTTCATGTAGGTCAGCAATGACAGGTGCAGTTATACGTAGACATGCTTGGCTGAAGGAACAAACACTGCCAGATCATGTTAAAGCAAAGCTTCTGGATGCACCACTGGAAAAACAAAAGTTATTTGGTTCCACGGCTCAAGAGGTCTTAAAGAAATTTGAAGAAAAGGCTAAATCAGTTCAAACAGTCAAAGATTTTCTCCAGGTCCAACCACCTAGATTCAGCAGAAATTGGCCTTCTAAGAATTGGTCTTTTCCGGACACAGACAGATTTCAGAGAGGGAAAAACTGGCGTGACAGAGGTAGAGGGCAAGCTCGAGGCTCCTACAGAGGACGTCAATGGCAGCCTCCTACCCAGAGAGGTAGTGCAGGACCTACATCTACTGCACAAGGACAAACTCAATGACTTGGCTTTGACTCCGCCAACCAGGGCTCAATTGGAAGCACCTTTGGGCGGAAAGTTATCTTTATTCTCAGAAAATTGGCACAGTATTACAAAGGACAAATGGATACTGCAAATAATAGACAAAGGATACAGATTACATTTTCATACATTACCAAGAAGACAAGGCATGCCAAACCTGCCACCAAATCAAAGGGCAGAGGCTTTCAAGCAGATTTCCAAACTACTACAAATGAAGGCAATAGAAAAGTAGAAAAGGTTCCTTTCACAGAGCAAGGCCAAGGATTTTATTCCAGACTATTCCTTGTTCCAAGAAAAGAAAAGCAATGGAGGCCTATTCTAGACTTGTCCGCACTGAATACTTATCTCATCGTGCCAAAATTCAAAATGCTGACCTTACAGCAGCTCCTTCCCATGCTGGGCAAGGGGTCCTGGCTGGTAACTCTAGACCTCAAGGAGGCATACCTGCATGTCCCTATCAGACAAAGTTGCAGAAGACACCTCAGATTTCTTGCAGGTTCAGAGCATTATCAGTTCTCAGCATTGCCCTTTGGCTTATCTACTGCCCAGAGTATTCACGAAATGCCTGGCATCAGTAATTGCACATTGCAGACTTCAGGGGATTCAAATATACCCATACCTGGACGACTGCCTTATACAAGCGGACAGCCAACAAACATTGTTAAAACACTTGAGCTATGCCATCCGCCTACTACAGGCCTTGGGATACACAGTCAACTATCAGAAATCAAGACTTGTTCCATCCCAAAGAATAATTTTTCTGGGTGCAAAGCTGGATACAAGCACCCAAATGGCTTTTCTCACAGAAGAAAAACAAGAACAAATACCGGATTATTTCAAAAGTCTGACAAGACAAACCCAGCTGACTGCAAGGAAAATCCTGCAGGCCCTGGGTTTCATGGCATCTTGCATTCTGCTGATTCCACAGGCAAGACTGCATATGAGGAAACTGCAATGGTACCTAAGGAGTCTATGGTCTCAACACAGTCACAGCCTAGAAGTCTTGATCCCCCTGATTCCATGCCTTCAAAAGGAATTTCTGTGGTGGGCACAAGCAAGTCAGTCAAACATGGGTCTGCCTTTCAGCAAGCCTCATATCAGCCAAACCATTACAACGGATGTCTCAGACCATGGATGGGGAGCGCACATGAAGGGCAGATGTATTCAGGGGCAGTGGACTCAAAAGGAATTGTGCCTGCACATCAACCAAAAAGAAATGCTGGCAGTGATGCATTCAATCGAGGCCTTCAGACATTTCCTGCATCAAGGCCACCTGCTAATAAAGACAGACAATACCACAGTTATGTGGTACATAAACAAGCAAGGAGGTACCCATTCCTACCCTCTTTGCAGGCTGGCAATGAATCTTTGGGAACTTTCCCTAAAACGCAATATACAACTGCATTCCCAGTTCGTACCAGGAAAGGAAAATGTACTGGCGGACAGCCTAAGCAGAAACACCATGGATCCACACGAATGGATGTTGCATCCAGACATTTTTCTTTAGATAACGCAATCTTGGGGAATGCCGGACATAGATCTTTTTGCCTCCCCCCACAACCATCACCTGAAGAAATTCTGCACAAGGACATACCATCCCCAAGCATGGAAGGTGGACGCCCTATCCTTCAGCTGGAATGCTCTAACAGTATATGCATTCCCACCTCTTCCGTTAATGAACAAGGTCTTACTGAAGATCAGGACAGAACAACCAAAAGTGATTCTGATAGCTCCGGACTGGCCAAGACAACACTGGTACCCACTGTTAAAAAGCATGGCACGCACGAACCCGTGGCCCCTACCACAATGGCCACTTCTTCTGACACAGCACAACTACAAAACTCTGCACTCCAGCCTGAAAACCTTGCAACTGACAGCCTGGAAAATACCTTGACTCCTCCCCAGGATAAATTATCCAAGAGGGTAAAGGATATCATCATGGAAGCTCGGCGGCCTTCCACAAGAAAGGCATATTCAGCAAAATGGAAAAGATTTTGAACCTGGAGCACCGCACAGGGTCAGGATCCGACAGTGATGAGCATCCCACATATCCTTGAATACTTGGCAGAAATGCTCCACAATGGCCTTTCTTACTCATCCATAAAAATCCATGCTTCAGCTATTTCAGCAGAGTACAGCACTGATCCACCTGTCTTTTCTCATCCTCTGCTAAGGCAATTTCTAAGAGGGATAAAAAACATCAACCCTCCAAGGACACCACCAGTGCCTACATGGGACCTTAACTTCATGTTGGAAAAACTAACGCTACCCCCATTTGAACCAGCAGCATCTGCAGAACTGCAATTCCTGTCTTGGAAGACTGCCTTCCTTCTGGCCATAACTTCAGCAAGAAGAGTATCTGAGTTGCAGGCCCTTATGGCAGTACAACCATTTCTCATTTTCCATAAAGACAGAGTCTCTTTGAGAACCAATCCCTCATTCATGCCAAAGGTGGTATCCAGGGTCTCACTGAACCAAGCTATCCACCTGCCTACTTTCTTTCCAAATCCACAAAATAAAGGAGAGAAACTTCTGCATACCCTGGACATTCACAGACAGTTGCGCTACTACTTGGACAGAACTAAGGCTTACAGAAAAACTGACCAACTGTTTGTAGCATACGCTGCTGGTGTACAAGGAAGAGCAATTTCCAAACAAACGGTTTCAAAATGGATAGGAAATTGCATTTGATTATGTTACTCTCTTCATGGAAAAGCAGTGCCAGCTACCATCAGACCTCATTCCATCAGAGCAACAGCCACCTCCACAGCCTTCTTAAGAGGGGTGGCTACAAAGGACATTTTAGAAGCTGCTACATGGAGCTCTGTGCATACATTTTCCAAGCATTACAACATGCCTTTATATTCCAGATCCAGAGCAGGCTTTGCTACTACAGTCCTGCAGGGCATGTTAGCTACACCATCCTTTTCTTAGGTCCTACCACCCCCAGCTTGGCTATGGTATTCTACCCATATGTAAGGACTGCAGATCCATCCTTGAAGGACATAGTACAGTTTTGTACCTACCATAAATGTAGATGTCCGATAGGTATGCATCTGCAGTCAGGTTTTCCCTCCCTCCTACCCCTCTGTGGTATTCTTTGGGTACCTACCCCTCCTTTTAGCTAGCTGGGGTTATCTTTTATGGTGTATTTGTTATTTATTGGTTTGCATGATTGGAATTTAATCATTTCTCCAAAAGTTAGCCTTTTTTAGAGGGCACCTGGCATCTGGGGCAAGAAAAACTGAGGAACATGGCGTTGACTGACGTTTTTATACCCTGAGCGCTGTGACGTCGGGAAATGGGCGACATCAGCCGATGCCGGACCCAGACTTTGGAATCCGGCTGACCGAAGGGCTGCCTGAGGCAGGACAACCCATATGTAAGGACTGCAGATGCATACCTATCGGACATCTACATTTATGGTAGGTACAAAACTGTACTTTTCGCCCTTGGTTGGGTCTGGAGCCGCTAAGCAGGCACTGGCTTCTGAGGATACTGCTCGCACTTCGGATTTCACTTCAAGGCTTTTGCACTCTGTTCCGACTAACACACTGATGGCACCGAGGGATACCCTTCAGGCCAGACTTAGACCCACTCCAAAGAAAACAGCTAAAAGTCTCCATTCCACTACCCCGCCCCCTCCTCAAACTAGAATGCTTAAAATAGTGGAGGATCTCACCACTTTCATCCGGGGTAATCAGGCCACTCCATCGAAAAGGAGAAGGGATCCTTCTCCAGACATACTATCTAATTTAGACTCAGAGGGATCTGATACCTCTGTTTTGGAAGAGGAAAATTCTCTTACTGTCTATGAAGACTCAGATGCAGAAGACTCTATTCCTTCTGCATCACCTTCGGAGGACTTTTCCTTTGGGAAGACCCTCCACACCCTCAGGGAACACTTCCAATGGTAATCAACGGATTTCCCTCAATCCATGAAAACACTAAGTTTCTGGACCTACCCCAGCACAGGCCTCTGGCCATCCCACCCATCTTGGAGGTGGTAGATGAGGTTTACCAAGAATCCAGCCTTACCCCTGACACCCTTCCATCTCCCCCAGAAAACCTGACCGGTACTACAGGGTACCTGACTCACATAAATTCCTCTACAGAAATCCTGTAGCAGATCCAAAGGTGATTACTCTGGGACCTAAGGGAGTTGAGGCTTCCTCTGCAAAGAATCCTACTCCCTCAGACAAAGAATCCAGGACCCTAGACAGATGGGGTAAAAAAGTATATACCTCTGCAACTTTAACTATAAGGGCTCTCAACTGTCAGTTCCATGTGTTAAAATATCAACAGCACACTTTGGAACTTTTGAAACAGAAATTTCCTGCTTTACCAGATTTTACCAGTAATAAAGAGATAGAAGAATTACTGCACTCTTCATCTCAGGTGGCAAAGCACTCCTTGCACTGTGGGTTTGACGCCCTATAAGCTTCAAGCAGGGCAGCAGTGACAGGATCTGTTATCAAGGAGACATGCATGGTTGAAGGAACAACCTCTCCCTGATCATGTCAAAGCTTTAATCATGGATTCACCTCTTGACTAAGACCGCTTGTTCGGAAAAAAACTGAAGAGGTACTCAAAAAGATGGAAGGCAAAGCAAAATCGATTCAGACTGTTAAAGGTTTCCCTTCAAGTACAACCTCCTAGGTTCAGAAGAAAGTTTCCCTCTAAACACTGGTCCTTTCCTGCACCAAACAGGCAGGTACAAGGCAAAACCCATAGGGACAGACCCACCAGGGCTCAAACTCAGGGCCAGCAAAGAACTAAACAGTGGCCCCCCTCTAACTCTAAAACAGGGAGTTCAAAAACAACAATGTATGCTAAAAACTCTAAATAACTATCTTTCCCATTTCTGCCTGCCCTCCACCACACCAAAAGCTAGGAGGAAGGCTATCTCTTTGCAGAGAAAATTGGAACTTTATAACAAAAGATCAATGGGTCTTAAAAATCATTGCTCAGGGGTACAAATTCAGTTTCCTAGAACTACCACCTCCAAGAGGGTGCCCAGACCTACCCCCAAACCAGTGGGCAGAAGTACTAAAACAAGTGCAAAACTTAATAGCCCTAGGGACAGCAGAACCTGCCTCCAGAACAAGTTGCAAAAGGATTCTATTCCAAATTATTCCTTGTTCACAGGAAAGAGGGAACTTGGCGTCCCATCCTGGGCCTATCCTTCTCGATACTTTCCTGGTAATCCCCAAATTTAAAATGCTTACCTTACAACAGCTTCTACCTATGCTACCAAACAAAGCTTGGAAGGTCACCTTAGACCTAAAGGATGCTTACCTGCACATCCCAATAAGGGAATCATGCAGAAAATTCCTGCGCTTCAGAACAGTATCATTACACTTTCAATTCTCTGCTTTGCCATTTGGCTTATCTACTGCTCCCAGGGTATTCACCAAATGTCTAGCTCCTGCCATTGCCTTTTGCAGGCAAAACGATGTACAGATTTACCCTTACCTGGACGACTGTCTCATCCAGGAAGACTGCAAGGAACTGCTCCTGCAGCACCTCTCATTTGTAAAAACCCTTCTCACCTCTCTGGGGTTCACTGTCAACCAAAGCAAATCAAAACAGACACCTACCAGGAAAATCATATTTCTGGGAGCCTTGTTGGACACAAAAGAGCAAATGGCCTTTCTGTCCCCAGGCAAAACAGTTTCCTACCAAATAACTTCACTACTCTGGCCTCCCAAACCCAGCTTTCTGCCAGGAAATTCCTGCAAGCTCTAGGGTACATGGCCTCATGCATCCCCCTGGTACCTCTGACCAGACTACACATGAGGAAAATTCAGTGGTACCTCAAGAATCTATGGTGTCAACACTCTCAACCTCTGGACACCTCCCTGCCTGTGGTCCCTTGCAAAAGATCAGAGTTCCTCTGGTGGACCCCGGCCTGTACTCTGAACAAAGGACTTCATTCACCCTCTGTCCATCAGACGAGACCATAACTACAGATGCTTCAGACATAGCCTAGGGCACCCACCTGGAAGGTAGATGCGCCCAAGGTCTCTGGGATGCTCAAATACTACCCTTGCACATCAACCAAAAGGAAATGATAGCAGTGCAAAACTCTCTGGCATCCTTCAAACCCTACCTCGAACCGGGGGTTCTTGTCATAAAAACAGACAACACCACAGTCATGTGGTACATCAACAAACAAACAGGGAGAGACTCAATCTTACCCCCTATGCAGACTAGCCATGAACCTGTGGCTAGCAGCCTCATCCATTGGACTACATGTTATAGCACAATACCTACCAGGCATCAACAACATCCTAGCAGACCACTTAAGCAGAAACCTGCTGGACCCACACGAATGGCAAATCCACAGAGACATTTTTCTGCAAATTGCCCACACATGGGGACCCGCCCAGGTGGACCTCTTTGCCTCTCATTTAAATCACCAAGTACAGAAATTTTCCACCAGGGAGTACTATCACCTGGCCTGGAAGGTCGATGCCCTGACCTTCCCTTGGAATACCCTCTTTGTGTATGTATTCCCACCTCTTCCTCTCAGTCCAAAAGTATTAATCCAGATAAGGGAGGAAAACCAAAAGCTATACTCATTGCCCCAGAGTGGCCCAGACAGGCTGCGTCTGTCCAGCCCTATAGCAGATACCTCTGATACCTCACCTGCTAAACTGGAGGGGGGGGGCAATGCTGCACCCAGACCTTCAAGCACTCGTACTCTCAGCATGGCTTATTCTACCATAACCAACAAGGAATCTATGCCAAGCAAGCAAGTCCTTGACATCATCACAGAAGCCAGAAGGGCCCAGCACCAGAAAATCTTACATTGGAAAATGGAAAAGATTCTGCTCCTGGAGCCAGTCCAAGGGGGCAGGCATTCATCTGCCCTCCATTCCTCTTATTCTAGATTATCTGGCTGAGTTTCTTAAGGTCTCTCCTCCTCCTCCGTAAAGGTCCATGCCTCTGCCATGTCAGCACACTTTGATACAGAACAGCCATTGTTCTCCCACTCTCTTATCAAACAATTCCTTAGAGGAGCCTCTAACATCAGGCCTCCCAAAAGACAGCCCACCCTAGCCTGGGATCTGAACTGTGTTTTAGAAAAGCTTACTCTGCCCCCCTTCAAGCCTGCAGCATCCACAGAATTTAAAGTACGTCTCTTGGAAGACTGCCTTTCTCCTGGCTATTACTTCAGCCAGCAGAGTGTCGAAGCTTCAAGCTTTAATGGCTATTGTGCCATTTATCTTCCATGCAAACAGGGTTTCCCTGAGTACCAACCCCTCCTTCATGCCAAAGGTTGTTTCAGATGTTACCCTCAACCAGGCCATCCACCTTGCCACCTTCTTCCCTAACCCTCAGAACAAGGGGGAAAAGATACTGCATTCTTTGGATATGCACAGGCAACTCAGATTTTATCTGGATCGTGCAAAGACATTCAGGAAAACTGACCAGCTCTTGGTCAATTGTAAACCAGGGGAAACCAATATCCAAAAAGACCATTTCCAAATGGATAGCACTCTGCATCCAATTGTGCTACACCTTGCATGGAAAACTTCCTTCTAGGACCTTCAGAACCCATTCCACTAGGGCAACCTCTACTTCCACAGCATTCCTTTAGAGGGGTACCCACCAAGGACATCCTGGAAGCTGCCACATGGACTTCATTCCACACCTTCACCAAGCATTACCATCTGAATCTGTGCTCAAAAGCTAGGGTTGGGTTTGCCTCTGCAATTCTGCAGGGCATGCTCTCCCAATCTTAAGTTTATATCAACCTTCCACCCTTCTACTCAGCTTTGGGAATCTTCCCAGTGGTGATGACTGCAGCAGTGAGAAACCAAGAACATAGTACAGTTGTGTACACTTTACCATAAATGTAGATGTTTGAGTGTTCTCACTGCTGCAGTCATGCTTCGCTCCCTACTTCCCCCTGATATCTGCCGGGGGGGGGGGGGGTCACTGACCCCAGGACTACTAATAATTATTAAAATTGGACTTATTTGGTTGGTTAAGGCAAAAAAAAAACTGAGGTAATGGCGTTGCCTGTTCTCCTTTATAGCTTGGACGACCTGACGTCAGCCAGCAAGTGACAGCAGCTGACACACAAAAACCTGGACTCTGATATTCGGACCGACTAAGGGCTACCACAGCATGGATAACCCAATGGTGATGGACTGCAGCAGTGAGAACACTCGAACATCTACATTTATAGCAAGTGTACACAGCTGTACCTTGACACTACAAAGTGTTTTGCCAAAAGGGCTGCATGCCTTAGCTGCAAAACTATTGGTTACATAAATGTGTTGTCTATTTCTGTTTATTAAATAAGTTCAGTGATCAGGTGATTTTATTTAAAATGGCAGAATTTGGAGTAGTTTTCCCAGATTAGTGCAGTTTACCTTTCTGCTGGCCGTGACCCTCAGTTAGACCTTTTAATGGTATATAAGCTGGTGCCCTGTTGAGCTGTCATTTTTTACTTTGATACAAGCTAGAAACTACCTGCAAAATGATATGTGCATCAAGTTATTTTTGCTTTGTCGCTTCCTAAAATTCTATGTTGCTACTGTTTTCAGTCTGTTTTTGGTTGTATTTTTCCACTGCTGTTATGGTACTTAAAGCAAAGTTAAAATGACTTCAGCAGGCACATACATGGTTTGCAGGTGCTGCTTGCATTTAGAGATGATGGATCTGTTTTTAATGTGTAATAGCAATAACAACAAGTTTCACATTTCGCTTATTTTGGAAGCCAAGAGGTGTGCAAGTGCCTAGCATGCTAACTTCATGCAGAGAAACTGTGTACCACTTAGTCAGTCCTAACCTGAAACAAAATCCTTTGGTGTTAATGACATATTTGCCAACCGTGTGTGTTCCCACCATGACTTTGAAATCATCTAGTCATACAGCAGCCAGAAATGGTTTGTAGTAATCCTAATAAACTAGCAATCAATTCATCACCTATTCTGTTAATATAATGCAAAACTGTACCATTTCTAAAGGCATCATAAGTGAAAAATGCACACTGATTGTAATCCAGTAAATGATTTGAATTCAGATAGAAGAAAGTCCGCAGAACGTCATATTTGAGAACAGAAATGCATTTGTGACTCAGATAGATGTGAAGGATCATAGGAAGTTACTTGGCTAATGGCCATAGGGCCCTTACAAGCCAAGCCAAGTTCTTACCATTATTTCCATGATCAGCACCTGTTGCCCCTATCCGAAAGGGACACAGATGGAACACAGAGGTGAATTTATGGTCACCCATCCACTTGTCCAGTTTGCGTTTGAAGAAGGCCAAAGAGGTGCTCTGTTTGACATGAGTCTGTTATCTAAAAGTGTGTGTGTGTGCTTGCATGGAAAGTGAAGAAATGGAGTCTCCGTATTTTACAAAACAGTTTGCTTTCATACTAGTAAGCACTTTCATTTAGCTGTAAACAAACTGAATTTAAAAGTCTATAATCATATTTGTATAATGCTATTACCAAACATTGCCTGGACAGCTTTCACAGTTCATTAACATAACCTGTATGTGAGCATACATTTAAAATATTACATTCTGAAATCCTAGTCTAAATATCAAAGACTTATAAAATCAGTATCTTGTATTTCTTTTTTCTTCATGCTGCATTAACATTGACTATACTGTTTAACCCTGGATATTAATTGGCATATGTAGTCTTACATGCCAATGTAATTTTTTTGAATTCTATTTCATTTGTACCCCTCCCCTAAAAAAATAATTCCCATGCGCACTCTCACAGAAAAGACATTTCTTAAATGTAGAACATGCAGTGGAGTGATGTTCTTCGTGTTTCACTGTTGCAGTCATTACATTTGGGTTATCTGCTTGCAAGTAGCCCTCAGTCGGCCTGATTATCAAAGTCGTGGGTCCTGCGTCGGTTGCGGTCTCATCTTCCGTGACGTCAGGTAGTCAGGGGTATAAAGCATGCAGCCAGTGCCATTACATCAGTCTTTCTTGCCGTGCGGTGCCCAAAGCAGAAGCAGTTTTCAAGTACCAGTCGGCCGACTCCTGAAATTTTCGTTTTCGAGTTTCAGATCTGAAGTCTTCAACAAAGCTAAGTACCCCGGTGGGGATCCTTGTTCTTGTTCTAAACCGATGTCAGTAAAAGTTAACAATTGTATTACTTGTGGAAAGCAAATACCTCATAAAGATTTTCATTCGTACTGCATTCCTTACGTAGGCCCAGACCACAATGTTCCTCGCTATCGGTTTTGTGCCTTATTCAATCCTCGATCTATTTGTCGTCTGTTCATTTTCGCATCTAACTATTTTGGTACTCGATTCAATTATCCAGAAATGGCTTCGGTAAGCCACCTGACTACCGACATTCTGAAAAAACGCAAAGATAAAGACATAGACCGCATAGGTCCTAAGCTGCCGACGACGCCTCCATTAAGCTAGTCGCCAGTTCACCGGTACTCAGTGAGGTGCTTTCCCAGCCCCTGATACCCGCTACTTCAGATTCGCAGGCCTCTACTGACACCCATTCGGAGTCCGGTATGCCACGAGACGCTTCTTCGACTATGGAACCTGCAGATGTCTCTGCCTTGGATGGGTCCAGAGCCGCTGTGCAGGCACCGGCTTCTGAGGGTGTATTCAGGCCTACTGACTTGCATATTAAACCGACACCATCTTCTTCTTCAAGGTCTAGAAAACCGACGCCCAGCCCCTGTGCCTGAAAAACAAATGATAGAATGGCTGAAGACCTTATTAATCTAATCAGGGGAAGCCACCCTTCTCCCTCTAAGAGACCTAGAACTGATTTTCCTTCTGATTCTTCTGATCAGGATTCTGAAATTTCTGTTTCTTCTGATGACCAGGATTTGCCCTTATCTACCTATGAGGATTCTGATGCAGAGGACTCCATTCCCTCTGCTTCCCCTCCAGAAGATTTTTCTTTTGGTGAAACTTTGCATACTCTTAGGGAGCATTTTCGCTGGGAAATCCTGGATTACTCTGACTCCAAAATGAGGCTTAGGGAATTCTTACTCCTACCTCAACACAGGCCTTTAGCTGTCCCTCTTGTACTGGAGATTGTAGATGATGCCTTCTTAGAATCGAGCCTCTTCCCAGACACTTTACCTCCGGCTCCCAGGAAACCTGACCGGTATTAGAATACCTGACTCTTGTAAGTTCCTCTTTAAGAATCCTACTGTGGATCCAGAAACCCAAAATCATTAAGGCTACTACTGCCAAAAACCCTACCCCCTCTGATAGAGATTCCAGAGCCCTGGACAGATTGGGTAAGAAGGTATATACTTCTGCTGCTTTGGCCATTAGGGCCTTAAACTGCCAGTTTCATATGTTAAAGTATCAGCAGCATATTATTGGATTAGCCTTTGTATTCCACTTCCTTTTTACTAGACCTCCGTCATAAATGCCAGCATAAACCACGAACAAACGGAGTGTATAAAATACTAATTCTTTAATGTAAAATAACAAAACAAACGTAAAAACGCAGTTAAAACTGACGTATTTAAGAGTGAGCTTAAACTCAGTTTTAGAAGAAATATGAACATTAAGAATACTCTGGAGAGAAAGAAAACAGAGAAGGAAGGGACTAGTAAAAAGCATGGGACATTCAAGTGTGGCCGATGTGCACAGTGCCCATATATTGCAGAAACAAAGGAATTGACATTATCTAACTTACCCCTGACTCTAAGGGCTAAGAAATATAGTACTTGTTATTCTAAAGGTGTTATATATTTAGTCGTGTGTAAAGCTTGTCAGAAATATTATATTGGAAAGACTGAAAGACACCTTAGAAATAGGATATATGAGCACATAAGAGATATAAACAGGCACAACGAAAATAATGCTCTATATCGACATGCAATAGAGTGTAAAAATGCTGATTATAAATTTTGGGTATTGGAATTGATAGAACATATGAAACGAGGGGGTGATTGGGAAACCAAAGTCGAATATAGGGAGATGATATGGCAACTCAGGCTAGATGCCTGTGGTAATTGGGGTCTGAATGACCATATATCTATCACCCCTGCACTGAAAATATTAGCCAATGACCCGAAAATAAAAATGTTGTGAAGGATGTGACAATTTTTAGGGATGTTGCAATAATGGTATATAAATGTTCCTTATAATGTTTTTTGAAATGTTTTTTGTTTTTTTGAAATGTTTTGTCGAAATGTCTTTTAGAAAGTCTTTTAGAAAGTTTTTAAAAATGTTCCAAAGTGAATTAAAGTTCACATTAGGTTTTAGAACTTGGTTGTAATATGGTTAGGAGACCATATAGTGATAAATATTTAACATTATGATATTTAAGATAGATAGTATTATATTTAATCAATTGGACCAATAATTGAGAAACCTATATATACATGTATATACATTTTCTAACCTATTTATATGTATATTTTGTATACTAAGTGTTCTTTAACAATTCAAAATATTTTATTATCTGTATATGACTATTTAATCTACTATTTATATGTAATTACTTATTTATTTATTTATATAATTATGAATTATATATTTAAATATATATTTATATCTTATTTATTTATTTTATGTAAATATGTTTTTCACCTGCATCTATATATTTATTCATTTATTTAATCAGTATTTTTTAAAGAAATAGCAGGTTTAGAACAGTTCTATATCCTATATTGTATTTGATGTGGATCAGCATGAACATGAAAATGAATTGCCCTTTTTAAATTTAACACTAAATTTAGCACTGTATTAATCAATTATTCAATTGATTTAACTACTATTGGGAATTAAGTATAATATAAAAGACTGTTGGTGCTAATAACAATTAGATTCTGAAGAAGTCTCCGCTTAGGAGATGAAAGCGCTAAATCTAATGTTCTTTTACGTTTGTTTTGTTATTTTACATTAAAGAATTAGTATTTTATACACTCCGTTTGTTCGTGGTTTATGCTGGCATTTATGACGGAGGTCTAGTAAAAAGGAAGTGGAATACAAGGGACCGCCTTAATAGTGCCGGAACGCTACTGTTTTTTGTGGATTTATCCTTTTGGTTACAAGTTGTTAATATTATTGGATTACTTAAACAGAAAATTATGTTGATTCTGGACTATGCTGAAAATAAAGAATTACAGGATTTAATGCATTCTGCTGAACAAGTTGGTAAACATACATTGCAGTGTGGTTTTGATTCATTAGAGGCATCTTGCTGGGCTGCTATCACTGGGTCTGTGCTTAGAAGGCATGCTTGGCTTAAGGAGCAAACTTTGCCAGATCATGTTAAAGCTAAATTACTGGATGCTCCCTTAAACCAAGACCGCCTGTTTGACAACAAAGCAGAAGAAGTACTTAAAAAGATGGAGGAAAAAGCTAAATCTATGCAAACTGTTAACAATTTCCTGCAAGTATAGCCTCCTAGATTTAGTAGGCACTGGCCTTCTAAGAATTGGTCCTTTCCTGTCTCTTCCTGGCCTTCTCAGTCTAAACACAAGACCAGCAGATCACCCAGGCTTCAGTCTCAAGGTACTCACAGGCCTAAGCAGTGGGGGGCTCCCACTTCCAAAACTGGAAGTAGTAAGTCACCCCCTATGGTAAACTGTCACAATGACTTAATAAACCTTCCATGCCCTGCTCAACTAACTGTTCCTTTAGGGGGAAAGATCGCCCTGCATGCAAAAAACTGGGAACTTGTTACCCAAAACAAATGGGTTTTAAATATAGTTTCCCAAGGATACAGATTCTACTTCCACTCCTTACCAACCCCAAACGGTTGGCCAGACCTACCTCTAAATCAGTGGGCAGAGGCTCAAAAGCAGGTTCTCTCTTCTAAGTATCAGGGATATTCACCCTGTCCCAGAAGAGGAATGGGGGCAAGGTTTTTACTCGAGACTTTTCCTGGTACCCAGAAAAGACAGTTTCTGGCGTCCTATCCTGGACCGGTCTATCCTAAACACCTTTTTGGTAAACCCAAAATTCAAAATGCTAACTCTTCATCAGCTGCTTCCCATGCTGGGCAAAAATGCCTGGTTGACAACATTGGATTTAAAGGAAGCTTACCTGCACATCCCGATAAGGGAATCTTGCAGAAAATACCTATGCTTCAGAGCAGGGTACATGCACTGTCAGTTCTCTGCACTGCCCTTTGGCTTATCTATTGCGCCCAGGGTATTCACAAAGTGTCAAGCTCTAGTCATTGCATTCTGCAGGCAAAGAAATATTCAAATATACCTATACCTGGACGATTGTCTAATTCAGGCAGAAAGCCAGGATATACTATTAAACCTTCTGGCATTTGTAAAGAAACTACTAACTTCACTGGGGTACACTATAAATGAAAATAAATCACACCTAGTACCCTGCCAACAAATTGTATTCCTGGGAGCAAGCTTGAATGCAACTTCCCAGATGGCCTACCTCATGCCAGAGAAACAGGTTTCTTTGACGGCCTGCTTCAAACTACTGCCACAAAGACCCAGCTATCTGCAAGGAAAGTACTGCAAGCTGTGAGGTTCATGGCCTCTCGCATTCTACTAATTCCATTCTACAATGGTATCTAAAAAGCCTATGGTGTCAACATTCTCAGGACCTAGAATCAATGATTCCTGTCATTCCTTGTTATAAAGACAGAGTTCCTTTGGTGGGCAGAGGTCTGCCACCTCGACTGCCATTCACTCTAACCTCTGCCGCCCAAACCCTAACAGACCCATCAGACTATGCATGGGGGGGCTCACTTGGCAGGGCAGTGCATTCAGGGCAAATGGAACCCGAGTCAAATGCACCTTATTATCAATCAAAAATAATGTTAGCTGTACAGAATTCTTTGACAGCCTTCAAGGACCACATTCTTCCAGGACAATTATTGGTAAAGACGAACAACACCACTGTTATGTGGTACATAAAGAAGCAGGGGGGAACCCACTCGTACCCTCTCTGCAGACTAGCCATGGCTCTGTGGAACACAGCCTTGAGCTACCAAGTGCACCTACAAGCTCAATTCCTGCCAGGCAAGCTAAATACACTGGCAGACTACCTAAGCAGAAATCTCATGGACCCACAGAAGTGGAAACTGGAACCAAAGATATTCAACATTTTGAGAAAGAAATAGGGCGCCCAGAGATAGACCTGTTTGCCTCCCCTCAGAACTACCAATTGGACAAATTCTGCACAAGGACTCCCCACAGACAAGCTTGGAAAGTGGATGCCTGATCAGTTTATGCCTTTCCCTCTCTGCCTCTCCTCTCCAAAGTTCTACTAAAGATCAAACAGGACAAACCAAGGACAATACTCATTGCACCAGACTGGCCTCACCAACACTGGTGTACCTCCTCTTGCGCAGTGTGTCACTGCTGGAACCATGGCACCTGCCTCAGACCCCTTCCCTGCTGTCCCAGCAGGAGGGCCAGATTCTGCACCCCCAGCTTCAAACCCTGAACCTTGCAGCCTGGCTTTATTACCTGAGCTGTCCATTACCATTCCTCAGTAAGCAAGTGATGGATGTCATTCTAGAAGCAAGGAGGCCTAGTACTAGAAAATCCTATGCTGAAAAATGGAAAAGATTCTGTTCCTGGAGCCAAACTCAGGGGATGACAGTGCCCAATTTACCACATATTCTTCAATACTTAACTGAGATGCTTCACAAGGGCCTTTCCTTCTCTTCCATTAAAATTCATGCCTCGACCATTTCAGCACATTATAATATGTAGCGACCCTTCTCTCATCCGCTGCTGAAGCAATTCCTCAGAGGGGCCAAAAACTTAAGACCACCCAGGAGAGCCCCTACTCCAAGGTGGGACCTTTAACTTTCTATTGGAAAAGCTCACGCTACCTCCCTTTGAGCCAGCTGCAACTGTAGAGTTGAAATTCTTTTCTTGGAAAACAGCCTTCCTTGTAGCCATCACTTCAGCAAGAAGGGTATCTGAATTACAGGCCCTCATGGCAGTGGAGCCTTTCATCATCTTTCATGCGGACATGGTGTCCCTCAGGTCCAATCCTTCCTTTATGCCCTAGGTGGTATCCAGTGTGGCCCTTAATCAGTCCATTCATTTGCCAACCTTCTTTTCTCATCCACAGAACAAAGGGGAACGAATACTGCACTCCTTGGACATGCACAGACAACTTAGATTTTGCTTGGACAGGACTAAGCCTCTCAGGAAATCTGAACAGCTGCTGGTAGCATTTGTTGCAGGGGCAGAGGGGAAGGCCATTTCATAGCAAACCATTTCTAAGTGGATAGGCCATTGCATTAATTTCTGCTATAAGCACCATGGAAAAACTACCCCACAGGGGATTAATACCCCATTCTACCAGGAGATGCAGCCCTTTCTCAGAGGTGTTCCTACCAGGGACATCCTAGAAACTGCTATCTGGAGATGTTCATTGTGTTATACTGCTGCAGTCATCACACTTGGGTTATCCTGTCGTCAGGTGGTCCCGCAGTCGGCCAAATCCCAACGTCTTGGTCCAATGTCGGTTGTCGTCACTTCTTCCCTGACGTCAGTGCGACAGGGGTATAAAAGAGGCAGCCGACACCATTTTCTTCAGTCTTTCTTGCCGCACGGTGCCCGAAGCAGAAGCAGTTCGCAAGTGCCGGTCGGCCAGCTCCTGAGATTTTCTAATCGAATTTCAGCTCGAAGTCTTCTCTAAAGCTAAGTACCCCATTGGGGAAACTTTTCTTGCCTCAGACCGATGTCAGACAAAGTTAATAATTGTATTTCTTATGGGAAGCAAATTCCTCATAAGGATTTTCATTCTTATTGTATTCCTTGCCTAGGCCCAGACCACGACGTCTCTGGTTGTCGGTTTTGTGCTAGGTTCAACAAACGTACAATTAAGCGTCGGGCAGATTTCACCCAGCATTATTTTGGCAGAAAATTTAACTATAGCATGCCGTCTGAGCAACCGACCTCAGCAATGATTAAAAAATGCAAGGATAAGGACAGGCCGCTAAGACCAGATACTGAGACCTCAGCAAGGCCTGACGCCAGTTCTCCGGTTTTCAGCGAGGCGCCTACGCAGCCCCTGACTACCACTGATTCAGAAATTCTGACAGCCTCCCAGACCGAATCAGCTGGGCCTCAGGAGCCGGATCCATCTCACCCCTCGGACGCCAGCCCTGACGGTGAGCTGGAAATTTTGGATAGGCCTTTGGTTTCTGAAGGTGTCTTCAAACCGACAACTATCCCTACTAAGTCTTATGCTAAACTTAAAGCCCCCTTGAAAGTTAGGAAACAGGGTCCACCCCCCCCCCCACAGGCCCCTATGCCTAAAAAACAGATGCTTAAGATGGCTGAGGATTTAATTATCCTTATCAGGGGTTCCCAACCCTCACCTGACAAAAGGCCTAGACTTGAGGAAGATTATCCTTCCTCTGACCAAGCATCCATTTCCTCAGGCAACTCTGAGGACCAGGATTACTCCTTCCCTCCTTATGAAGACTCAGATGCTGAAGAGTCCATTCCCTCTGTCTCCCCCCCGAAGACTACTCTTTTGGGGAAACTTTACACACCATGAGGGAACACTTCCACTGGGAAGGCCAAGATTACTCTGACTCTAAGAAAAGACTCTGTGAGTTTCTTCTTCTTCCACAGCATAGACCCCTGGCAATTCCTCCAGTTTTAGACATTTTGGATGATGTTTACACCAAATCTAGTCTAAACCCAGATTCCTTACCTCCTGCACCAGCTAAACCAGACAGATACTACCGAGTTCCTGATACTCATAAGTTTCTATGTAAAAGTCCTGCTGCAGACCCCAAAACCATTTCCCATGGTCCCAAAGGGGTTAAGGCCTCTACTGCTAAGAATCCACTACCTTCTGAAAGAGATTCCGTAGCATTAGAAAGATGGGGGAAGAAAGTGTATATGTCTGCCACTTTGGCCATGAGGGCCTTAAACTGCCAATTCCACATGCTAAAATACCAGCAGTACTTGATTACACAGTTAAAGCAGAAAATGACCCCTCAGACAGATCAACCTGATTTCAAAGAGATGCAGGATTTGCTGCATGCAGCAAAACAGGTGGGAAAGCATACCTTACAATGTGGTTTTGATTCATTGGAAGCCTCATGTAGAGCAGCTGTTGCAGGGTCTGTAATATGTAGGCATGCTTGGCTTAAAGAACAAGCCTTACCAGAACATGTCAAAGCAAAGTTATTGGATGCTCCATTGCAGAAAGATGTGTTATTTGGTGTCAAAGCAGAGGAAGTTTTAAAGAAAATGGAAGAAAAGGCAAAATCTATGCAAACAGTTAAAGATTTTTTACAGGTACAACCTCCTCGTTTCAGCAGAAACTGGCCATCAAAAAACTGGTCCTTTCCTGCATCAGACAGACCCCAAAGAGGTAGGTACAGACGCCCAAGGGGCAGAGGCCAGCCATAAGGTTCTTTCAGGCCTAGACAATGGCATACAACAACTCAAAGAGGTGGAGACGAAAGATCTCAACCCTTCAGGAAACAAACACAATGACTTCCCTCTTCGCCTGCCAAGCAAAATTGCCCTGGCAGCACCTTTGGGAGTAAAACTGGCTCTATTTCCACAAAACTGGCACATCATAACAAAGGACAAATGGGTTCTGGATATTATTATCCGAGACTACAGATTTCATTTTCACACTTTACCACGGATGAGAGGCATGCCAAATCTGCCTCCAAACCAATGGGCAGAGGCACAAATGCAAATTTCAGCTCTCATGGATATGAAAGCAATTCAAAATGTACCTACAAAGGAGCAAGGTCAAGGATTTTACTCAAGACTATTTCTAGTCCCAAGAAAGGACAAAGCCTGGAGGCCCATTTTAGACCTCTCAATTCTAAACACATACCTGGAGGTACCCAAATTCAAAATGCTCACACTACAGCAGCTTCTTCCCATGCTGGGCAAGGAGTCTTGGTGGTAACGTTGGACCTCAAAGAGGCATACCTGCATGTCCCTATCAGACAAGATTGCAGAAGATACCTCAGATTTTTGGCAGGTACAATGCCTTATCAATTCTCTGTATTGCCCTTTGGCTTATCTACTGCACCCAGAGTATTTACGAAATGCCTGGCATCAGTAATTGCATACTGCAGACAACGAGGAATACAAATTTATCCATATCTGGATGACTGCCTGATCCAAGCGGACAGCAAGGACATTCTATTACAGCATCTGACATTTGTAACAAAGCTGCTCAGTTGCCTAGGGTACACAGTAAACAAAAAGAAGTCAAAACTAATACCCTCGCAACAGATAATATTCCTGGGTGCCAGCTTAAATACAACGGCCCAGATGGCTTATCTCACGCCAGACAAACAAAAACAATTGACTCAATACTTCAAAAAGATGGCAACTTTTACTCAGCTCACTGCAAGGAAAATCCTGCAGGCATTGGGGTTCATGGCATCCTGCATTCAACTAATCCCATATGCAAAGCTGCATATGAGGAAATTACAATGGTACCTGAAAAGTGTATGGACTCAGCACAGGCATAGCCTCGAATCAAGTATACCTCTCATTCCCTGCCTTCAAAAAGAGTTCCTATGGTGGGCTCAAGCATGTCAAATAAACAAGGGTCTTCCTTTTGTCTTACCTCCAGCAAACCAAACTATGACAACAGATTCTTCAGACTACGCCTGGGGTGCACACATGGCAGGACAGTGCATACAGGGCAAATGGTCTGCAAAACAAATGCATCTTCACATCAACCAAAAGGAGATGCTAGCTGTGCAAAATGCACTGACAGCCTTCAAGGACCTCTTGCATCCAGGACAACTACTAATAAGGACAGACAACACCACAGTTATGTGGTACATAAACAAACAGGGAGGAACACACTCCTACCCTTTATGCAGACAGGCAATGACCTTGTGGAACACAGCAGTGACTTACCAAGTACAACTACAAGCACAATTCCTGCCAGGAAAGGAAAACATATTGGCAGACGAATTAAGCAGAAATATGGCAGATCCTCACGAGTGGAGACTACACCCACAAGTATTTTCAATGATAACTCAAAGGTGGGGACGCCCAGACATAGATCTGTTTGCCTCCCCCAACAATTGCCAACTACAGGAATTTTGCACAAGGACTTATCACTCCATAGCCTGGAAAGTGGACGCCCTATCATTCAGTTGGACAGCATTGACAGTCTATGCCTTCCCACCACTACCTCTATTGACCAAGGTATTATTGAAAGTCAAATCAGAAAGACCACAAATGATCCTCATTGCTCCGGACTGGCCATGCCAGCACTGGTACCCATTACTAAGGAACTTGACTCACAGGCCTCCATGGATCTTGCCTCAATTCCCACTTCTGTTGACTCAGAAAAACTCTCAGATCCTTCACAGCCAGCTCAGAACTTTAAATTTAGCTGCATGGAGAATACCTTGAATTATCAATCAACACTTCTCTCAAAGGACGTTCTGAATGTCATTTTGGAGGCCAGGAGGCCCAGCACCAGAAAAACGTACTCAGACAAATGGAAAAGATTTTGTGCATGGAACCAGGCTAAAGGCCAAAATCCATGGATACCAAACATTCTTCAAATACTGCAATACTTAACTGAGATGCTACACAAAGGCCTTTCTTTCTCATCCATCAAGATTCATGCTTCAGCCATTTCAGCTCAATATAACACGGATCCTCCCATTTTCTCACACCCTTTACTAAGGCAGTTTCTCAGAGGGGCTAAGAATATAAGACCCCCCCCCCCAGAAAACCCCGAACACCAGCTTGGGACCGCAACTTCATTTTAGAAAAATTAACACTGCCTCCTTTCGAACCAGCCTTCTCAGCAGAACTACAATACTTGTCATGGAAAACAGCTCTGTTGCTGGCTATTACCTCAGCACGCAGGGTCTCAGAACTACAGGCACTTATGGCAGTGGAACCTTTCATCATTTTCCATCAGGACAGAGTCTCTTTACGAACTAACCCTACCTTTATGCCAAAGGTAGTATCCATTGTGGCTCTGAATCAGACCATTCATTTATCTACCTTTTGTCCAAACCCCCAGAATAAAGGAGAAAGACTACTTCACTCTTTGGACATTCACAGACAGCTACGTTACTATTTAGATAAGACAAAGACCTTCAGAAAAACTGACCAACTCTTTGTATCCTATGCTGCAGGTTCACAAGGAAAGGCTATTTCAAAACAGACCATCTCCAAATGGATAGCACATTGTATCCGCTTTTGCTACTCGCACCATGGGAAAGCAGTGCCTGTTAATATTAGGTCCCATTCTACCAGGGCTACAGCAACCTCAACAGCCTTTCTCAAGGGGGTTCCAACCAAGGACATTCTGGAGGCAGCTACTTGGAGTTCAGTGCACACTTTTACCAAGCACTACCACCTTCCATTATACTCAAAAAACAGAGCTTGTTTTGCCACTGCAGTTCTGCAGGGCATCCTAGCTTCGCCTAACCCAGTTTAGTACCAGCCACCCATCCATAGATTTGGGATTCAACCCAAGTGTGATGACTGCAGCAGTATGACACGATGAACATAGTACAGTTTTGTACCTACCATAAATGTAGATGTTCGAGTGTATATACTGCTGCAGTCCAGGTTACCCTCTCACCATCCCCTCTACATGCCAGGGTATTAGTTATAACTCCATGTACATCAATCAATTGGATGCATGTCTATATGGTGTATTTGCTAACAGCTAGTACTACTGTTTATCTAATAAGGTATTTTTGCATAGTTACTGTATTGCCTTCCTAGTTGGGGGCACCTGACATCTGGGGCAAGAAAAACTGAAGAAAATGAAGAAAATGGCGTTGGCTGCCTCTTTTATACCCCTGTCGCACTGACGTCAGGGAAGAAGCGAAGACAACTGACGCCGGACCAAGACTTTGGGATTCGACCGACTGCGGGACCGCCTGCCTACAGGATAACCCAAGTGTGATGACTGCAGCAGTATATACACTCGAACATCTGCATTTATGGTAGGTACAAAACTGTACTTTCTGTACATATCTTCACCAAGCATTACCACTTGCCAATTTTTTCTAAATCCAGAGCTGGTTTTGCCACTGCAGTCTTGCAGGGCCTAATAGCTGGTCCTAATGCTATCTAATTGCCTCCTCCTTTCCTTAGCTTTGGGAATCTACCCAATTGTAATGACTGTAACAGTGAAACACGAAGAACATAGTACAGTTGTGTACACTTACCATAAATGTAGATGTTCGAATGTATTCACTGTTGCAGTCCTGGTTACCCTCCCTCCAGCCCTCTGACTTCTATTGATTATACATCTCTTCTTGTTTACTATACTTAAAGCTTTCTGGTGTATTTGCTTTTTGTTGGAGGTGTAACCTTGTATATAATTGCTTCCCATTATGGGGGCATCTGACATCTGGGGCAAGAAAAACTGATGTAATGGCGTTGGCTGCATGCTTTATACCCCTGATTACGTGGCGTTACGGAAGATGAGACCACAACCGACGCAGGACACAAGACTTTGGTAATAGGCCATCTGAGGGCTACCTGCAAGCAGATAACCCAAATGTAATGACTGCAACAGTGAATACACTCTAACATCTACATTTATGGTAAGTGTACACAGCTGTACTTTTTTTTTATAAAGCATTAACTAAACTTTTATTTTCCATTGATTAGAAGAGAATGGGCGACATGTACATCGCCACTCTGATTGGAGAATGAACGGTCTCCTGCATGGTGTTAATGTACAGGTAATGCCTGCTGATAAATGAGTCTGTCATTTCATGGCAACATATTAAACTGCCATGGAGCTCGGACTGTAATGTGGATAATGGCCTCCAGTATTTTACACATGCTAAGCAGCGGTTTTGTTTAGACAGTGTAAAAAATAAAAAAGTGTGCGTGAGTGAGTGCATGCTTGCATGAAAGTGAGATGAGACCAATCGACCCATTATTTCACACTCGCTAAGCAGAGCTTTTGCTGTTTAGCACGTATAGAATTAAAAGAAACAAAAGTAAAAAAAAATGTGTGCTTGAATACTTGATTGTTTCTGTCTGCATGTGAGAGTATTTGCATGCTTGTGCAAGGAAGTGTGTGTGTGTGTGTGTGTGTGTGTGTGTGTGTGTGTGTGTGTGTGTGTGTGTGTGTGTGTGTGTGTGTGTGTGTGTGTGTGTGTGTGTGTTTTGTGTGTGTGTGTGTGTGTGTGTGTGCCCATCAAGGAGTGGCAGGAGCAGGTAAGAGGTTTACATATCTCTCATCCTCTTAACTAATATGGATAAAGCCTAAAATAAAGGGTGGGGATAAAGGCTCAAAATAGGAACAGATTTTAAATATTGCTCTTGTAAAATTAGAAAGTTGCTTGAATAGCAGGATTTGTGTTAGCATGCATTTCTGCAGGAAATAAAGTCTGAATCTCAAATGTATGTCATAATTTGGTGACTTCAGTCCCCAGTGACTGCCAAAAAACACAAATTATAGGAGTAAGAGACCAAAAATAAAAAAAAATGAAGTAATCAGAATCTTTTTTGAAAATGTTATATTTTAGATGTAAAATACATCATCTGATGTCATTTATTTTACATAAAAAATATATATACAACATAGTAATAAGTAAGTAAATCACCACAATTTTACAGACAGACTGTTCTCTTAAGCACAATAATTCCCGCCATGGTGTGTGTTACTGTGTAAATAACATCCTTCCAGGGGTGTAGAGGCTCCCCTGCTGCAGTGTCAGGCCTCACAACTCTCCTGGACAGGTGTTATTTACCCAGTACCGCACATTATTGCATACATAAAATCCTCATAAGCCCTAGTCCCTTAGCATTCTATAAATCGTTCCAGTATATTATTAAAAGTAAAATGCTCCATAGCCCTATAAAGCATATATTTCTGTAGATACACCTTACAAATTTGGCCCGGTCGTAAATCTACAATAACAGAACACATGACATTTGTAGATGCCCACTTTTTATACCAACCTTGATCTCTACCTTCTTTTCCTCAAACATTTAATATTATCACCATCTTTTTAAAAAATTGAATGTAGATACAGTGTCTTGATGTGCAGTAAAAATCCACCAGTTAAATATTTTTTTTTACTTCCTTTTCCTGCGGACCTAGTTATATGCATGGCTGTTCTCCACTTTCGAGACTACTCTTTTAGTGATTTCTCTTTCCCTTTTAATGCATCTGTAGCTCTACTCACAACTTTTTTTGGAGGGGGGATACCTCTCGTAACAAGTCTATTCTGTAACAACAAAAATATTTCTTCTATATATCTATCCTCTGTGGTTAAATTGGTCAACCTGACTATCTGACTCTTCACCAAATGCTCCTATTTTTTCACATAGGGGATGCATACTATTAGAATCCAAGATGTTACTGTCTGTATTTTTATAGATTCCAGAATTCAGGGTACTGCACCTGTCTAGTTTGTAGAGCTGAACATCCAGAAATATAATGTCCGTCTTTGTTATTACATGTACATTCTAAAAAATCAAATGTCTACTTATCTTGCTCAGAGGATATAACCACACAGTAAGTGGCAACATACATCTCTTCCTGCAGTCGTTTTCTTTGTGGCTAAAAAAAAAAAAAAACCCTGTACCCTCAAATTTTGCTCATTTAAATCTAATTAACTATATAAGACTGAGCGATTTTAGTGAAATCTCTAGTTTAATGATCGAATTACATTCTCACACTGCATTAGTTTAGCTTGCTTTCTGTTTTAAATGTTGTTTTAAATCATTAAGTTCTATTTCCCACCAACCTTCAAGTGGTACTATTCCACTGCCTGGAATCTACTCCCTGTTTTCCACTTTGTGGATGTTCTTCATCTCACATTGCTGCAGTCCTTACACTTGGGTAGTCTGCTGTCCTCGGTCGGCCCGAATAACAAAGTATAAGGCTGACGTCGGTCAAGGCGCATTAAACTGACATCAGGACGTCAGGGTACAAATGCGCATGACCGACGTCATATCCTCAGTCTTTTTTGCCGCGTGGTCCGATGCAGAAGCAGCGTTGCAAGTGCCGTTCGGCGTTCTGAAATTTTTCGAATTCGGAGTTTCAGACCGAGTCAAAGTTGGCTAAGTACCCGTTGGGAATATTTTTGTTTTTCTTGCCTCAGTGGTTTACCGGATGTCAGAAAAAGTGAATAACTGTATTTCTTGTGGGAAACAGATACCGCATAGAGATTATCATAATTTGTGTATACCTTGTTTGGGACCTGAGCACGACGTTGTTGGGTGCCGCTTTTGTGCTAGGTTCAATAAACGCACTATTAAGCGTAGGTTAGATTGTGCCAGGTTGGTCTTCGGGAAGCGGTGCAACTATAATATGCCGTCGGATGCTCCGGCTGCTTCTTCAAGAAGCGCAAGACAAGGCAGCTAAACCCAGACTAGAAGAGTCGTCGAACGGACGCCGGTTCTTTAGAGGCGTCAGTGGAACGGTGGTTCGGCGGAGGCCTCTCTGGAGTCCCAGGGGGGAACTTTGATTTTGCAGGATGTGGCCTCCCAGGAGGCAGGTCAGGCTGTAGGGGCTTCTCAGGTAACTGTACTCCCCTCCCTCCCTAAGGTGACTAGGCCCTCTCCTTCTGTTTCCAAGGCTTCTCCCAGAGGCAGGTTAGGTATAGCTTCTGTGGGTGTCACTCCTAGCTCTTCAGGTTCTGTGCCCAAGAAGCACATGCTTAAAATGGCAGAAGATTTAATTACCTTGATTAGAGGTTCTATGCCCCCTCCTGATAAGAGGCCTAGAGTGGAACCAGAGTTGGGGGGTTATGAGCAGGCTTCGGATGTGTCTGAGTCTTCGGCTGAAGACTTGCAGGAGTATTCTCCTTATTCTGATTCTGATGTGGATGATTCTACTCCTTCTGCTTCTCCTCCTGAGGATTTTTCTTTTTCAGAGACTCTTCATTCCATGAGGGAGCACTTTAAGTGGGAAGGTCAGGATTTTTCTGATTCCAGGAAAAGGCTTAGAGAATTTTTGCTTTTACCCCAGCATAGGCCTTTGGCTATACCTCCTGTTCTGGATGTTGTGGAAGATGTGTTTGCAGAGGCCTCTCTTAATCCTGATTCTTTGCCTCCTGCTCCTGTTAAACCGGATAGGTATTACAGGGTGCCTGAAGCTCATAAGTATCTGTTTAAGAGTCCTAGGGCAGACCCAGAAACTGTTAGTCAGGGGCCTAAGGGTGTTAAGGCTTCTGTTGTTAAAAATCCGGTTCCTCCAGATAAAGAGGCCAGGGCTTTGGATAGATGGGGAAAGAAAGTCTATACTTCCTCCACTCTAGCTATGAGGGCTTTGAATTGCCAGTTTCACATGTTGAAATACCAAAACTATCTACTTTCTCAATTGAAGTCTAAGGTAGATGCTCTGGCGGAAGGTATTGAGTGTAAAGAGTTACAAGATTTAGTACATGTTTCTGAGCAGGTGGGTAAGCATTCTTTGCAATGTGGTTTTGATGCTGTACAGGCCTCGTCTAGGGTGGCTGCCACTGGCTCAGTTCTTCGCAGGCATGCCTGGCTAAGGGATCAGAATTTATCTGACCATGTTAAGTCAAGGATTTTAGATGCTCCTTTACAATCTGATGTGTTGTTTGGTTAGCCTGTTGAGGCAGTCTTGAAGAAAATGGAAGACAAGGCTAAGTCTATGCAGACTGTTAAGGAATTTTGCAGGTTCAGCCTCCAAGTTTAGTAGGAATTGGCCTACCAAAGGGTGGACGTATCCTTCTTATGATTCCCAGTCTAGGGGTAGATCTAGACGTGGTAGGGGCAGAGCTCAGGGCTCTTTCAGGCCTAGAACAGGGAGTTCACCTGCACAGTCTTCGGGTGAGGGCAGGGGTCAGTCCTTTCGTAAACAGACCCAATGACCTACCTTTTCAGCTGCCAGAGCCTCCTCGTCTGGCAGCACCTTTGGGAGGAAGGTTGGCGCTTTTCAAGGAAAATTGGAGTTTACTTACCCAAGACAGATGGGTATTGGACATTATATACCACGGTTACAGGTTTTATTTCCATACCTTGCCTCCTTTCAAAGGCATGCCAGACATTCCTCCTCAACAAAGAATAGAGGCTCGCAAACAAATTTCTCAGTTACTTCAAATAGGGGCCATACAGCCGGTCCCTATGCCAGAAGTGGGCCTAGGATTTTATTCTCGCCTGTTCCTAGTACCAAAGAAGGGGAACACGTGGAGACCAATTTTGGATTTATCTATCCTCAACACTTATCTGGACATTCCCAAGTTCAAAATGTTGACGTTACAACAGCTTTTACCTCTGCTGGGCAAAGATCATTGGATGGTAACCTTGGATCTCAAGGAGGCTTACATTCATGTTCCTATCAGACTGAGTTGCAGGAAGTATCTGCGTTTTCGGGCTGGGACTTCTCATTATCAGTTCTCTGCATTGCCCTTTGGCTTATCTACTGCCCAGAGTGTTCACGAAAGTTCTGGCTCCAGTGATAGCTTTCTTCAGGCTAAAAGGAATACAAATCTATCCTTATTTGGACGATTGCCTGATTCTGGCTCAAGGAAGGGACGAGCTTCTTCATCATCTGGAATATGTGATAGCAGTGCTAAGATGCCTGGGGTATTCTGTGAACGAAATAAAGTCCAGTCTAGTACCCTCTCAGGACATGTGCTTTCTGGGTGTAAGACTGAATACAGCATCCCAGATGGCCTTTTGACCCCGGACAAACAAAAGAATCTTTCCCTTTACTTTCATCAATTGTCTCATCAGTCCAGGCTGACTGCAAGGACAGTCCTTCAAGCCTTGGGGTTCATGGCATCTTGTATTCTGGTGCTTCCCAATGCCAAACTGCATATGAGGAAGCTGCAATGGTATCTCAAGAATGTATGGACACAGCACTGCCAGGATCTGGACACTGTCATTCAAATAATACCTTGCATTCGAAAGGAATTTTTGTGGTGGGCTCAGGAATGTCACCTAAACAAGGGACTCTCTGTGACCCGGCCAGAGGCGAGTCAGATTCTAACGACAGATGCCTCAGACAAAGCTTGGGGAGCTCATCTGAATGGAAAGTGGATACAAGACAAGTGGCCTGTCAGACTACAACATCTACATATCAACTTGAAAGAGATGTTAGCAGTCCAATTTGCATTAATAGCTTTCAAGGATCTACTTCTTCCAGGGCAGGTGTTGATTCTAACAGACAACACAACTGTCATGTGGTACATCAACAAGCAAGGGGGAACACATTCCTATCCTCTATGCAGGCAAGCAATGTTTTTGTGGGAGACTGCTCTCAGTTTACAGCTCAATCTTCAGGCAAGGTTTCTGCCGGGAGCACAGAACTCCTTAGCAGATGTGTTGAGCAGACGAATTATGGATCCCCACGAATGGAAATTGGATCCTCATGTATTTCAGACATTGACAGTGTCATGGGGAACTCCAGACATAGATCTGTTCGCTTCTCCACTAAACCACCAGCTGCCAAAGTTTTGCACGAAAAGGTTTCATCCCACAGCTTGGAAAGTGGATGCTCTTTCTTTCAATTGGAGAAATCTTCATGTGTATGCCTTTCCACCTCTGCCTCTCCTCCCAAAGGTACTTCTAAAGGTCAGACAGGACAAGCCAAGGATGATTTTAATAGCTCCAGATTGGCCTCGACAGCACTGGTACCCATTACTGAGAAGTCTGGTACGGGAGCCTCCATGGCCTTTACCTGCGATTCCACACCTGTTGTCTCAGGAGGACAGTCATTTACTCAATGTCAAGCTTCACTCTCTACACCTAACAGCCTGGCATATTCTGTTTTGAACCATAGAGGGTCTCAACTTCCACAGCAAGTTTTGAATGTGATTTTGGAAGCTAGAAGGCCTAGTACCAGGAAAGTGTATGCAGATAAATGGAAGAGATTTTTATTTTGGAGTGCAGCAAAGGATTTTGATGTTTCTGACCCTAATTTAAGTGTGGCTCTTCAATATCTTACTGAGTTATTGGACAAGGGTCTGTCCTTCTCTTCTATTAAGGTTCATGCTGCAGCAATTTCAGCTCACTATGACTGTGTTCCACCATTGTTTTCTCATCCTTTGTTCAAGCAATTTCTTAGAGGGGCAAAGAATATAAGACCCCCACGTAGAGCTCCTACTCCTGCTTGGGATCTCAATTTTGTGTTGGAGAAACTCACTCTACAACCTTTTGAGCCTGCAGCTACTACAGAGTTGAAATATTTATCATGGAAGACTGCTTTTTTGTTGGCCATTACATCTGCAAGAAGGGTTTCTGAATTGCAGGCCCTTATGGCGGTTGAGCCTTTCTTAATTTTCCATAAGGATAGGGTATCTTTGCGTACTAATCCTTCCTTTATGCCTAAAGTGGTTTCTAGTGTGGCTTTAAATCAAACTATTCATTTGCCCACTTTTTATGCAAATCCCCAAAATAAAGGGGAAAAGATTCTGCACACTTTAGATGTACACAGGCAGTTGCGTTATTATTTAAGCAGGACTAAGGTGTTCAGGCAGTCTCAGCAGTTATTTGTTTCTTTTGCTTTGAGTTCTCAGGGTAAGCCTGTGTCAAAACAAACTATTTCTAAGTGGATTGGGTTTTGCATTGCTTTTTGTTATTCCCATCATGGCAAAGAGATTCCAGCTGGGATTAGGCCTCATTCCACTAGGGCTACTGCCACTTCAACAGCTTTTTTAAGGGGGGTGGCAACTAAGGATATTTTGGAGGCAGCTACTTGGAGTTCAGTACATACTTTCTCTAAGCATTACCACCTTCCACTTTACTCTAAATCTAGGGCTGGTTTTGCCACTGCTATTTTACAGGGCATTTTGGCAGCTCCTGCTTCTTTATAGTTTTGCCATCCTCCCTTACCTCTGCTTTGGGATTCTACCCAAGTGTAAGGACTGCAGCAATGTGAGATGAAGAACATAGTACAGTTTTGTACCTACCATAAATGTAGATGTTCGAAGATCCACATTGCTGCAGTCCAATTTACCCTCCCTCCTTCCCCTCTGTAGTTAGAGGTGGTTGTGTGGGTTGGATTGTAATTATTGTATATATTGTATACATTGTACATATTAGTGCAAGGGTGGTTGGTTGGTTGTTTGCTGTTTTTTGGTTTTGACCTTTCTTTTTAGGGTCTTCTGACATCTGGGGCAAGAAAAGACTGAGGATATGACGTCGGTCATGCGCATTTGTACCCTGACGTCCTGATGTCAGTTTAATGCGCCTTGACCGACGTCAGCCTTATACTTTGTTATTCGGGCCGACCGAGGACAGCGGACTACCCAAGTGTAAGGACTGCAGCAATGTGGATCTTCGAACATCTACATTTATGGTAGGTACAAAACTGTACTTTCCTACTCATGTCTTGCTTAGTTGTGTTAATCCGTCATCAGCGGTTTTCCCTCAGTGGGCTAAACTTGTAACTTGTTAGAGCGGTTATTAACAATGAATTGAAATGCATCTTTTTTTCTTAACATAATTGTCTTCTCTGAACTGTAATTTGGTACATGGTATGTACTACTTAGGAAAACATTTTCTGTCTGTGGCAAAATATTTTTTCTGTACAAATACTTGTATTCAGCTTTGTGAGGAAAATATTAACATCATTAGGATGAAATCTAATAAAATACCAATGAAGTCTAGGAGTAGAATTAAGTGTCCCGCTTACAAGATATCACTTTTAACATTTATCATTGCCAGCTCTAATACAGGGTGTACATTGAATGTACGGTTGTTGAGTAGAACCTTATTCTCTCTTAAAAAGTGGACAGCTGGACCAGATGTTAAGATTTTGAAAGATATTTGGAGATTAAGGATGAGATAAATATGCAAGTGGCCTAAGGTGCGTTTTGCATTGAGTCATTGTATGCTTGGAACATTCGAATTTGTGGCTGTTTTTCCCTTCCTTGGCATGGCAAAGTGCTGATGCATGTTCAGCCCTGAGTATTAACAGTTTGAGTGGAATTTTTAACTTGGGACCACCCTTTAAAATTTTGAAGTTGTTTTTTTGTAACTGTCTTGATTTCTCATTATCCAGTATAGAAAACTGTAAATACTATTTCTGAGTGACTGGTTTTCCCTCAGTTTCGGACAGTGTTTTTTTCTAAAAGCTGTTTCACAGGATGCTTTGAAACAGTCTGTTCATCTTCACATCTTCTTTGAAGCCCAGAATCAGATTGGGTGCATTCATCCTTCTCACTGTTTACAGGCATTTGAGGTTTTACCTTAAAAAGAATCCATTATTTTTGTGACAAGCCAGCCATACTTTCTGCACCTTGAGTAAGGATAGTTCTTTGGTCAGAATGACCCACTTCCAAATGTTTATCTCACTGTATAAATTTCTGCTAAGAAAACTTTAGTCAGTGTCATCCAGTAGGGAATGTTGTAGTCTTGTACTTCTATCAGGACTGCGCCTACAGCAGGCATGTGGGTGCTTTCCACTTGTTCATTTGAACTTATATTCAGTAAGGACTGTTACTACATCTTTCTCAGGGTATGTGCTCCTCCTTCAAGAGGACTTTTCATTGTAATGTTTTGCCTGAAGTTGAACAAAAGCTCTGCATAAAACCAACCAACCTGCCAAACATGAACTAAGAATTGCTACACTCAATGTGGGTTCACTGACAGGATGGAGCTTGGAAGTCTATGACATGGTGGATCTCCAGCCTCATCCTTACCAAGATGGAAGGGCAGTGCTGCAAAGACACTTGGCTTTGGATCCAGACTCTACTACTCTGGGAGAGGACAGACTAGAAATGGTGTGGGAAGAGGCTTCAGAAGGCATTGAGAGATTTCATCAGAATTAGGAAGGGCAGTGCTGCAAAGACACTTGGCTTTGGATCCAGACTGTACTACTTGGGGAGAGGACAGACTAGAAATGGTGTGGGAAGAGGCTTTAGAAGGCGTTGAGAGATTTCATCAGAATTAGTGAAGGACTCATGGCAATCGGACTTCAGCCAAATGATAGGGAAGTATTCATCTCAGACTGTGCCCCACAGCAGAGTTGTGCTAGTGAGGAGAAGAAAGCATTCAGAGAGCAGTCGCAGGACTTACTACATGAAGCAGGACAATATGAATTGGAGCTGATAATGGCTGACCTGAATGCACATATCATGACAGACAGAACAGGATACGAGGACTAGGTCCACACTGGCGAGGCAGCAGGAGTAAAGAAATAATCTACCTAGACTTCTGTCTGGCAAATGGTGTGATAGTTGCCATTGCATGGTTCAGAACGACAGTCGCAAGATCACATCCAAGAGTGGCCAATATGCAACTCTGGTAGTCTGCTTCCTAGTAAGGAAAGGCACTGGGGTAGAATCGGAGATGGTAAAGTCATCCCAGTGAAACAGTTGGTCCCCAGCATAAACCACTGGTTGCCACAATCAGCTGCAAGCAGTGGTCAGAGAAGGCTTTATGGTCAACAGAGATCAGGCTGAAGACCTGGAAGTTGACTGGAGAGAAAGCATAGCAGTTCAAGGAATTACACATGGCTCTAATCTGTCTGCATTATTTTTTTCTTAAACAGATTTAAGTTATTTGACACCTTAAATCTCAGTAGATTTTCCATATAGCAGGAGCTGTTTTGGAAAATGCTGTTTCTCCTACTGAGGTTTTAAAACCTGTCCTGATTTAATGTTAAGGATCTTCCAAATGCTCCCTGAGATCGTATGTTTGAGATTTGGTAAGTAATTTTGTTGTTAATAAATGGTATTGACTGAGTTTACCTCTTAGCACACAAATGTTCAAGGTAGTGTTTCTTTACAGCTTATTGGCAACCATTTTAAAGCATTTTAGTAGTTCACAGTGATGGATGTAGCTGCCAACCAGCAACACAGTTCTGCAGATTTGTATTTCTTGGCTTCTGTGTCTTTTTTTGTATTTTTACTGCAGTAGAAATTGAGTAAAGGTGGCCCATGTTCCGTTTTTGGTCTAACAACATTCCTTGCTAAGGAGTATCTGGCTAAGGGTAAAGAGTTATTTTTTAACACATTTTTTGGACAGGTGATGTTCTCCGTGTTTCACTGTTGCATTCATCACACTTGGGTTATCTGCCTGCAGGTAGCCCTCACTTGGCCCGAATACCAGAGACTTAGTATTTCTGCATCAGTTGCTGTTGCTTCAGGACTGACGTCAGGTCGTCAGGGGTATAAAAACAGGCAGCCGACGCCATTACATCGGTCTTTCTAGCCGAGGAGCCTGAAGCAGAAGCAGTTTGCACGAGTGCCGGTCGGCCGCTACCTGAGTTTTGTTTCCGAAATTGAATCATCCTGAAGTCTTCTAAAGCTAAGTACCCCGTTGGGGATCCTTTTTTCTTGCTCTAACCGATGTCAGAAAAAGTTCTCGCCAGTGGAAAGTAAATACCATACCGAGATTTCCATTCTTACTGCGTCACCTGTTTTGGCCCAGATCATGATATACCTCACTGTCGGTTTTGTGCTTTGTTCAGCCCCCGAAGTATTCGTCGTCAGGCCCTTATTGTAGCTGAATACTTTTGTTCTCGATCTCTGTATTCTGAAATGGCTTCAGTAAGCCATCCGACTACCGATCTTCTGAAAAAACGTAAGGATAAAGACGGAGACGGACCGCACAGGTCCAAAACTGTCGACAGTGCTTCTGTTAAGCTAGTCGCCAGTTTGCCGGTACTCAGTGAGGTGCTTTTGCTGCCCCTGATGCCCACTTCGGTGGATTCGCAGGCTGCTACCGAGACCTGTTCAGAGTCCGGTCTGCCACAAGACTCTTCTATGACTATGGAAACTGCGGATGTCTCTGCCTTGGTTGGGTCCGGAGCCGCTGTGCAGGTCCCAGCTTCTGAGGAAGTTCTTTGCATTACCGATATTCGAAACAAGCCGACTTCTTTCACATCTTCAGTTTTTTCTAAAACTACTGAGTTTCTAAGGCCTAGAGTACGAGCTACGCCTAAAAAACTGACTCAAGCACCTGCGTCCTTGCCACAATCTCAAATGCTTAAAATGGCAGAAGACCTGATCATGCTGATTAGGGGAAGCCAGCCTTCCCCAGCTAAATGAAAAAGAGACCTTCCCACCAGCTCTAACTGACCAAGAGTCCGACGACTCTGAGGTTTTTGAATATGAAGACATGCCTTCATCTGCCTATGAGGATTCAGATGCAGAGGAATCCATTCCCTCTGCTTCCCATCCAGAGGATTTTTCTTTTGGTGAAACCTTACATACTTTGAGAGACCATTTCCGCTGGGAATGCCAGGATTATCCTCAGTCCAAAAAGAGAGTCAGGGAATTTTTATATCTACCACAACACAGACCCTTAGCTATCCCTCCTGTTCTGGATGTTGTGCATGATGTATTTATAGAATCCAGTTTAACTTCTGATACTTTA
The DNA here is from genome assembly GCF_019279795.1 of Protopterus annectens. Lineage (NCBI taxonomy): Eukaryota > Metazoa > Chordata > Ceratodontiformes > Protopteridae > Protopterus > Protopterus annectens. Next base: position 422,119,445 of record NC_056736.1, read on the forward strand.
CCCCCTGCTCCAAAGAAACCTGACCCAGAGGTCATCTCCCAAGGACCTAAAGGAATAAAAGCAACTACAGCTAAGAATTCCACCCTTTCAGATAGGGATTCCCGGGCCTTAGACAGATGGAGTAAAAAAGTATACACCTCTGCAACTCTTGCCATTAGAGCATTTAATTGTCAGTTCCACATGCTGAAGTACCAGCAACATACTATGGAACTTATTAAGCAAAAGTGATCTACCTTTCCTGATTGTGCAGAAAATAAAGAATTATAGGAGCTTATGCATTCTGCAAGCCAAGTCAGCAAACACACCCTGCAATGTGGGTTTGACGCCCTAGAAGCATCTTGCAGGGCAGCAGTCACAGGTTCTGTACTTAGGTTCATAGGTAGGTACTAGGCTGTCGGCCCAAGGGCCTAAGTAAGCCTAGCCAACAAAGTTCCCTGGCTTACGCCACCCAAGAAAGTTAATTGCCTGTGCCCCTGTCGAGCAGAGCCACAGAAGTGATACTCAGGGTGTATTTCCTATTTACCATCCAGTCATCAAGAATTTTCTTGAAGAGTGCTAATGAGGAACTTTGCTTGACATATATCGGTAGCTTGTTCCAGAGTATAGGAAGTCTCTGGGATAGGAATCTATCCCTCCAGCATGTCCTGTTTATTGTGGTAACAAGGTTTAGGTCCCTAGAGCGTGTAGCTCGGAGGGATTGGGATTTCTTTAGGTGTAGTATGTCCAACAGTTCTGGGTTTAACATAGCTTTATATGTTCGGCAGAGATCTCCTCGGAGCAGGCGATATGCTACAGAGTAAAGCTGGAGATTTTTGAGACTGTCAGTGTAGGGCATCTGTTTGAGGATAGTAATCCTCTTTGTGAGGTACTTTTGTGGCCTTTCCAGCTGCTGCAGATGTCTTGAGGTACATTCCAAAAGGGGCGTTGTACTCTATAATGGGTCTAATGAGTGCCAAGTAGAAGGGAACAATTACCTCTTTTTTTTTTCCTGCATGAGAACCCTTTTGTGATGAGGTGTGCCACACAGGATTTCCTGACTACTGTGGTGATGTGATTATCAAAGGAGAGACTACTGTCCACCTGGGTCCCAAGGTCTCTTATCACACATTCTGCATTAAGTAGACTGCCGTTTATGTGGTAGTTCATGGGTACAGAGTTTTTACCAAAGGGGATGACAGTGCACTTTTTGGCATTGAGCTTGAGGCCATGCCTCTGACACCAGGCATCTGTCTCAGAGATGCCCTTCTGTAGGATGTCCACATCATTTGGGGACTCGACTGTGGCTCCTAGTTTGCAGTCATCTGCGAACTTCGTTAGCCAGAGGCCTTCTGTGCTAGCCTGTACTTCAGAGAAGTGGATACCAAACAGGAAAGGTCCCAGGACTGAATTCTGTGGTACTCCACTTATCACTGGTCTGAAGTCAGATTTGGAGTCTGCAACTTTTACAGTGTGGATTTTGTCAGTGAGCCAGTTGGCAACCCATCTTGTGACACAGGGATTTATACCTAGATGTTCATTGTGTAATTCCAGAATGGGGGGATAGTGTCTTGGCGAGGTCAAGATAGGCTGTGTGAACCACCTTACCCTCGTCTATGGCTTTGGTGACTGCTTCAGAGAAGTCGATCAGGTTCAGAAGGCATGATCTGCCTTTCACAAAGCCGAACTGGGTGGGGTCCAGAGTTTGGAGGTTACCAATGTCTTTGTTTATGAGTTCCATGATGATGCGTTCCATGGCCTTGCAGACCAGGCTTGTTAGGCTAATCATGCGATAGTTCCCAGGATCAGTGGTGGCTCCCCCTTTGTGGAGTGGGATAACTGTTGCTGTGCACCATTCAGTGGGTACAAAGCTTGACATTAGACTATGAATGAACATGGTGCTTAGGTAGGGAGCCAATTCCTGTAAAACGCAGCCTGGGATGTTGTCCAGCCCCATGGATGCTGTGTTTTTGGTTTTAGAGAGTGCAGCTTTTACCTGCATAGATGTGATTACAGGGACTCTGCATTCTGTGTGTATAGATATGGGCCCTTTAGCGGGTGGGGGGGGGGTAAAGTTTTAGGTATGGGCCCTTTAGTGGGTGAGAGGGGGGTAAAATTAGCACTGACCCTATCTGCCAGGATGTTGGCAATATCAGTTGGTTCTGTAATTTTCATGCCATTGTGCTGTAACTCAGAGCAGATCTGGGTGTAGCCATTGAGATTCTTGACATAGCTATAGAATGCTTTGTGGTTGACTTTAGAATCAGTGGCGATTTTGTTTTCGTAGCTAGCTTTGGAGAATCTTATAAGGGATCTCAGCTTCTTACTGAGGCTGACCAGGGAGCTCCTCCATTCATGGGACTTAGAAGGCATGCTTGGCTTAAGGAGCAGACCTTGCCAGACCATGTCAAATCAAAATTACTGGACGCTCCTTTAAACAAGGACAATCTGTTTGGCACCAAAGCAGAGGAGGTTTTAAAAAAGATGGAAGAAAAGGCTAAGTCTATGCAGACAGTCAAAAGATTTTTTGCAAGTGCAGCCTCCAAGATTCAGTAGGCATTGCCCCTCGAAACATTGGTCCTTTCCAGCCCCCTCAAGGCCATCTCAAACTAGACCCAGGGGAAACGGACCCCTCAGATTACAGTCTCAGGGTATACAGAGATCTAAGCAATGGAGTACCTCCACTTCTAAAACAGGGAATTCTAAGCCACTCCCTTACGGAAAATTTCACAATGACTTCTCAGCTCCACTCCTAACCTCTGCTCTATTGCTCGTGCCCCTAGGAGAAAAACTTGCCCACCATGCAAAAAACTGGACCTCCATCACCACCAACCAGTGGGTCCACAACATAGTATCCCAAGGGTACAAATTCTATTTCCACATGTTGCCAACTCCAAAAGGGTTCCCAGACCTTCCTCCAAACCAGTGGGCAGAGGCCGAAAACCAAGTTCAATCCCTGCTCTCCATATGGGCTATTCAACCTGTTCCTGCGGAACAGGTAGGCCAAGGTTTCTATTCCAGATTTTTCCTGGTACCCAGAAAAGAGGGCACCTGGCACCCAAGCTTATATCTATCCATTCTAAATACCTTCCTGGTGGTACCAAAATTCAAAATGCTCACCCTACAGTAGCTTCTCCCTATGCCGATCAAAGATGCTTTGTTAGCCACCCTAGACCTAAAGGAAGCCTACCTACACATCCCTATCAGGGACTCAAGCAGGAAATGTCTACATTTCAGGGCAGGATCTATGCATTATCAGTTCTCTGCACCTCCCTTTGGCTTATCCACTGCTCCCAGAGTCTTCACAAAATGCCTGGCTCCAGCTATTGCCTATTGCAGACAGAGAAAGATTCAAATATACCCTTACTTGGACGATTGTCTGATTCAGGCAGACAGTCAGGAAAAGCTGTTACAGCACCTGACATTTGTAAAGTACCTACTAACCTCCCTGGGGTGCACCATCAACGAAAATAAATCAAAACTAGTCCCCAGTCAAAAAAATTGTATTCCTGGGAGCAAGCTTGGACACAGCATCCCAGATGGCATTCCTTACTCCAGGAAAAACGAGCCTATCTGACAGGCTATTTCACTCAAATGGCCACCAGAACTCAGCTATCCACAAGGAAAATCCTACAGGCTCTAGGGTTCATGGCCTCCTGCATTCTACTAATTCCATATGCCAGATTGCATATGAGGAAACTTCAATGGTACTTAAAAAGTCTTTGGTGTCAACATTCTCAGGACCTGGAAACTATCATACCTTGTTTCAAGACTGAGTTTCTTTGGTGGGCAGCAGGATGCAACCACAAGGGACTTCCCTTTTTTACAACCCCACGCCGCCCTGACCCTAACCACAGATGAATCAGACTATGCCTGGGGTGCTCATCTGGACGGCAGGTGCATTCAGGGCCACTGGAGCCCAAGCCAAATTCATTTGCACATCAACCAAAAAGAGATGCTAGCTGCTCAGCACGCTCTGACAACCTTCAGATCCCTACTCTCACCAGGACCCCTTCTAATACAAACTGACAACACAACTGTGATGTGGTACATCAACAAGCAGGGGGGAACCCACTCATATCCACTCTGCAGGCTAGCAATGAACCTTTGGAACATGGGCTTGGCTATGCAGATTCACTTGCAACCTAAGTTCCTGCCAAGCAAACAAAACTCACTGGCAGACGACTTAAGCAGAAATCTCCTAGACCCACATGAGTGGCAATTAGACCTCAACACTTTCAGCCTTTTACCCCCCAGAAATGGGGTACCCCGAAGGTGGACCTATTTGCCTCCACCTACAATCACCTGCTCAACAAGTTCTGCACCAGGGTACCTCACACCAAGGCCTGGAAAGTAAATGCCCTGTCCTTCCAGTGGGTAAACCTCTCAAATCTATGCATTTCCACCTCTGCCTCCCCTTATAAGAGTACTACTCAAGATAAGGCAGGAAAAAACAAGGACAATCCTGATTGCCCCAGACTGGCCACGCCAGCACTAGTACCCACTACTGTGCAGTCTGTCATCGGTGCCACCATGGCACCTACCCCAGATACCACCCCTCCTCACTCAGCAGGAGGGAATGATCTTGCATCTGCAATTGCAGACCCTGAACCTTGCAGCCTGGCTTATTCCTTGAATTCTCCTCTAGTGGCCAGCCTAAGCAAGCAGGTGCTGGATGAAGCCAGAAGACCCAGTACAAGAAAATCCTATGCTGATAAGTGGAAAAGGTATTGTTCCTGGGCTAACTCTAAAGGAGCGGATACAGCACAGCCCTCCTTACCTCTTATCCTGGATTACCTAGCAGACCTACACCACAGAGGCCTATCTTTCTCTTCCATTAAGATCCATGCCTCTGCTATAGCTGCTTATTACAACACTGAGCCACCTCTCTTCTCTCCCCTCTCATAAAACAGTTCTTGAGAGGGGCTAACAACTTAAGGCCACCAAGGAGAGCCCCCACCCTGCTAGGGACCTTAACTTTGTGCTGGAAAAACTCACGCTACCCCACTTTGAGCCTGCAGTGTCAGCAGAGTTAAAATTCCTCTCTTGGAAAACAGCCTTGCGTCTGGCCATCACTTCAGCTAGAAGAGTGTCTGAGCTTCAAGCACTTATTGCTGTGGAACCCTTCATTATTTTTCACGCTGACAGGATCTCCCTCAGGACTAACCCTACCTTTATGCCTAAAGTGGAGTCCAGTGTGACTCTCAACCAGTCTATCCATTTGCCCACCTTTTTCCCTAATCCTCAAAATAAGGGGGAAAGGTTCCTACACTCTCTCTATACGTGCACAGACAGCTCAGATTCTACCTTGATAGGACTAAGCCCTTCAGGAAATCTGACCAGTTACTAGTCAGCTTTGCACCAGGGGGGCAAGGCCATATCTAAACAGACCATCTCCAAATGGATAGCAGACTGCATTCATTTCTGTTAGACACCATGGGAAACCACCCCTTCAGGGGCTCAGAATGCATTCCACTAGGGCAACGTCAACCTCTACAGTTTTACTCCGTGGAGTCCCTACCATGGACATTCTGGAAGCTGCTACTTGGAGCTCTGTTCACACCTTCACCAAGCATTACCACCTGCCTATCTTTTCTAAATCCAGGCAGGTTTTGCAACTGCAGTCCTGCAGGGCATACTAGCCAGCCCCAACTCTTCTTGACTGTCTCCACCCATTCTTCAGCTTTGGGAATCAACCCAAGTGTGATGACTGCAGCAGTGAAACACTAAGAATATAGTACAGATGTCCTTCAAGGATGCATCTGCAGTCATAACATATGGGTTGTCCTGCCTCAGGCAGCCCTTCGGTCGGCCGGATTCCAAAGTCTGGGTCTGGCCTCGGCTGATGTCGCACTTGCTCCGACGTCAGAACGTCTGGGGTATAAAAGCATCAGCCGACGCCATTTTCCTCAGTCTTTCTTGCCGCGCGGTGCCCGAAGCAGAAGCAGTTCGCAAGTGCCGGTCGGCCAGCTCCTTTGATTCAGCTAAAGACTTAAAAGCCAAGTACCCGTTGGGGACTCTTTCTTGCCTCAGCCGATGTCAGATAAAGTAAATAATTGTTTAACTTGTGGGAAACACATACCTCATAAGGATTTCCACTCTTACTGTCTACCTTGCTTAGGCCCAGACCACGCGTCTCAGCCTGCTCTGCCTGTGCTTCCTTCAACCCGAACGCTTAGGCCGGTCGGAATTTGCAGAGGAATATTTTGGGACTAACTTTGCTTATATAATGCCGTCGGAGACTCCGACTTCACATACAGTTAAAAAACGGAAGGACAAGGACCGACCTCGCGCCCAGGTTTCGCTGAAACCTCGGTCAGGCCTACATGAGTGTCTCGGTTTCGCTGAAACAGAGTCCTCGGTGCTTCCTGTTACAAACCTGGCGACCCCTCGGCCTCGGAGGCTCCGGCCGAGTCGGTTATTGAACTACCTACGGAAGCCGGTGTCCAGGACATGTCCGACACCATTCCTTTAGACAAATCCACCCCTGCACGTGGTGCAGCCAGACCCCCTGCATCCATGTCCATTAAGGCCTTCTCTAGGGCTAAAGCTGCCAGACTTGCCAAAGCCTTGCCTCCCAAGTCTACCTCTCAGAGGCCTTCTACCAGCACTCAAATTCTCAGCTTAGCAGAGGACCTTATCTCCTTAATTAGAGGTTCTCAACCTCACCCGGACAGGGGCTCTCTTCCACCTCCAGATAAAAGGCCCAGAGTTGAGCCCTCTGACCCCCACTCTTCAGATGAGTCTACGGATGAATCTGTGTTGTCAGAGCACCAGCAGGAGGCTTATTCGGCCTACGAGGATTCTGATGCTGAAGAATCTCCCCTCCTGAAGAATTTTCTTTTGGTGAGACACTGCATTCCATGAGGGAGCATTTCCAATAGCAGGGCCAGGAATTTTCTGATTCCAGAAAAAGATTAAGGACCTTTTTACATTTACCTCAGCATAGGCCTTTGGCTATACCTCCTGTTTTGAATGTTGTTGATGATGTGTACTCTGATGCTAGTACAGCCCCTGATTCTCTGCCTCCGTCTCCTGCCAAACCAGATAGGTACTACAAGGTTCCGGATTCTCACTTTCACCTGTACAAGGCCCACACTGCTGACCCAGAAACCATTTCACAGGGCCCTAAAGGGGTTGCAGCTGCCACTGCTAAAAATCCTTTATCTTCTGAAAGGGAATCTAGAGCTTTAGAGCGATGGGGAAAGAAAGTATATACCTCTGCAACTCTTTCTATGAGGGCATTAAATTGTCAATTCCATATGATTCAGTACCAAGAGTATTTGTTAGATGAATTGTATAAGAAATTTTCCTCCTCTGAGCCCCTTGACCGTAAATCTCTTCAGGATCTGGTACATAACTCACAGCAGGTTAGCAACCATTTTCTGCAATGTGGCTATGATGCACTGGAAGCTTCAGGTAGGTCAGCAATGACAGGGGCAGTTATACGAAGGCATGCCTGGTTGAAGGAACAAGCTCTACTGGACCATGTTAAAGCTAAGCTCCTGGATGCTCCAGTGGAAAAACAAAAATTATTTGGTTCCACAGCCCAGGAGGTCTTAAAGAAGTATGAAGAAAAGGCAAAATCTGTGCAAACAGTCAAGGATTTTCTGCAGGTACAACCACCGAGATTCAGCAGAAACTGGCCTACTAAGAATTGGTCCTTTCCAGATTCAGACAGACCACAGAGAGGCAGGAACAGGCGTACCAGAGATAGGGGGCAAGCTAGAGGCCACTACAGAGGTCGTCAGTGGCAGCCACCCAACCAGAGAGGTAGTGCAGCTACAGCAACAACAACTGCTACACCAGGACAAACACAATGACTTACTTCTGACTCCACCGACCAGGGATCAATTAGAAGCACCATTGGGCGGAAAGCTTTCTTTATTTTCAGACAACTGGCATTACATTACAAGGGACTCATGGACACTGCAAATAATAGACAAAGGGTACAGGTTCCATTTCCACACATTGCCAAAAAGACAAGGAATGCCAGACCTGCCACCAAATCAGAGGGCGGAGGCTTTGAAGCAAATCACCAAATTACTACAAATGAAAGCCATAGAAAAGGTTCCTCTCTCAGAACAAGGCCAAGGTTTTTATTCAAGGCTATTCCTTGTTCCAAGAAAAGAAAAGCAATGGAGGCCTATTCTCGATCTGTCCGCACTGAACACTTACCTCATTGTGCCGAAATTCAAGATGCTGACCCTACAGCAACTTCTTCCCATGCTGGGCAAGGAGTCTTGGCTGGTGACTCTAGATCTCAAGGAGGCATACCTGCATGTCCCCATTCGACAAAGTTGCAGAAGACACCTCAGATTTCTTGCAGGATCAGAGCATTATCAATTCTCAGCATTGCCCTTTGGCTTATCTACTGCGCCCAGAGTGTTCACGAAATGCCTGGCATCAGTAATTGCACACTGCAGACTTCAGGGGATTCATATCTACCCATATCTGGACGACTGCCTGATACAAGCGGACAGCAAGACAAAATTGGTAAAGGACTTGGACTATGCCATCCAGCTGCTACAGGCCTTGGGATACACAGTCAGCATCCAAAAATCAAGACTTGTGCTATCCCAAAGGATAACCTTTTTGGGTGCAGATCTGGATACAACCACCCAAATGGCCTTTCTCACAGAAGAAAAGCAGAAACAACTTCCAGATTACTTCAAGAATCTGTTAAGACAAACTCAACTAACTGCAAGGAAAATCCTGCAGGCCCTGGGTTTCATGGCATCCTGCATAATATTAATCCCACAAGCCAGGCTGCATATGAGAAGATTACAATGGTACCTAAGGAGTGTATGGACTCAGCACAGTCACAGCTTAGAAACTCTGATTCCAATCATACCTTGCCTTCAGAAGGAATTCCTGTGGTGGGCTCTAGCCTGCCAGGCCAACCGAGGGTTGCCTTTCTTGAAACCAAACGCAAACCAAATCATCACCACGGACGCTTCAGACCGAGGTTGGGGAGCGCACATGGAGGACAAATGTATCCAAGACCTATGGTCTCAAGGGCAGATGCAAATGCACATAAGCCAAAAGGAAATGCTGGCAGTGATGCATGCAATCGAGGCTTTCAAACCTTTCCTTCAACAAGGCCACCTGCTAATAAGGATAGACAACACCACAGTTATGTGGTACATAAACAAGCAAGGAGGCACGCATTCCTACCCTCTATGCAGACTGGCTATGAATCTATGGGATCTTTGTTTGAAACAAAATATACAACTACAGGCCCAGTTCGTGCCAGGAAAAGACAATACTCTGGCAGACAGCTTAAGCAGAACTACCACGGATGCACACGAATGGATGCTGCACCCAGACATCTTCTTACTCATAACACAGGCATGGGGAAGGCCCGAGATAGATCTATTCGCCTCTCCTCACAATCATCAACTGAAAATTTTTTGCACAAGGACATACCATCCACAAGCATGGAAAGTGGACTCTCTCTCATTCAGCTGGAAAGCCCGAAAGGTCTGTGCTTTCCCACCAATCCCATTAATGTCCAAGGTTTTACTGAAGATCAGGGCAGAGCAGCCAAAAGTGATTCTGATAGCTCCAGACTGGCAAAGGCAGCATTGGTACCCACTGTTGAAGAGCTTATCACAGACGAAACCATGGCCTCTCCCATTATGGCCTCTTCTTCTGACGCAGAACAATTACAAGATCCTGCATCCCAACCTAAAGACCTTGCAGCTAACTGCCTGGAGAATACCATGACTCCTTCCCAGGACAGCTTATCCCAGAGGGTAAAGGACATTATTATGGAAGCTCGCCACCCTTCCACAAGGAAGGCATACACAGCAAAATGGAAAAGATTTCTCAGTTGGAACACAACAAAAGGCCTTGATGTGACAGTGATGAACATGGCACATATACTGGAATACTTAGCAGAATTGTTCCATGATGGCCTGTCTTATTCTTCCATTAAAATACATGCCTCAGCAATTTTAGCATAATACAATGCAAATCCTCCTGTCTTTTCGCATCCCCTCTTAAGACAATTTCTCAGAGGAATCAAAAACATCAATCCTCCATGAAGACAACCTTTACCTACTTGGGACCTTAACTTTGTGCTGGAAAAACTAACACTTCCTCCATTTGAACCAGCAGCATCGGCAGATTCACAGTTTCTATCTTGGAAAACTGCATTCCTTCTGGCCATAACTTCAGCAAGAAGAGTATCTGAGTTACAAGCTTTAATGGCAGTGCAGCCATTTCTTATTTTTCATCAGGACAGAGTCTCATTAAGAACCAACCCAACCTTTATGCCAAAGGTGGTATCTAGAGTATCCTTGAACCAAGCAATTAATTTGCCTACTTTCTTCCCAAGTCCACAAAATAAAGGGGAGAAACTACTACACACTCTGGATATCCATAGGCAATTACGCTACTACTTGGACAGAACTAAAAGTTACAGAAAGACTGACCAACTGTTTGTAGCATATGCTGCTGGGACACAAGGAAAAGCAATTTCCAAACAGACAATCTCAAAATGGATAGGAAATTGCATTCGCTTTTGCTACTCCTTTCATGGAAAGACTGTTCCTGTGAATATTAGGCCTCATTCCACGAGAGCCACAGCCACCACTACAGCCTTCCTAAGAGGGGTGGCTACCAAGGACATTTTAGAAGCTGCTACCTGGAGCTCCGTGCATACTTTTGCCAAGCATTACAATTTACCCTTATACTCCAGATCCAGAGCAGGCTTTGCTACTGCAGTCCTGCAGGGTCTCTTAACTACACCATCTTTTCTTAGTGCCTCCACCCCAGATTGGCTATGGTATTCTACCCATATGTTATGACTGCAGATGCATCCTTGAAGGACATAGTACAGTTTTGTACCTACCATAAATGTAGATGTCCGATAGGTATGCATCTGCAGTCAGGTTTACCCTCCCTCCTTCCCCTCTGTGGTATTCCTAGGGTGCTTACCCCTCTATTAGCTAGCTGGGGGAATCTGTTGTGGTGTATTTGTTTGTATTGATATATTTATATATATGTATATATTTTTGCAATTTTTTGGCATTTTTTCCAAATTTAGCCTTCTTAGAGGGCACCTGGCATCTGGGGCAAGAAAAACTGAGGAAAATGGCGTCAGCTGATGCTTTTATACCCCAGACGTTCTGACGTCGGAGCAAGTGCGACATCAGCCAAGGCCAGACCCAGACTTTGGAATCCGGCCGACCGAAGGGTTGCCTGAGGCAGGACAACCCATATGTTATGACTGCAGATGCATACCTATCGGACATCTAAATTTATGGTAGGTACAAAACTGTACTTTGTGTACACTTACCATAAATGTAGATGTTCAAGTGTATTCACTGTTGCAGTCCTGGTTTCCCACCATCCACCCCCCTTGTCTCTCCCCTTCTCTATCTCACTCACCCCTTTCAGGGCTACTGGTATTTACTTTTTACTGGTGGTGTTTTTTCCACCATAACTTAGCTCACTATTTGGGGGCTCCTGACATTTGAGGCAAGAAAAAGTGATGTAACGGTGTCGGCTGCCTGTTTTTATACCCCTGACAACCTGACGTCAGTCCTGAAGCGACAGCAACCGATTCAGAAATACTAAGTCTCTGGTATTTGGGATGACTGAGGGCTACCTGCAAGCAGATAACCCAAGTGTGATGACTGCAACAGTGAATACACTCGAACATCTACATTTATGGTAAGTGTACACAACTGTACTTTTTATCTACTGCCTTGTAGATATGTTGGGAAAATGTTAGTGAGTGGTCAAGGGTTAAACCTAGATATCTTTATTTATGGTAAAGTATTGTTGTTGTTAATGTACCTGTTTTTAATCAGAAGGAGAGGAAATGGTTTGGGCAGATTTTCTGATCGCTTTTAAGCTATGAGTAGTATTTTGTTATGGAGGCTAAAGTGTATTACTGTCAGCGTGTGCCAGTAGTCCATTGCAGGTAACAAAAATGTGTGTATTTAGATACATTGGCAAGCCAGAAAATCTAAAGTAGCTGATGTACCCTGTCAGGGGTGTAGGCAGAAATTTTGTAATCAAACCTCATTGTGTTGCCCTCGCCACCCACCTATCATTTAACAAATATACTCAATCCACTAAATTCTGCCCCTGTATACTTCAGAATGGGACACATTATTTTTCAGCTGTTGACACTTAAAACAGTAGCATTAATATTTTCAGAGATACATTTTTATCAGGTAAACATGTTTTATATAGGTCTGTATTCTAAGTACTACTTTAGATAATTCTAAAGATTCTGTGCTGTTAGATCCATAAGTAAGAGATGCTTAGGAAGAACAAAATGTACACATTTTGAGTACACTGAGTATGCTTAGCTATACCCTTGAGCCCCGTGCATTTTTTTTAAAGTAGAAACAAAAAACATTTTGAGTACACTGAGTATGCTTAGCTATACCCTTGAGCCCCGTGCATTTTTTTTAAAGTTGAAGCAGAGACAATGAGATAAGTTTGCAAATCACTTCTTGCATGTTTTAAGGAAGTACTTTGCACAGACCTGGCGTTATCTGATTTTATAGGAAGACCTATGAGGGTCTGAATGTAACTTTCCTGAAGGCAAGCTACCTGAATCTAATTGGTGGGAAAATGGTCACTGAAACACAACATACTGAAAGTAAGGGGTGCTAAATGTAGGAAGTACTCTATACTGATTCCTGTATTAAGGAATGGAAGAACTACAAGGAAATCTCACAGACAAACTAGAATTCTCACTGTCTAATACCTTAAACCTCTTGTAGTGGAAGCTCATGAGATATATGCCAGTGACCCCTTAAGGACATGCCAGTGTTTCAGCTCCATGACTTTGATTATCCATGACCATAGCTCTCAATTTTCTATCTCCAAAATGTGGAACACTTCTCTCATAGTGGAGCAAATGGGCAAAATGTGGAACACATGCTGAAAGCTTACTAACTTCAGTGAGAAAGCTCATTGGATGATTAAATGTGTTCACTATAGGCTTATAAAGTATTCCTTCAATGAAATAACACAGTTCAGTATTTGCAATGTAGATTGGTGAAAAAAAATTCTTAATTGTGTAACATACCCTTTCCATGTGGAACTTTGAGGAATATGGACTTCAGACTCAAAATGAGGGATACTCATCATAAAGATGTACACTTCAGAGGTACGTCCATGACGTTTCTTACTTTCTAGGTCTTTATGAAAACATTCAGGCCAGTAATGCAAACAATACTAGCTATATCAGTGAATGGGGGATATCTGCTACTATATTAAGAAATGTAAATTAGTGTAATAGAGAGCTGTGCAAATAAAAGAGTGAAGGAGTATGTGAATAAATAAACAATGCAGGCCCATGTAGACTGCAGGGATCTATACACAGTAAGGTGCAGGTAATGTTTCCCCATCTTCCAAAGCCACACTAATCGTGGAAGCATGATAACTCCTGCCCCCACACCAGAAATAAACAGCGAAAACAATTGTGCTGGTAAACAAAGCAGTGCAAGTCATGGATGCAGTGTCATACCCCCCCCCCCAAACAGTATGATAGTTGTACAAGTGCAGTCCAGTTGCTGTGGCATGAGTTAATGACTGTGATACTTGCAGTTCCCTGAATGTAAGGAGGTAGGCCAGGGCAGCACATGAAAAGTAGTTAGATGCAAAGTAAGCCTGTTCTTCCCCAGAGCCATATTGAAAAACAGTTAAATCGTTAAAGACTTGATTGTTATCCAGGTGACCAGCGTTTGATTAACAGCTTGGACATCTGTTGGAGCTTGTGTGGGTGGGATGAGAGTAACTGGTAGGATCAGTTTGCCATTTCCGAGGGGAAGGAGGGATCCTTCCAGTTATCTAAAGGAGAGGTTTGCATAAAAGTCATTGGCTGAGAGATGTAGTCTTGGAATCCTAAGCCTCTGATAGTATGTCGTGGGTAGGAAGGCTTTGGATTCCCTGAGGTGATGTAGTGCCTTCATTATCACAAAGGGGAAGGTTCAGGATGGGGTTAGAAAAGGGAAAAAACATTCTCAAACTATAGTGGTAAGATGCAGGCCACTGATCAAGGAAAGAGCATGTGCGTCTGTTGATCAAGGAAAGAGCATGTGTGTCTGTTGATCAAGGAAAGAGCATGTGTGTCTGTTGATCAAGGAAAGAGCATGTGCGTCTGCTGATCAAGGAAAGAGCATGTGCGTCTGCTGATCAAGGAAAGAGCATGCACTTCTGCTGATCAAGGAAAGAGCATGCACGTCTGCTGATCAAGGAAAGAGCATGTGCGTCTGCTGATCAAGGAAAGGAAAGAGCATGCGCGTCTGCTGATGCTGGAAGATTAAGCTGTTTTTTGGGGTGGGTTCTGGTCCAGGAGACAAGTCTGGGTCACTCTGGTGGGTAGGGTACCTCATAGGTTGCTAGCTGAAGCCTTATGGGGAATTGGTGTAAAGATTGATGCCCAAAATGTTGGAGGGAAAAAAATGGAAAAAAAATCCATCATAACATTGGGATGTACTTGTCTGTCTTTGGCTGCTACACTACTGAAAGGGAAGCCAAAAGATGCATTTACAGCAGCATTCCTGCTGATGACCACTGATCAGACAGATTGCATGAATTAGCTACTCGCATTGTACAGTACATTTCCAGCCTTGGAGACATTCATCCGCAACTGTCAGAATAGCCATGCCTGATTTTCAGTTTCTGCAGGTAGGTGTTTTAGGTTTGTAAATATTGCAACCAGAATGAACTCCATTCCTAAGTTAGGATGTCCTTCAAGGATGCATCTGCAGTCATAACATATGGGTTGTCCTGCCTCAGGCAGCCCTCGGTCGGCCCGATTCCAAAGTCTGGGTCTGGCCTCGGCTGATGTCGCACTTCACCCGACGTCATAGCTCCTGGGGTATAAAGGCATCAGCCGACGCCATTTTCCTCAGTCTTTCTTGCCGCGCGGTGCCCGAAGCAGAAGCTGTTCGCAAGTGCCAGTCAGTCAGATCCAGAGATTTCAGCTACCGAAGACTTCTAAAAAAGCTAAGTACCCCGTTGGGGACTCTTTCTTGCCTCAGCCGATGTCAGACAAAATAAATAATTGTTTAACTTGTGGGAAACAAATACCTCATAAGGATTTCCACTTTATTGCCTTCCTTGCTTAGGCCCAGACCACGACGTATCAGCTTGTTTAGCCTGTGCCTCCTTCAACCGACGGACACTTAGACGTCGGTCGGAGTTTGCAGAAGAGTTTTTTGGTCCAGCCTTTGCATATAAAATGCCGTCGGAGACTCCGACTACACATTTAGCTAAAACGCGCAAGGAAAAGGACCGACACTCGCGGCCCGAGGTTTCGGCTGAAACCACGGTTAGGCCTACCGCGAGTGTCTCGATTTCAGCTGAAACCGAGTCCTCGGTCCTCCCTTCGGCCGCTAGCATACCTCCGACAACCGAGGCCTCACAGGCCCCGGCTGAGTCTGCTACAGAAATTTCAACCGAAGAAGCAGGCACTCAAGATTTGTCCGACACCATACCGTTGGACATTTCTACTCCTGCACATGGAGCAGCTAGACCCCCTGCTTCTATGTCTATTAAGGCCTTCTCCAGGGCTAAAGCAGCTAAACTTTCCAAGGCCTTACCTACAAAATCTCCTCACAGACCTTCCTCAAGTTCTCAGATTCTCAGCCTTGCTGAGGACCTCATTTCTTTAATCAGGGGATCCCAACCTCACCCAGACAGGGCCTCACAACCCCCTCCTGAAAAAAGGCCTAGGACTGAACCCCCTGAACCTGTTTCCTCTGACTACTCCTCGGATGGATCAGATTTACCTGACCATCAGGAAGGTCCATACTCACCTTATGAGGATTCGGATGCAGAAGACTCCATTCCCTCTGCCTCTCCCCCAGAGGAATTTTCATTTGGGGAAACTCTTCATTCAATGAGGGAACATTTCCAATGGCAGGGTCAGGATTTTTCTGATTCTAGAAAAAGGCTAAGGACTTTTTTACATTTACCACAGCATAGGCCTTTAGCCATACCACCTGTACTATCAGTTGTTGATGATGCATACAATGATGCCTGTTCAGCCCCTGATTCTCTTCCCCCAGCCCCTGCCAAACCTGACAGATATTACAGGGTCCCGGATTCTCATTTCCACTTGTACAAGGCCCACGCTGCAGACCCAGAAACCATTTCTCAGGGCCCTAAGGGTGTTGCAGCTGCCTCTGCCAAAAAACCCCTCCCCTCTGAAAGAGAATCAAGAGCATTAGAGAGATGGGGTAAAAAGGTTTATACATCTGCTACTCTTTCTGCCAGGGCTTTAAACTGTCAATTTCACATGATACAGTACCAGGAATTTTTGTTAGATCAGCTGAATAAAAAGCTTTCTTCTCCTGAACCTTTAGACCGTAAGTCCCTTCAGGAGTTGGTACACAATTCTCAGCAGGTCAGTAATCATTTTTTTAAAATGTGGCTATGATGCACTGGAGGCTTCATTTAGATCAGCTATGACTGGAGCAGTGATTCGAAGGCATGCCTGGCTAAAAGAGCAATCCTTGCCAGACCATGTTAAGTCTAAACTACTAGATGCTCCTATGGAAAAACAAAATTTATTTGGCTCCCCTGCACAGGAGGTTCTAAAGAAAGTGGAGGAAAAAGTAAAATCTGTGCAAACAGTCAAGGATTTTTTGCAGGTCCAACCTCCGAGGTTCAGTAGAAATTGGCCTTCAAAGAATTGGTCCTTTCCAAACACCTCCACAGCACAAAGAAGCAGAAATAGGCCCAAGAGGCAGAGGTCAATCAAGGGGTGCCTACAGGGGCCGTCAGTGGCAACTTGACAACCAGAGGAGTACCTCTACAGCTGCGACTGCAACCACTTCCACTGGACAGACACAATGACTTGGCTCTGATTCCGCCTACCAGGAACAATTGGAAGCACCCTTGGGCGGAAATTAGCTTTATTTTCAAAAAACTGGCATTGCATTACAGGAGACAAATGGACTTTGCAAACAATAGACAAAGGTTACAGGTTTCACTTCCACACTTTACCAAAAAAGAAAGGAATGCCAAACCTTCCGCCAAGCCAGAAGTCATAGGCTCTAAAGCAAGTCATCAACTTACTACGGATGAGAGCAATAGAAAAGGTACCATCAAAGGAACAAGGCCAAGGATTTTACTCCAGACTATTTCTTGTACCAAGAAAAGAAACTCAATGGAGGCCTATTCTCGATTTGTCCGCACTGAACACATATCTCATTGTACCAAAATTCAAGATGCTGACCCTACAGCAACTTCTTCCCATGTTGGGCAAGGAGTCTTGGCTGGTGACTCTAGATCTCAAGGAGGCATACCTGCACGTCCCTATACGACCAGATTGCAGAAGACACCTCAGATTTCTTGCAGGATCAGAGCATTATCAATTCCCAGCATTGCCCTTTGGCTTATCTACTGCGCCCAGAGTATTCACAAAATGCCTGGCATCAGTAATTGCACATTGCAGGCTTCAGGGAATTCAAATCTATCCATACCTGGACGACTGCCTAATACAAGCGGACAACAAGACAAAAATAATAAAGGATTTGGCCTATGTCATACAACTGCTGCAAGCATTGGGATACACAGTAAACATACAGAAGTCAAGACTAGTGCCATCCCAAAGGATAACATTTTGGGTGCAGAACTGGACACAATATCTCAGATGGCTTTTCTCACAGAAGAAAAACAAAACCAACTTCCAGTCTGCTTCACGGCATTGACAAGACAAACTCAGCTTACTGCAAGGAAAGTCCTGCAGGCCCTGGGTTACATGGCATCTTGCATAATTTTAATCCCACATGCCAGACTGCATATGAGAAAATTACAATGGTACCTAAGAAATGTATGGTCTCAACACAAACACAGTCTAGAGACCATGATACCAATCATTCCATGCCTGAAAAAAGAATTCCTGTGGTGGGCTCAGGCCTGCCAGACCAACAGAGGGTTGCCTTTCCACAAACCACAACCAAGGCAGACCATCACCACGGACGCCTCAGACCTAGGCTGGGGAGCACACATGGAAGACAAGTGTATCCAAGGCCTATGGTCCCAAGACCAGCTGAAACTACACATAAATCTAAAGGAGATGCTGGCAGTGAAACAAGCAATACAGGCATTCAAATCATTCCTCAAGCAAGGACACCTGCTGATAAGGACGGACAATACCACAGTCATGTGGTACATCAACAAACAGGGAGGCACACATTCCTACCCTCTATGCCGGATGGCAATGGAACTGTGGAAACTCGGCCTGAATCTCAACATTCAACTACAGGCCAGATTCGTACCAGGAAAAGAGAATTCACTAGCAGACAAATTAAGCAGAACTACCACGGATGCTCACGAATGGATGCTGCATCCAGATATCTTCAAAACCATAACAAAGAAATGGGGAATGCCAGAGATAGACCTGTTCGTCTCCCCACTCAACCACCAACTGAAGAAATTCTGCTCAAGAGAATACCACCCACAAGCCTGGAGAGTGGATTCCCTTTCCTTCAGCTGGAAGGCACTGACACTTTATGCCTTTCCACCTCTCCCATTGATGTACAAAGTTCTACTGAAGATCAGGGAGGAACAGCCAAAGGTTATTCTGATAGCTCCAGACTGGCCAAGGCAGTATTGGTACCCGCTACTGAGAAGCATGTCTCGGACGGACCCATGGCCTCTACCTCTATGGCCTTTACTTCTAACACAGAACAACTACAAGACCCTACATCCAAACTTGAAAACGCTGCAGCTAACTGCCTGGAAAATTGCATAAAACAAAACCAACCTGTTTTATCTCAGAGGGTCAAGGACATTATCCTGGAGGCTCGCAGACCCTCCACAAGGAAAACATACTCAGCCAAATGGAAGAGATTCCTCATTTGGAGTGCATCAAAGGGAACAGATGTCACGCTTGCAAACCTAGCACACATTCTAGAATACTTAGCAGAACTGTTCCACAATGGCCTGTCCTATTCTTCCATTAAAATTCATGCTTCAGCAATTTCAGCAGAGTACAACATGGATCCTCCTATCTTCTCTCAACCTCTTCTCAGGCAATTTTTAAGAGGGATCAAAAATGTAAAACCTCCAAGGAAACCACCTCTGCCTGCATGGGATCTCAATTTTGTGCTGGAAAAATTAACACTTCCCCCTTTTGAACCAGCAGCATCAGCAGACTTACAGTTCTTATCTTGGAAGACTACCTTCCTTCTGGCAATCACTTCAGCAAGAAGGGTATCCGAGTTACAGGCATTAATGGCAGTACAGCCTTTCCTTATCTTTCACCAGGACAGGGTGTCTCTGAGAACCAATCCTACTTTCATGCCAAAGGTGGTATCCAGGGTATCCTTGAACCAAGCTATTCATCTGCCTACGTTCTTTCCTAACCCTCAGAACAGAGGGGAAAAGCTACTACACACCTTGGATGTACATAGACAACTGCGCTACTACCTGGACAGAACTAAGACCAACAGAAAAACTGACCAGCTTCTGGTAGCATATGCAACAGGAGTGCAAGGGAAAGCAATTTCCAAACAGACAATTTCAAAATGGATAGGAAATTGCATTCGATTCTGTTACTCTTTTCATGGAAAGTCAACTCCTGAAAATATCAGGCCTCACTCCACAAGGGCTACAGCCACCACTACAGCTTTCCTACGAGGAGTGGCTACCAAAGACATTTTAGAAGCTGCTACTTGGACCTCCGTGCATACATTTACCAAGCATTACAATCTTCCTTTATACTCCAGACCCCGAGCAGGCTTTGCAACTGCAGTTTTACAAGGGATCTTAACGACACCATCTTTATCTTAGTGCCTCCTCCCCCAGTTTGGCTATGGTATTCTACCCATATGTTATGACTGCAGATGCATCCTTGAAGGACATAGTACAGTTTTGTACCTACCATAAATGTAGATGTCCGATAGGTATGCATCTGCAGTCAGGATTACCCACCCTCCTTCCCCTCTGTGGTATTCCTAGGGTGCTTACCCCTCTTTCAGCTAGCTGGGGGAATCTATTATGGTGTATTTGTTTGTATGTATATATATATATATATATATATATATATATATATATATATATGTATATATATATTTTTTGTTTGCTACTGTTTGGAATTTACAACATTATCCAAATTTAGCCTTCCTAGAGGGCACCTGGCATCTGGGGCAAGAAAAACTGAGGAAAATGGCGTCGGCTGATGCCTTTATACCCCAGGAGCTATGACGTCGGGTGAAGTGCGACATCAGCCGAGGCCAGACCCAGACTTTGGAATCGGGCCGACCGAGGGCTGCCTGAGGCAGGACAACCCATATGTTATGACTGCAGATGCATACCTATCGGACATCTACATTTATGGTAGGTACAAAACTGTACTTTATGATTAGAATTCAAGAAGTTAGTATTGTTTCAGTCTTTGTTTAATAAGACTGCTCTTTTCGGCACCCATAATGTGCTAAGAGTTACCACCTCCTGCAGTTCACACAGAGTCACATGTATTGGTAGCATATGCTTGAAAATAAATGTTACTAGCCATGTTGCTCCTACTGCTTTTGGAACTATATTGTGCCTGTCACGTGAAGTTCTAGTTTCTGCTTACATATCCTAGTATCTTATGACTGTGTCTGTCAATACATAAGATTCTGTAATCTGTGGGTGTACCTATTTTAATGATTGATACTTGATTCCATCCTGATAGTGTTATTCCCACAACATTCTGTTCTTTGTCAAGAGTCTAGAAAAATGAGCGTTAAAAAGTCAAAATATTGACTTTGAGAACACTCATGGAAGTTGTGTTGTAGAACAATTTCATTGTTTTTGAAAATCAGATTTTTAAGCAAAAGAAGGGAGTGGCTATGGGCTCAGCCTGTGTCCCTATTTTTGCTAATAGTGTTCTGACACAGTGGGAGCGGGATAAAGTGTTCACATCAGAGTAATCTAATTGTTGGGCCTTATATGGGCAGTATCTGGATGACATAATTTTATTTTTTGGGTGGACACATGAAACAAGTTAGATCAGTTTTTGGAATATTTGAATGGTAGTACTGATTTTTTTTTTTCGTTTACTATGGGTGTATATGAGGAAAAAGTTCACTGTTTGGATGTGGCACTTATCAAAGACAGATTGAGTAGGAAGGTTATCGTAAACCTACATTTTCTAATTCATTCTTGCATTTTGATAGTTGGCACCCTCTTCACCAGAAGTCATCTTTGGTGAAGGGCCAGTGTGTTAGATTGGCAAGAATGATTAGTAATTTTGAAACTTTGTCTGTTTTGAAGAACATGTTCAGTAAAAGGGGATACCCAGAAGAGTTTTTGAATAATATTTTTGATGAAGTTATCAGAAAAAGACAATCTGGGTATTTTTTCCCCTTTTAGGTACCAGGGACTATGACATTGGCATTTTGAATATTAACAACAAGGAACTGGTCCCCCAAGATAACAGGAACTTTAACAAAGCCCTAAAACTCACATATAATATGGATTTTGATGGCATTCGTGAAATTATTTTTAAGAATTGGAGTGTTTTGGGGATCAATAAGGACCACTTTAGTAAGACTGGTGACAAGACCACTATAGTCTTTAAGAAAGATGTGAGTTTTAAGTTCATAGGTATGTACTAGGCTAACAGCCTTGGAGCCTATATCAGCCTAGCCCAAGAAGATTCCCTGGCATCATGCCACCTAAAGGTAGTTCCCAGTGCCCCTGTCCTTTTGGAGAGACCCGTGTCTGTTTTTCCAGTAGTGGGGATGGTCAGATGTGGACATTGCTCCCAATGCCAGTACATTTCTGAAACAGTGAATGTTCTCATCAAAAATCATTGTGTTATCAGGTTGAACAAAAGGTTTTACTGCTACAGCAAAGGTTTAGTCTATGTAGCCAAGTACCAATGTTGTGATTGTGATTGTTTTTATGTAGGAAAAACTAAAATGGCCTTTAAGGAAAAGATATATCAGCATATGTATGATATACAGAGGGGGGCTGAAAGTAATGCCTTGGCTAGACATAGTAAGGACAATCCTCTGCATTGTTTCAAATTTGTAGCAATACACCAGGTGGACTTGAAGCAGAGGGAAGAACCCACTGACTTGTGTTTGTAATAGAAGGAATTGAGGTGACACTTGAGGTTAGATGCCACTCAAATTAAAGGCTCAATTTTGTATCTAAAAGTCAATAGTAATAATTATAAGCAGCATGTTGCATATGTGTGTGTATATATTATATTTAATATTATATTGTGATCAATATTTATTCTTTTTGTTTGTTTTAGGGCTATTGCTTTATTTTGACAATGTGAATCTGGGGAGGCTAAGGAGTTGCATTTATTTTATTTGGCTGCTGTGGACAGGGTTCTTTAACAACTTAATTGATTCATTTGTTTCTATGACAGTTGATTTTTAATTAGAACATGTGATGTTTTACATTTGGGTTTTTTATGGTTGTGGAGGTTATTATTGTCATTCTGAAGAAGTCCTGGCACATTTCGGACGCAAGAGCTGAGTAATTTTAATAAACACTGTGCTTTTCCGTCCGGTTTACTTTCTGTTTTGTTGGTTTTTAGCAAAATGGAAAAGGTTTTCTGTTATGGTGTCAAACTAATGACATTTTTCCTTCAGGCACTTTTAAAGCACATACTGGAATACCTTCTTCCTTTTCAGATAAGGACGGTCTTCTAGCACGAACATCCATGCTTCTGCCATCTCCACTTGCCTTCTGGTGTCTCCCCACCCCAATTTATTTGCCCCCACAGGAAGCAATTCCTGAAAGGGATAATTCATCTCATGCTACCCAGATGCGAAACTGCACCCTCCTGGGACCTACAGTTTGTACTTGAAGCCACTGCCTCAGAAGGCAGCAGTGCAAATTTTTCAGCTGCTATAAAATTACTAACATGGAAAACAACCTTGCTGTAGCACTTATTTCAGCAAAGTGTATTAAAGAACGGGTGCCTTCTGTGTGGAGTCTGCATGTCCTCCCTGCATTTGTGTGGGTTTCCTCCCACAATTCAAAGACATGCATCTGGAGCATTTCTCCCCGGGTCTCCGCTGAAAAATGGCTTTGTTCCAAGTCAAACTTTCCCAGTAAACAAATGTTAAATAAATAAAATAAAAAGAATTGCAAGTCCTGATGTGCAATGAGCCATTCTTGGTCTTTTACAGAGACAGAGTAATCTTGAAAACCAATCCATCCTGTATGTCCAAGGTGGCTTTAGAGATTTCTTTAGATCAGGGTGTACATCCTTATGTTATTCCCATACCCGCAAAACAAGATAGAATAAATTCTCTCATCCCTGGATGTGCACCGACAAGTAAGATTTTACTTCCAGAGGACAAACTTATCAGACCACCTGTTTGTGGCCTTTGCAAGGGGAAAATGGGGCAAACCAGTAAACAAGCAGTCAGTCTATCAATGGACTGCCATGCTGTGAGTAATACAAAGAAAAACAGTGTGCCAATTGTTTCCTGGCAGGGTTCGAGTACACTCCACTAGAGCAAAAGCCACAACTGCATTTATGACAGGAGTACCCTCACAGGCCGTATTAGAAGCTGCCACCTGGTCTTTTGTTTACACCTTCACCAAACACTATTACTGTGGGATCATCTCTAGGGCAAGAGCTGGGTTTGCTTCTGCCATCCTCTAATCAAAACTCATTCCAGTCACCAAAGTTAAGAAGCTTTGGGAGTTTTCCCCAGACTGTACCACTGCAGTGACTACAATCAGTATAATACATTTGTGTAGCTAGCAGTGACTACAATCAGTATAATACATTTGTGTAGACAGCTTGCAGTAATCCTAGATATTTGAACATATCAGTGTTGCGGTACCCTTTCCCATCCTTCTTCCTCTCTATAACCCTTCTGCTTCGGGGTGGGGTAGGTCTCCTGACCCTGTTCATCATCACCATATCCTGTATCTCCGCACAGGATTCATTACTCTCAGTAGGGATAGCTGGGCAGGTCACTGGCCTTCTATGACATTGGGTAAGAAAGCTGTGAACATGATGGCAGCCAGTGCCTTCCATATACCTTACCACCCTGATGGACTGCCCAAGGGATCTGCGAGCACAGGGATGGTAAATGACTCTAGTATTTGGGCCAGCCATGGACTTCTGGACAGCAGGAAGTCCCAAGACTCATTACTGCAACATTGATCTACTCTAACATCTACAACTAGGGTAAGTTATGTACCCAACTGTACTGTTTTTTTGACAAGCAAAGAGGTTAGCTTTAACTTTAGATTTAATGTTGTTGTGCAGGGACAAAAAGACTAGTCAGTGTTATACCTAGGCACCTTGAGGATATGAGCTTATTCAGTGTGACTTCAAAAGACTCATTTAGCTTTTACAGGGTTAACCAAAGATGTTCTTCGTGTTTCACTGTTGCAGTCATCACATTTGGTTATCTGCCTACAGGTAGCCCTCAGCTGGCCTGAATACCAGAGTCTTGGGGTTTCTGCATTGGATGCTGTCGCTTCTTCCATGTCAGGTCGTCAGGGCTATGAAACATGCAGCCAACACCATTACATCAGTCTTTCTTACCGTGCGGTGCCCGAAGCAGAAGCAGTTCGCAAGTGCCAGTTGGCCGCCTCCTGAAGTTTTCATTCTTCGAGTTTCAGACCTGAAGTCTTCTAAAAGAGAAGTACCCCGTTGGGGATCCTTTTTTCTTGCTTTTACCGATGTCAGAAAAAATTAATAATTGTCTTGTCTGTGGAAAGCAAATACCTCACAGAGATTTTAATTCTTACTGCGTCACCTGTTTAGGCCCAGACCACAATGTCCCTCACTGCCGGTTTTGTGCCTTGTTCAACGCCCAAACTATTCATCATCAGGCTGTTTTTGTCGCTAAATTCTTACGTTCTTGATCTCCACATTTCAAAATGGCTTTGATAAGTCATCCGACTACTGATCTTCAGAAAAAACGTAAGGATAAAAACCGAGACAGACAACATAGGTCCAAAACTGCCGATGACGCTACCATTAAGCTAGTTGCCAGTCCGCCGGTACTCAGTGAAGCGCTTTCGCGGCCCCTAATACCCACTTCTACAGATTTGCAGGCCTCTACTGAGACCCATTCAGAGTCCAGTATGCCGCGAGATGCTTCTTTGACTGTGGAACCTGCGGATGTCTCTACCTTGGATGGGTCCGGAGCCGCTGTGCAGGCACCAGCTTCTGAGGGTGTATTCAGGCCTTCCGATTTTCATATTAAACAGACAACTTTGTTTCAAACCAAAAATACTGATTTTCTCAGGCCTAAAGTTCGCACTACACCTAGGAAACCAACGACCAAAGTGCATTCTCAGGCCCACATGCCACAAAAACAAATGCTTAGAATGGCTGAAGACCTTATTACCTTAATTAGGGGAGGTCAGCCTCCCCCCTCAAAGAGACCAAGAACTGATTTTCCTTCTGATTCTTCTGATCAAGAGTCTGATAACTCTGACCCTTCTGATTACCAGGACATATCTACCTAAAAAAATTCTGATGCAGAGGATTCCATTCCCTCTGCTTCCCCACCAGAAGATTTTTCTTTTGGTGAAACCCTGCATACCCTTAGAGAGCATTTCTGCTGGGAGAGCCAAGACTACTCTCAGTCCAAAAAGAGACTCAGGGAATTTTTAAACTTGCCTCAGCAAAGGCCTCTAGCTATCCCTCCAGTTCTGGAACTTGTAGATGATGTCTTCTTGGAGTCCAGCCTTACCCCTGATACTTTGCCTCCAGCTCCCAGGAAACCTCTGACCGGTACTAAAGAGTACCTGACTCCCACAAATTCTTCTTTAAGAATCTTGCAGCGGATCCAGAGACCATTTCCCAGGGACCTAAAGGCGATAAGCGTACAACAACCAAAAATCCTACCCCTTCAGACAGGGATTCCAGGGCTTTAGACAGATGGGGTAAGAAGGTATACACCTCGGCTACTCTTGCCATCAGGGCCTTAAATTGCCAGTTTAATATGTTAAAGTATCAGCAACATATTATGGAACTAATTAAACTGAAAATGATGTTGATTCCTGATTGTACAGAACATAAAGATTTACAAGAGTTAATGCATTCTGCTAACCAAGTTGGTAAACATACCTTGAAATGTGGTTTTGATGCCTTAGAAGCATCTTGCAGGGCTGCTGTCACTGGGTGTGTTAGAAGGTATGCTTGGCTTAAGGAACAAAAGTTGCCAGACCATGTCAAAGCAAAATTACTAGATGCACCATTAAATCAAGACTGTCTCTTTGGCAATAAAGCTGAAGTCCTCAAAAGGATGGAGGAAAAAGCTAAATCTATGCAAACTGTTAGTTTTTGCAAGTTCAGCTACCTAGATTCAATAGGCATTGGCCTTCAAAGAACTGGTCTTTTCCAGTCCCTCCCAGACCTTCTCAGTCCAAACCAGGGGCAGCAGACCACCAAGACTACAGTCTCAGGGTATGCACAGATCTAAGCAATTGAGTGCACTCACGTCCAATACTGGGATTAGTAAGCTGCCATCCTATGGTAAAACCTCACAATGACTTATCCTTAACTCTTCCAAGCCTTGCCCAAGTACTTGCACCTTCAGGAGGGAAACTGCATGCCAAAAACTGGGAGTACATTACCCAGGACAGATGGGTCTTGAACATTGTATCCCAAGGATACAGATTCTACTTCCACTCACTGCCAACCCCAAGCGGATGGCCAGACCTTCCCCCAAACCAGTGGGCAGAGGCCCAGAAGCAAGTACTTTCTCTTCACGGTATCAAGGCTATTCTGTCCCAGCAGAACAAAGGGGACAAGGCTTTTATTCCAGACTGTTTCTGGCACCCAGAAAAGAAAACTCTTGGCGTCCTATCCTGGATCTGTCTATTCTCAACACCTTTCTGGTGGTTCCAAAATTCAAAATGCTTACTCTCCAACAGCTGCTTCCTATGCTAGCCAAGGACTCCTTGCTAGCAACCTTAGACTTAAAAGAAGCTTATCTGCACATCCCCATAAGGGAATCTTGCAGGAAATACCTGTGTTTCAGAGCAGGCTCTATGCATCATCAGTTCTCTGCACTTCCCTTTGGCTTATCTACTGCGCTCAGGGTGTTCATAAAATGCCTAGCTCAAGCCATTGCATATTGCAGGCAGAGAATGATTCAAATTTACCCATACTTGGATGATTGCCTGATTCAGGCGGACAGTCAGAAATTGCTACTACAACACCTGACATTTGTAAAGAGACTTCTAACTTCACTGGGGTTACACCATCAACGAAAATAAATCACGTCTGTTACCCAGCCAACATGGGAGCAAGCTTGAACACAGCTTCCCAGATGGCATTCCTCACTCCAGAAAAACAAATTTATTTGACAAACTACTTCAATCTACTGGCCACCAAAACCCAGCTATCTGCAAGAAAAATACTGCAAGCCCTAGGGTTCATGGCCTCTTGCATTCTAATAATTCCATATGCAAGACTGCGTATGAGGAAACTTTAGTGGTACTTAAAAAAGTCTGTGGTGTCAGCATTCTCAGGATGTGGAAACAATGATTCCTATCATTCCTTGCCTAAGGACAGAGTTCCTGTGATGGGCAGAGGCTTGCTACCACAACAAGGGACTCCCTTTCATTCAACCCCCTGCCGCCCAAACCCTAACAACAGACGCATCAGACCATGCATGGGGGGCTCACATGGCAGGACAATGCAGCCTTCAAAGGCCTTATTCTTCCAGGACAACTATTGGTAAAGACAGACAACACCACAGTTATGTGGTACATAAACAAGCAGGGGGGAACCCATTCCTACCCCCTCTGCAGATTAGCCATGGCTCTGGAACACAGCCTTGAGCAACCAAGTGCACCTGCAAGCTCAATTCCTGCCAGGCAAACTAAATTCACTGGCAGACGACTTAAGCAGAATTATCATGGACCCACACGAGTGGAAACTGGAACCCAAAATATTCAGGCCTTTGAGGAATTGATTGGGGGGCACCAAAGGGGGACCTCTTTGCTTCTCCTCAGAACTATCAGTTGAGCAAATATTGCACCAGAACTCCCCACAGCCAAGCTTGGAAAGTGGATGCCATGTCCTTTACCTGGGAAAGCTTCTCAATCTATGCCTTCTCCCCTCTGCCCCTCCTCTTCAAGGTTCTACTAAAGATCAAACAGGACAAGCCAAGGACAATCCTGATTGCACCGGACTGGCCACGCCAGCACTGGTATCCTCCCTTTTGCGCAGTCTGACAGTAGTGCCACCATGGCACCTGCCTCAAACCCCTCCCCTGCTGTCCCAGTAGGAGGGCCAGATTCTGCACCCTCAGCTACAGACCCTGAACCTAGCAGCCTGGCTCATCCCCTGAATTCTTTACCGCAGCTCTCCGTACGCAAGTGCTGGATGTCATTCTTGAGGCAAGGAGGCCTAGTACTAGAAAGTCCTATTCGGCAAAGTGGAAAAGATGCTCCTGGAGCCAGTGTCAGGGAATGGACATAACTGTGCCCAGCTTACCTCGTATAGTAGATTACTTATCAGAAATGCTCCACAAAGGCCTATCCTTCTCTTCCATTAAGATTCATGCCTCTGCCATCTCAGCTCATTATAATACTGAGCCACCCCTGTTTCTCTCTACCGATGGTCAAACAGTTCCTGAGAGGGGCCAAAACTTTAAGACCTCCCAGGATAGCTCCCACTCCTGCCTGGGACCTTAACTTTGTATTGGAAAAGCCCACGCTTCCGCTCTTTGAACCTGCTGCCTCAGCAGAGTTAAAATTCCTCTCTTAGAAAACAGCTTTACTTCTAGCCATCACATCAGCAAGAAGAGTGTCTGAATTGCAGGCCCTTATGGCCATGGAACCCTTCATTATCTTCCATGCGAACAGTTTCCCTCAGGACTAACCCATCATTCATGTCCAAGGTGGTATCTAGTGTGGCTTTAAACCAATCCATTCATTTGCCAACCTTGTTCCCTAATCCTCAGAATAAAGGGTAAAGGATCCTGCACTCCCTGGATGTGCACAGGCAGCTCAGGTTCTATCTGGACAGGACTAAGCCTCTCAAAGTCTGACCAGCTGCTAGTCAGCTTTGCTGCAGGGGCAGAGGGCAAGGCCATTTCAGAGCAAACCATTTCTAAATGGATAGCACACTGCATCCATTTCTGCTACAAACACCATGGGAAGCCTACCCCACAGGGAATCAGAACACATTCCAGTAGGGCTACATCAACCTCTACAGCATTCCTCAGGGGAGTTCCTTCCAGGGACATCCTGGAAGCTGCAACCTGGAGCTCTGTACACACTTTAACCAGGCATTACCACTTGCCTATATTTTCTAAATCCAGAGCCGGATTTGCCACAGCAGTCTTACACTGCCTGATGTCCAGCGCTAATCCTTCTTAACTACCTCCACCCTTCCTTAGCTTTGGGAATCTACCCAAATGTGATGACTGCAACAGCGAAGCACGAAGAACATAGTACAGTTGTGTACACTTAGCATAAATGTAGGTGTGCGAGTGTATTCACTGTTACATTCCTGGTTACCCTCCCTCCAGCCCCCTGACTTCTCATTACTTCTACCTATCTTTTTTGTTTGGCATATTTTATATCATGTGTATTTGCTTTTTGCTGAGGGTGTTCCATACCAAATAATTGTTTCCCATTTTGGGGGCACCTGACATCTGGGGCAAGAAAAACTGATGTAATGGTGTCGGCTGCATGTTTTATACCCCTGATGACCTGACGTCAAGAAAGAAACAACAGCATCTGACACAGAAAACCCAAGACTCTAGTATTCAGGCTGGCTGAGGGCTACCTGCAGGCAGATAACCCAAATGTGATGACTGCAAAAGTGAATACACTCAAACAGCTACATTTATGGTAAGTGTACACAACTGTACTTTGTTTTTACTGTGGGACATTTAGAAAAGCACCTTTCTAACGATTCATATTTCTGTGTTCCTTGTGTAGCACAACTTGGACCACCTGTTGTCAACATTTCAAGCTCTGGAAGACATATAATTCTTCATCTTTATCAACCAAAATGTCCCGTAGCATCACTGTCAAGTATATATAAAAGCCTTTGTTATACTGCTAACCTGTCAAAAGCAGATGAAATGGAAGATGTGAGTTTAGGCCATTTTTCTTTAAGTGCATATGAGATTTGTGTATACAAGATTCTGAAATGTCTTTTAAATAACGTGTATACAAGACATTTACATTTTTGTATATAAATGCTGGTGTATACAAGGCATTTGTTTCTCTAAACTAATTGCACATCTGGAGTTTTACTTTGTTTACCAGTACTTGTCAGTATGAAGCAAACAACCATTAAAGTTGTTATGGTTTATGCTGGTTAGGCTGTACATATAGCCTGGGGATGAACTACCAAAATAAGTAATACTTTGTTGTGAGATCAGTGTGTTTCAACTGTGACTTTTCTAAACTCTGCATTCTAGATTACCTCTGGCAGTGTTGTCTAATAAGCATCATAATTCACAGCTGTCACTTAGATTAGGACTTTTAAATGTCAGAACAGGAAAATGGTGTTATCCCTTCATCTTTGTATGGCATTTACTATTATTTTCTTTCTTTTCTCCCTCTTTCCCGGCATGCTGACCATCTGTAATAATGGTCAGTACCCCTGTCCAATGTCTGCTGTCCTTTCCTAGCCTAATCTCCCTGGACTAGGGGCCCTCCATCTAGCACTGATGAATTGGGTTAGTGTATTAGTGGGTGAGAGGAGATAAGGGGTCATGTGATCCTAGCCTTAAGACCCTACCCTTAAGACCCTACCCCCAGTATGCTGACTCTCTTGGTAGTATGGGTTGAGCAGTGAAGATTAGCCTGTGTGAATGTGCCCATACCCAGCCTCTTGGTGAGCACATACCTTCCCAGGCATCCCATATGCCCAGCAATCATTCCAAGCCTCAGCCACTGTCATGGTTTGAAGAGTGATGTGCCCCTACCAGAATGGTTCCCCCTCACCCCAGCACAGTCATGCTTATTGCCATCTCCATCAGGCACCCAACCACTAATCAAACATGGGTCAGGTAGCCAGTAGTCAAGGCTTTATCCCCCTAAGGCACTGGCCTGGCTATCGGGCACCCTAGCCACTAATTAAACTTGGATCAGCTGACTAGTAGTCTGAGCTTTATCCCTCTAAGCCACTGGGTTGGCTTTGTCAGTTTTGAAATGTTGTGTAAAGTTGCACTGTTTTGAAGAACTGTCAGTGGTAGCATAATTAGCTTATACTAAGTAATCGTTTTTTACATTAAAAATACTTCCTGTATTGAGTCGAAAGTAGAACAGAGATATAAGGAGCACTGTAATAATGATGCATCAAAATTGTGTGTATTTACAGAAACATATAAACCTGTTTAAGTTTATATTTGCATGAATTTTTCATATGAAGAGATGGTAAGTCTTGTGGCTGTTTGTTTGGTTTGGTCCCACCATATTTTATATAATTTGTATGTAGGTAGATGTCCTTCCATACAACTGTTGCAGTATTCTTTACTGAGGGATCTCCTCTCAATGATAGCCCAAAATCCTGACAGTATGAACGCCATTGTTTAATGCAGGTCTGAACTGTGCTGGTTACCGAGTCGTGTTTTCAGATAAGTGCCACATTGTAATTTCTTCTCTCTCTCTTATTTGTTGTGTTTCTTATCCAGAAAGGGCAAATGTCAGTGTGGGAGGCAAATTGCCCATAAAGAACATCACGACCAGTGTCTCTTCTGTTTGGGTGTTTCCCATGAAAATACATAGGGCTCTGTCTACCATGCATTTGTGCCCAAGACTCTACATAGTCATCCGTCCTCCTCCTTTGTCTACTCTCAGAATCTACGTCTGAAGTTGTTGGCTCAGGGTGCTGTGGTGGAATCCTCCTGTCCCAAGGGCCAGCCACCTGCTAAGAAAAAGGCAGAAAAAAAGTTAGGATTGATCCTGATGCTGTCCACCTCCAGACTTCTCTCTCTCTCTCTATATGGGTGAAAACCCGGAGGACCATCTGGTGGTTGCTTCGGACTCCTCTGTCATGACCCCTTTGAAGGCTGGCATGGGTCTTGCTTCTCACTTCCTTGTTGGCTTTTTGAACATTTGTACCTGATGTTAAGGGGAAACCTCAGCTGATTATATTCAGACTGAGGGAGTATTCCCCATATCTTGGGGAAGAGATTCTATGACCATTATTGAATATCACCAGGGGTTTGACCCTCCAAGGGTGTTTAGTGTGGACATCCTGTAAAAAAAAAAAAAAAAAAACATATTTCCCCTGTTAAGGATCCCCAATGTGAATGGCAGGATTTTAGTCAGGCTTTATTTAATGTGTTGCTCGGGGGGGGGGGGGGGGGTTCTGTTCCTGCTCCTCCCTGGTCTTCTACTCCATTCAAGAGGCCCAGAGAATTTTGTTCCTCAGATGAGGACTCTAGGTAAGAGTCTTTGCCCTACTCTTCCCAAATCCGTTCCCCTTTGAACTGTAGTACAGAGGAGGATTCCTTAAGTCCAGATTCCCCCTGGAGGAACTTGACTATTGCCCATATGATGAATTGTTTTTAAGTGGGATTGTTCTGAAGTCTGTGACATTCGGAACAGATAGTATGAGCTCCTGGAGATGGAATCTCCTAAGCCAGCTGCTGTTCCTCCTGTTCTGGCTGTCCTTCTGGATACTTTTTCAGCAGCATCTGTAGCCCCTGACTCTCAGCCCCTTGCACCCAAGAATCCAGATAGATTCTGTAAAGTGCCAGATATGTGCAAATTCCTTCTAATGACCCTTCTGTAGTGTCAGTCTCCTCTAATTAGCTGCCAAAATCATTGCCCTCTTGTGTTTTGGCCCTCCTTTCTCAGGTTTCTTAGGTGGTTTCTGATCTTCCTGATTTGAGGGTAAGCTGTCAGCCCTTTCCCTATTGAGCTGTACTTCTCAAGTTGCCCACCACTTAGTGACATGTAGCTGTGATGCAGCTGATGCTTCTTCCAGGGCTGCTACCTTGTCTCGGTTATGAGGTGTTAATCTTGACTTCGTCTTCAGGCTTTGCCTGATTACTTTTAAGGCCAAACTTTTGGATGCTCCTTTGGATAACAAAAAAAATCTACTTGGATCTGCTGCAGATGAACTTTTCAAATCTCTCTGGGACAAGGGGAAAGCCTTGCCGGAGCTGAAGCCTATTTTTGTTTCTCCTGTTGCCAAATTTCAGATAAGTTGTCTCACTGTCTACTTTTGTTCGTAGGCAATCTTGCCTTCCTCCTAAGGCCAAGAAAGGTTCTAGATGTGTGTCTTCCACTAAATCTACTCAGACTCCTGCCTCCCAGAAACCTCCTTTTCCAGGGTAAATCGGTTTCTATTTCACAGTTTGCTTCCTCCTCCTCTTAGGTTCCCTTGTCCGTCTGTCCCCGTCTTCCAGATTTGCTTCAGTTCACTTCAAACTCTTGGGTTCTATTTATCATCAGTCAGGAATAGTTCATGGTTTGGAAGTCCCTTCTTCCCTTTTCAGGCACTCCTTAACCTCCTCGGGAACAGCTGTCATCTCATTTCTCAGAAGTTCTTCACTCTCTTTTGGCTCAGGACACCATTTTAGTGGAGGGTAGTTGGAGACTTATTCTGGAGCTTTCTTGGCTATACACCTTTTTTAACATGTTCTCTCTGCAAACATTATTTCCTCCTCTTTTTTTTACCCCCAGGCCTTTCTGGTCTCTGGATATCAAGGTTGCATACATTCACATCCTTATTCATCCTTTTTTCATTCTTCCTGTGGCTTCTGTCAAAGCCAGGGGAGTTTCTCAGGTTCGTGGCTTTCACCATTCCTGTGCTCCCTGGCACCAGACTCCATATGAGGAAGCTGCAGTGGTACCTCAAGTCACTATGGCTTCAGCATTGCCACCCACTGGACTTCCTGGTACCCTTCCTTTCCTGTCTCGTGCTCGAACTTCAATGGAGGGTTTGTCAACTTTCACTTAACCCAGGGCTTCCTTTTCAAGCTCCAGTTATAACTCAGGAGCTCTTTACAGATGCCTCAGACAGGGGGTCGGGATGCTTCCTTTGGCCTCCTCAAAGCTCAGGGTCTCTGGTCTCCTTATCAGAGGTCACACCACATCAATATAAAGTAGATGAGGCCTCTGCTTCTGTCTTTTCAGGCTTTTCATTCCCTCTTTCATCTCGGGCCCTCAAAGTTTTCACAGACAATACCCCACAGTGGTGTGGTATGCCAACAAGCAAAGGGACCCAAGGTCCTGTCCTTTGCAGACTGACTCATCAGGTCTGAGATCTAGCTATCCAATATCAAGTGACTCTTCACACAGCGTACATTCCCTCGGAGCATAATCTAGTGGCAGACTCCTTGAGGTGTTCCAGCATACAAGCTCACGAATGGATGCATCAGAGATGTGTCCCTGGACATTGCCCGTTGGTGGGGTATTCCTCAGTTAGATCTTTTTGCCTCTACTCTGAACAGACAACTTCCTCAATTCTGAGTCCCAAGTTCTTCGGCTTAGAAAGTGGTCGCCCTGTCTTTTCCTTGGAAGGGGGCACTTCTGTACACCTTCCTTTTGATGTTCATCGTGTTACCCTGCTGCAGTCATCACCCTTGAGTTATCCTGTCGTCACGTGGTCCTGCATTCGGACTGAATTCCAAAGTCTTGGTCCGGCGTCGGTTGCTGTCGCTTCTTCCTGGCGTCGTGCGCCAGGGGTATATAAGAGGCATCCGACGCCATTTTCTCCTGTCTTTCTTGCCGCGTGGTGCCCGAAGCAGAAGCAGCTCGCAAGTGCCGGTCGGCCGACACCTGAGATTTTCGAATCGAATTTCAGTCCGAAATCTTCAAAGCCAAGTACCCCATTGGGGAACCTTTTCTTGCCTCAGTCAGATGTCAGAAAAAGTTAACAATTGCATTTCTTGTGGGAAGCAAATACCTCATAAGGACTTTCATTCTTATTGTATTCCTTGCCAAGGCCCAGACCACAACGTCACTGGTTGTCGGTTTTGTGCTAGGTTCAATAAGTGAACTATAAAGCGACGCTTTGATTTCGCATGACACTACTTCAGTAGGAAATTTAATTACACTATGCCGTCGGAGCAACCGACTACCGTCGTGCATAAAAAATGCAAAGATAAAGACAGGCAGCCTAGATCCAAGCCAGACTCCGAGGCCTTGGCTGGGCTGGTCGTCGGTTCTCCGGTTTTCAGTGAGGTGCCTACGCAGCCCCTGACAACCGCAGAATTGGAACCCCAGACCACTTCGGATTCCCAAACAGAGAGTTCTAGGCCGATGCAGCCATTTTCGTTAGGCCCTACCGATAACATTGCAGAAGGAGAAGCCGGTGCTGCGGAAACACCTTCGGTTACAGAAGGTGTCTTCAGACCGACTACTCTCACCATAAAATCTTATGCTAAACTTAAGACTCCTTTAAAACCAAAAAAGACTGCACATCAGTCTTGAGTTTAAGGCCCCATGCCTAAGAAACAGATGCTTAAAATGGCTGAAGATTTGATTTCTTTAATCAGGGGTTCCCAACACTCCCCCCTCCCAGACAAAAGGCCTAGACAAGAGGAGTATTATGCCTCCTCTGATCAAGTGTCTATTTCCTCAGGTTCCTCTGAGGAACAGGATTACTCCTTTCCCCCTTATGAAGATTCTGATGCTGAAGATTCCATTCCCTCAGCTTCTACCCCCTGAAGACTATTCCTTTGGGGAAACCTTACATACCAAGAGGGAACATTTCCACTGGGAAGGTCAGGACTACTCCGACTCAAAGCAAAGGCTCCGAGAGTTTCTTTTACTCCCCCAGCACAGACCACTTGCTATCCCTCCAGTTTTAGACATTGTGGATGATGTTTACTTAGAATCTAATCTAAATCCAGATTCTCTGCCTTCTGCTCCTGCCAAACCAGATAGATATTATAGAGTGCCTGACTCACACAAATTCCTTTACAAAAGCCCTGTTGCTGACCCAGAGACAATCTCCCAGGGTCCCAAATGGGCTAAGGCTTCTATGGCTAAAAATCCTGTACCCTCTGAAAGGGGCTCCAGAGCACTAGAAAGGTGGGGGGAAGAAGGTTTACACCTCAGCTACTCTAGCTATAGGTAATTGCTTCTCATTAGGGGGGCACCTGACATCTTGGGAAGAAAAATTGATGTAATGGTGGCTAACTTGACGTTATGGAAGAAGGGACAGCAACCGACGCAGGATCCAAGACTTTGTTAATCAGGCCGACTGAGGGATACCTGCAAGCAGATAACCCAAATGTAATGACTGCAACAGTGAATACACTCAGACATCTACATTTATGATAAGTGTACACAACTGTATTTTATGATGTCACATTAGGTCTGTGTAAACGTCTGACATAATGCTGAGGAGTAGTTAAACATTAAAGGGTAACATAGCCATAATGACTTATAGGTTCATAGGCAAGTACTAGGCTATCTGCCCGAGGACATCTATAAGCCTAGCCAGAAAGTGTTGGCTTTCACTGCCCCCTTATATTAGTTCCCTGTGCCTCTGTCCAGCAGAGCCACTGTAGTGATCCCCAGGGTAAATTTTCTGTTTCCCATCCACTCATCAATGTTTGTCTTGAAGAGTGTTAGTGAGAGGCTCTGCTTAATGTAAATTGGAATCATGTTCCAAAGCATGGGGAGTCTCTGGGACAGGAATCTATCCCTCCAGCACGTCATATTTATTGTTGTGGTGAGGTTTAGATCCCTAGAGCATGTGGCTCTCGGGGATTTGTTTTTTTTTTAAATGGAGTATGTCCATCAATTCTGGGTTGGACATGGCTTTGTATGTCAGACAGAGATCACCTCTGAGTAAGCGGTATGCAACAGAGTACAGCTGGAGTTTCTTCAGTTGGACTGCATAGGGCATCTGTTTGAGGACAGTAATCCTCTTGGTGAGGTACTTTTGTGGTCTTTCCAGCTGTTGCAGGTGTCTTGTACATCCCAAACGGGGCGTTGTATGATGAGTCTGATGAGTAGAAGGGGACAATAACCTCTTTTGTTCTAGATGCGAACCCTTTTGTGATTAGGTGGGCCACATAGAAGGATTTTCTAACCACCTTGGCAATATGATTATCAAAGGAGAGATTACTATCTACCCAGATCCCTTATTACATTTTCTGTATTTAGGGGACTACTACAAAGGGGATGACTATGCACTTTTTGGCTATGGAATACAATAATATGCCAGGAAGTACAGCATTCATACACTGTATACATAGTTTTCTGTCAGTTCACTTTTCCAACTACACAAATAGTTCTGCGGCTATCCTACACTTGTTATACTATCTTTGTGCTGACTGGCCGGCATCACATTACTGTAATGTCCCTGTCTCCCACTCTGTTATCCACACCCACATTTGTGTATCTACCGCTAAATCTCTAAATTTAATCAACATGTTTGTGTGTGTATATATGTGTGTGTGTGTGTGTGTGTGTATATATATATATATATATATATATATATATATATATATATACAAACAATCAGTGTTATATGTCTCTGTGTGTGGGTATGTGTGCATACGTGTATATATATGTATGTATTTAAAAAAAAACAAAACAAAAATGTGACCTTCTTATTTCACGTTTTTGCAGGGGGGGCAAGCCCCCCCCCATCCCCCTGAGGAGAGTGGCATGGAACTGGAAATTTACCCTTCTCTTCACTGTTGTACGATCTCAGAGTTGGTATACTTAAGTAGCAGGGGATGTGGGGGTGCAGGGGGGCTTTCCCCCCACAAAAACTTACAAGCAGAGTTTTTAAATTTAGTCTACTTTCATGTTCGGTGTTGTAGAGCATCGATCATGTCCTCCTCGATGTGTGATTCGATGTTCTGCAACTTCGAGCATTTGCAGTAGACTTACATATATATATATATATATATATATATATATATATATATATATATATATATATATATATATATACACACACACACACACACACACACACACACACACACACACACACGCACATATGTATATGTGTGTGTGTAGTGCACATATAATGAATAATCAGCAGTTAATTTGTTTGAAACACAAAACATCAAAAAAACTCGTTGGTGATTTTATCATTATCGCCACCTACATCTAAAAAAAAAAGTAATGGCAAATGTAAAACAGTTTGTGACTCCTTTTGGACCTGCATAGTTACATGCATATTTCAATATATAATTAGATAGGCATACATGCATATGTTTGTGTATAAGCAAATCTTTACTTTTTTGCCTGAGTGGTGTACATGAGTAGGCCTATGTGTATGCGTGCACATATGCAATTCATTTACATTTGTGTACGTCGTATTAACAGACATGGTTGACGCTGACCTCCATATTCACACATACCAAAATAAAATAAAATATTTTCACGTTCACCCACAAATATGATGCTTATGAAAGTATATACTAATGACTGCACAGATTTTCATACTCCCATGACTGTGCTGCAGATATCTGTGAATTGGATATGCCCTGCATGATGACCATGATTGTGCTGCAGATATCTGTGAATTGGATATGCCCTGCATGATGACCATGATTGTGCTGCAGATATCTGTGAATTGGATATGCCCTGCCTGATGACCATGATTGTGCTGCAGATATCTGTGAATTGGATATGCCCTGCATGATGACCATGATTGTGCTGCAGATATCTGTGAATTGGATATGCCCTGCCTGATGACCATGATTATGCTGCAGATATCTGTGAATTGGATATGCCCTGCCTGATGACCATGATTGTGCTGCAGATATCTGTGAATTGGATATGCCCTGCCTGATGACCATGATTGTGCTGCAGATATCTGTGAATTGGATATGCCCTGCATGATGACCATGATTGTGCTGCAGATATCTGTGAATTGGATATGCCCTGCCTGATGACCATGATTGTGCTGCAGATATCTGTGAATTGGATATGCCCTGCCTGATGACCATGATTGTGCTGCAGATATCTGTGAATTGGATATGCCCTGCCTGATGACCATGATTGTGCTGCAGATATCTGTGAATTGGATATGCCCTGCCTGATGACCATGATTGTGCTGCAGATATCTGTGAATTGGATATGCCCTGCCTGATGACCATGATTGTGCTGCAGATATCTGTGAATTGGATATGCCCTGCCTGATGACCATGATTGTGCTGCAGATATCTGTGAATTGGATATGATGATACTTATTGCAAAGTTTAGCCTTAAACAGTGTGCTGTTTTTAA
Organism: Protopterus annectens; assembly: GCF_019279795.1. NCBI lineage: Eukaryota > Metazoa > Chordata > Ceratodontiformes > Protopteridae > Protopterus > Protopterus annectens. The sequence goes on from NC_056736.1 coordinate 422,158,526, forward strand.
TTTTTTGAATACCCACCTACTGTGTTTTATGTCCTGTAAGAGTACCAACAATGTGCACAGATTACGTGGTACTTGTAAACCAACTTTTAATTCTCCATTTTAATAAATTAAAATAAAAATTGATTTATACTATACTCTCTAAGGTACCATGAATTAAACTTAATCTCTGTGTGAAATCATTTAATTTATTTCCGTTATTCAGCTATTTGTTTGTTTACATATATGGTTACCAAACTGAAATTAATAAGTGGACTGGCTGACTCTTTTCAGTCACAACCTGACCTCTGTGGTACAAGACACAAACATAAAATAAAGTATTGTACCACTTTCGGAAGGAATGTCAAAAAGTTTGGCAAAATGCAGACGGGGAATTCAAGCAAGATGGTGGATAAAAATATAAGAAGTGGAAGTAACGGCAAACTAGAACTATAACTTTGAAGATCAAATTAATAAAAATGGAGAGACAAATTAAACCTAGTGTGAGACAAGCTTGGGAAATTTTTGAAAAAAACTTGTATAAAGATATTGTGCACAGTAGAAAATCATGAGGTGTGTGTGCATGTGTATAATGTATATATAATGTATATGTGTGTGTGTGTATATATATATATATATATATATATATATATATATATATATATGTGTGTGTGTGTGTATGTTGTTGTTGTCTTTCAGCTTTTTCCCAGTAAGGGGTCGCCACAGCGGAACTCCGGTCCGCTAATGATTGGCAGTAGATTTTTTACGAAACGCCGAGGTGCCAGCTCGACATCCAGCCTTCAACGAAGGCACGCCCATTTACGCACGCATGTCTTTCGAATGCTACCCAACCGCGGGGAGGACATGCAGACTCCACACAGAAGGCACTCCCAAGCCAAGCTGAGAATCGAACGGGAGAACCTCTTGCTGTGAGGTAACAATGCTACCGCTGTACCACCTAGAGATAGTGTGTGTGTGTGTGTGTGTGTGTGTGTGTGTGTGTATATATATATATATATATATATATATATATATACACATGTATATATATATATATATATATATATATATATATATATATACACACATACACACACATACATACACACACACACACTATGTGGTAGCACTGAAAACATACAAACTTTGTAGATTGTAAAATGTTTTCTCCAACACAACAGATTATATTTACAAAAATCTTATTCAAAACAGTTTTGGCTGCACAAAGGTGGTGAAAAATTGTGCTAATAACATCCTGTTAACTTCAGACACTGAAATTAAATTAAGTTAAATTATACTGAAAAATAAATATGCACATCCGACGCAAATTGCACGGATGAAACAGAGTTAGTAACAATGACCTGAGAACACTTTAGCATGCACTTAAAGTGTCATTGTTTTTGTTATTCACCAGGTCATTTAAGTGTGATTAGATTCCACAAGATTGGAGTCATTCACTTGTTCAACCCATACTTGATGGACAGAGGAGTAGGGCAAACCCAGTCACACACTGATAACTATGTTTTCTTTTTGATTATTTTGCATTATGTGTCATCAGAATTGAAACGACTAGGACTTGAAAGTCTATATAAGCATGCATATGCTGAAAATAGATCTGTACCTACCAGGAACATGATGTTCTGTAATAAGAGTTATAAATGACAGTAGTGCTGTGGTGTAATTTATATAGACTTAGTGCCAGCAGGTGAATCTCTAGGTTACAGTCAGGGTATCCTGTGTACGCAGGCCCATTCCTCTTTGCATCACGCCTTTCTGAACTGTCTTTTTATTTGTGGTGCTCTATTGTCTGCATACAGGTAACTCTAAATAGGTAAACAGTTTACATCTGACACAGAGGACAAAATAACTTGACTAATTCACACCATTTGGGCACAGGAGAATAATATGTTGATAAATTTCTCAACAGCAAAGCCTATGACATTTGAGAGACATAGATTGAAGGTTGAGTATTTAATACAGCACACAGTGTTTTAATATGTGGATTCATTTAAGAACTTGGGTATATGGGTAGATCCAGCTTTGAGAGGAGGCGTCTCTCGTTTTGTGGTCATACCAGCAAATTGGTCCATTTTTAAAACTCCAGGCTGTTAAAAAAAAAGTTTTATAAAGTCTAGGAAATCAGAAATGATGGATTGTAAGTTACACTAGACACAAATTAGAGTATGGAATACTGATTTAGAGATTTTATAATAAAATTAACATGAGTAAATTAGAGTACAGCAAAAATATACTAAGGGCATTCATGGGTGTGAAAGTTTTAAGTTATTAGAAAATATTAAAATATTTGATCTTTTTACTCTGTCTCATATTGATATTTAAGGGGAGACCTTAAGTAGAGAGCAGTTAGAGACAACTACCTCTAGGAATGTTTGGAGTTATCAGAGTAGTAGAGATTCATCAGACACTCTGTGTACGAGATGATATAGGAATGAGAGATGTAGTAACTTGTTCTCTGCAAGAGTAGTTGACAGATGGAATAACATTTCTAATTATATTAAAGTAAGCACGACCTTAAGAGTTTTTTTTAAGTACGTAGTCTTCACAAAATGACTGTTCTGATACATTTGCAAGCTCTAAGGGGATTATTGTCCATGCCTAAAAGTCTGTATGTATGCATGTACTTGTATGTAAAATGTGTAAATATAAATAAGCTGTTTATTCGACTGGCTATGTTACATACAAGGATGCCTCCATTTTTATTTTAGGTGGACTGGTATTCTTTAAACTAATGAGTGTGTTATTACAGACGTCTTGCTTTGTCATGACTGATCAGCAAATTGTCTGTTTGCAACAAATTGTCATATTTGCTCTATTTCAGTTTACACTGTTTCACTGTACAGCTGTTTTATCAGAAAAGCTATGTATGCGGAACGGAGCCTAGATGGCCAGCTGAGAGCAGTGAATTTTGAGAGCTCCATAAACTAGTATAATAATATAGGAAAATGTTATTATTTTCAAGTTTAAAACATCAGACTTTTATAGATAAACTGCTGAACTACATAAATATCAGTTTTTGGCGGAGATGTCAAGAAAATGTTCTTGTCAAGTAACTTGGGAGATGTATTGAGTCACTGAATGTGAACAATTCAAGGAATTCTCATCCAGATGCTGCTTTGAAAAAAGAACTGAAATTGAGAACTGAAATTGATGACATCTACCTTACAAGAACTATCTTTGAAGATGGATGGCTTTAAAAATGACTTGGAAAACCTCAAATTAAATTCTCAGAAACAGACTGATACAGACTGATACTCTTAAGGAACTATTACAGCAACACTACAAAAATAACAAATATGGAGACTTCTCTAAATGACATTGAAGGGAAACTCAAAGAGGAAGAATTCCAAAAAGAATTTCTGCTTAAACAGATAAATGGCTGCTTTACAAAATAGATGATTTAGAAAATGGGGAAAGGAGAAACAACATAAGGATCTTTTGTCTGCCTAAAAACACAGATGTTGCATTATTCTTTTAACTAGATTTGTACCAGATTGCCCCTTAGAACTCAACAGTGGTGTTAGTTTTAGGCAGTCTTGGAACACAAGGACCAACATGGCAAGCTCATGGATACAAAATTGAAAATAACAGTAGCTGGGAGAAGATTAAGCTGCTTGAATGCAACTGAAATAAGGCAAAATTAAACTGATGTCTGCGGCAAGATTCATAGACATTGTGCATACTGCATAGGGGCAATACACAGAGAATAACCATTAAAACCATATACATAACCATCTGTAAGTATAGCGACATTATTAATTAAATTCGTAAGTGTGCTAGTACGTTTGATACATTTCCAGTCAACCAAGAACTCCTATAAGCTAAAATGTTTTTTTCTGTAAGTAGGAAAGGAACCTTGGAGGTAATTTGCATCACTGTAGCGTTATAGGAATCAGTGGTGCACTAAATTCCAAATTGGATGACCTGCATATCTACAGAGATACTCAGCTATAGCTTTGAATCCCCAGCAAGCTAAGACACCATTGTAGTAGGCTTTGAGAGGAAGCACCATTATATTATATCCTCATGAAGTAGATGAGCACAATGAAGAACAGCAGATCCATGGGCTCAAATAACATCCCAGGAAGTTGTACTAGTGCTGTACAGTTTTCTGTACTACAGGGTTTGTTCACAAGCTGTGGCAGTGTTCCAAAGTGGTTCCCATCCAAGTAGAGGGTCTACTGCTTCCCCTGGCAAGTACAGAACCGTTAGTGTAACCAGAAAATGTGCAAGGTAGAAGGGGAGTATTGTACTTGTTCAGGTAGACATGGGTGGCCTTTTGCATCTGGATAATAATCATTATGTCATTATGCGATAATATGTCACTGGACAAGATACTATCATGGCATATCAATAAACGCATTAATGACTATAAGAATGTCAGTGAAATAAGAAATGAGATGTGGTCCTTACTAGTATGGGTCAGTTTTGCACTCCAACTGAAATGTCCTCTGTGGTCAAATCAGACCACATATCATAACTCATACGGCAAGAAATCTGAACAAAGCTTAAAATAATGTGGGACAAGAGCACATAAATGGGGACTTATTTTGCAGTTATAAATTTAGAAAGTTAATACAGTAACAGATTTTTGTAGTAGCACACATTTTTCTGAAGGATATGAAGTGAGAATTTCAAATGTATGTCATTAATTAGTGACTTCAATCCTTAGCGATTTCTCAGAAAAAGCACAAATTTTATGAGGAGCAGGTCAAAGACGAGTCAAAGATCTGGACATTCTGCAAAAATCTAGACAGTTGAGAGATGCACCTTAAATTGTTCACATTCTCTGTAAGACTGAAGTCTGAATTAACTTTGAATACATCAAGATTCAGAAATTATGCAAAGGCTTATCTACAAACACTGAGTGACTTGGCCAATTTCAAAAGCCCCTTTCATCTGGAGAATGACAGCATACCTGTAATGTGTCCAGAAATTAGCAGCATGACAAGATTTTCACCTCATAGTTTTGGTCTGTTCCACATAAAATTTGTGGTTTTCTGGCAGATCATTGAGGATTGTATTCACTAAATAGGACACATTTGAGTTTCAGACTTCATATTATTCAGAAAATGTATGCTAATGCAAAACCTTTTAGTCTAGCAACTTTATGAGAGTAACATTTAAAATGTGTACCTAGTTTTGGGACTTTGACCTCCCCCATTACTTTTGGCTTTGTCCAGCTTTCTTCTTCTAAGAGGTTGAGAGGTATGAACCCCAATGCTTATGTGAAATCCTTAACTGACAAATTCTAACCCCATGTAAATAGTTGCATAAATGCCTCTGTCTCCCTCAGAATTGATTACAATGCCAAATTCAAAAATAACCCCCTATAACAGAACCCCATTATAAATGTGCTATAATGAAAGAAAAAGCTTACTGCATGCAAAAAAAAAAATTTCAAGATACAAAAAGGAACTAGGAACTGCAGACCTCGATCAAATCAAAAAAGCCAAATATGAGACAAAAATAGCCACCCAGTTGAAGGATAACAACAAGAAATTCTTTAACTGTGTTAGAAATCTCAGAAACAATGCCCAGCACTGCATAGACTTAATATTAAGTGATAATACATACTGAGGGCATTACAGTATAGGTTATGGGCAAGTACTAGGCTAGCTGCTCTTGTAGGCCATTGTAAGCCTAGTGAATTTCCCTTTCAAAATGCGAGAAACCCTGTACCTTGTGTCTGTGAGGTAGATACCTTTACCACCATACCAACCCTCACTTCAGAATATTTCTCCATAGTAGAAGTTGATTAACGGTAGTGGTTTTGGTTATGCTTACCTAACTGTGTAGCCCTCCGTCACATACAAGTTCACCACATTGTGCAACTTGACAGGTATGTGGTTCATCTCTCAATCTACCAGATACAGGAAGAAATGCACACATCACAGAAGTCTAACTGCTGATAGTCTTGAAGTTTGAGCTTAATTTATCAGCTCTCCAACATTCTCAGATCATATACTCACCTTTACACCCCCCGATCTCCCTAGAGCAAATCCTCAATATGCTATACATGGCCAAGAATGCTAACTGTGTGAGGATGGGCCAACATATACCATACAGCCTATTGGTAATCCTAGCTCATCATTTGTCACCTCCCCCCACAGTGCCTATTCAATGTCCGCCTTAATTTAGGGTTCATGCTGGATAAATAGATGATAGTAACAGTCCTTCCCTTGCACAAAGATGGGGCTTCAAAGGACCCAAGTAATGATAGACCGATAAGCTAGCCATCCTCATCTGTGAGGCTATAGAAAAGATCATTATGGATTTAATAAATTAGGCTATAGGTAACCCACAGACTCTAGATCCAAGTCAGTTCAGATTCATCAAGGGCAGATCCTGCTTACTTAATCTGGTTGAATTCTTCAAAAACGACTTCTCATTAGAAGTGCACCCAGAGTTCAGTCCTTGGGCCACATTTCTTTAGCATTTACTTCTCGAAGATCAAAGCTAATGTTCAGGGTTTGTGGCTGAACATGTTTGCAAATGCCTGCAAACTTGGCAACATCATAAGTACCCCAGGGGGCACTATGATTCTCCAGAAAGGCCTTACCAAAACAAATAGTTGGTGTCAAAATCATGGACTAAAATTAAATGTTCAGAAATGTATAGCGATATACTTTGACAAGCATGACTCCTCTTGTAACTATTACATCGACTATACAACCCTGAAAACTGAACCTGTAGTTAGGGATCTGGGAACCTATGTTGACAATAAACTGCTTTAGTCACCATGTGACCTCTATTGTGAGGAAGCCCTTTTTTATCACACATCTTATCTAATTAGCAGTAAACATACTTCAGGTTGATTAATCGCGGTGAGACCATGGAGCTCATCCACATGCAAGTCACCATAGATAAGATCCCTCACCACATCATGGCTAGCTACAAGCCACCATCTATGCCCCCAGAGTCTCATAACTCATACATAAATTTACTAGAGGTGCTCACCATCTATCCAGATACCCTGTTCATGGGTGACATTAACTACTCCTCTATAGACTTAACATAAACTGTCAAACTCAAAGGCACAATGCTTCCTGGACTTAAACGCAAATACCCTGGAACAGGTAGTGCAGTGCATGCTCCAACTGGAATATCAAGCATTCTGGATCTGGTACTCAACAACATAGATGAGTGTTGCAGCACCCCTCTTCACCTGTCACATCTTCACTAGTGAGATCAGATCACAAAGCTGAATCATTTAAAGTAAAAATTAAACAAGTAAATCCAACTAAACCAGAAACAGCTAACTATTCAGAGGCAAAATACATCCTGTTAAGTGACAGTTTGTCAAAATGCAAGGCTCCCCTAACCCTGAAACACAGCTGCCTATGCAGAATTGTTTATGCAGTCCCTACACAAACATGTGAATGGTTGTATAGAGGCTGCTGTACCTACCAGAAATAAACCCAAAACAAAAACAAACCCACTGGTAGAATCCTCACCCAAAAAGAGTATATAATAAATTAAAAGAAGAAAAATCATGGTCAGAATCAGGAAGAGCAACTCCTTTAAAAACAGTTGGCCTCTTATACAAGTAAACAAGAAACTAAGAGGTCTAATTAAGTCCAACAAGGTCAAGGTTGAAGTTAGGATAAGGACAGTCACACTTCAGCTATGTCCAGAACCTCAACTGCTGGTGAAAGGTACCACCTTCAACTTGTAATTCAAAGTTCATGCAACCTGACTGGTTCCACTAGTTGTGGCCAAAGGTTTAAAATCAGTAATCTGCAAATGGTAGATTAAACACACTCTCACTATATTCTTTCATAATGGCTCCTCCACTTCTAATCAAGGAAATTACTGGTTTACAGTTAGTAAGCTTAAATAATAGATTAAGCACATTCTTGCTATATTCTCTTTTATATAGGCTCCTTCATTTTGTTCTAGATCTTTTCTTCTGAGTCATGAAAAACCCCACCCTGCATGATATTTTATAGATGCACAAAAAACACCACCATAAATATCTGTACAAAAGATCTTAACCTTCACTGTTACATGAAAAGAACATTCTGGCCAAATATAGTCCAGCCCAAGAAATCCCCTACTTATGGAATAAGTGTCTGCTGTGTGTCAAGCAGTGCAACTTATCGGCACCATTCAGAACTGTTCTGGATAATTGTAGGGGCAATTGTATATTCTCCCAGGGGTAATAGGATAGCATTTCCCAATCCAGTGTTTCTTGGGCTTACATGGCTAGGCTTCCCAATGATATTCTTGATTGCTTGCCTAGATGTACCTGTCAACCTAGTACATATACCAATACCCAGCAAATGTCCATTATGCATAAGTCTAGAGTATATACACGGGCAAGCTCAGTAGTTAATGAATGATTTCATTCTCTAGGGTCATCCAGTAGGTGAGTATTTAACCATAAACAGGGGCAGAGTAAAGTTAGGCAGGAAAACATAACTACAGTAACTGTGTTACCATGCTTGAAAGAAGCCCAAGTTCTACTTGAGGTGAAAGAGGTTGCCCCTTCACCCAAAGGTAATTTGTAATTTTGTAATCCTTAGACCAGCAGAAGCAAATATTGCAGCTTTAAAGACTTCAAATGTACACACTCCCTACTATTCTGTGATGAAGTCTCAAATTTTAAATGCATCTCTTACCCCCTAAAAAGAGTTCAGCTCCCACCTAGAAAACTGTAAATCTGTCATTCCCTACCAAAACTAAACAAAATGGGAAGGATAAAAGCAAACCAGTGCCTGGTGGTCCACATGCATAAATAAACTTTGTAGTACAAGGAAAAAACTATCAGAATTTACAGCAAAATTAAAGACCCACAAGTCAAGGCCAACATCTAAAGGATTTCCAAGGTACTGAAAATAACATCAGGAAAACAAAGGCCTCCCACGAACTTAGACTGGCATCAGAAACTAAGAAAAAATGCAAAATCTGTTTTACTTCAGGAAATGATGAAGTAATATCAAACACTGTTTACATTTAATCATAATGGGACTATTACTCTGATCTAGTGAATACTACAAATTTTCCTCAAATTTGTGATCATCAGAAACCATCTCAAAAGCCAAGATGTATAATTCTGTCTAAATTACAGTACTGCCTCTGAAACAGGGTGGCAGAGTTCTTAGAACACTGCATCTACCTGATGGATGGATGGATAGGTAGATAAATGCATGCATGCAAAGTTTACAGAACATGAAAGGGAAAATATCAACATAAGACCAGGCTAAGGGTTTGGGATAAGTGATTGAAAGGGAGTAAGAATATATAGGAACAAAGTTCATGTCCGTCTTTTATTAACTTTAGTTGAATTGAAATTTACTGTGCTACTTAGTTAGCTTCCTTAGTTGAATTTAACCACTGGCTTAGTTTCTGGTGTCACTCCAGACAGAATCCAGTTTCTATCAGTGGAAGGATATGGTTAACAGACCATGTTGCTTTGCCAAGATTGGTGTGTATCTGTCTGCTGTGGGAGTTCAGATATTGGCTATAACTTTATCCACCCCTTAGCACATTTTTAAGGCAATATCAAAACACCAAAAGTATCAACATGCCAAAAAAAAAACAACAACCTTAAGATGTTACTGCTCAATGAGGGGAACCTAAGTAAGAAACTTGATGCGCTACAGGCTCTCTTCACTCTGAAGAATGTGCACATCTGTGTTGTCAAGGAGACTTGTTTTAAAGCTGCAGAAAGTACTGTGGCAGTGGCCGCAAAGCACACAACTCTTACCTAGGCCTACTAGACACACTCACCATCTAACCAAATGCTCTTTTCATTGAAGACTTTAAATACCTCTCATTAGACAGGGAACTTGCACTGCTTTAACTCATAGGCACAGTGTCTCCTGGACTTTGTCAACACAAACACCCTGGACCCCAGATAGTGCGTACTCCATCCAGAGGTTCAGGCATATTGGACCTAGTATTCACCAACATGGGAGATCATTGCACCCCCCATGTCACATCCTCATTGGTGAGATCAGAACTCAAATATGTTTCCATGGAAATAAAACTCAGGCTTGAAAACCCAGCTAAGCCTTTAACATTTAGAAACTAGCCTATAGCAAACTACATCCTAGTAAGTGACAGTTTATCGAAATTTGCACATCTACCTAAGCAGCATTATTTATGTACATACATGTAAATGTCTACATTGAGGCTGCCATACCTGAAAGAAAGAAGCCCACATCTAACACCAAAAACAAACCCCACTAGTGGAATTCTTACCTTAACAGGGTATATAACAAAAAAAGTGATGGGCAGACTCAGAAAGGACAACTATCACAGAGACGAGCTCTCTCATTCAGTTAAACAAAAAACTTAAGAAGTCTAATAAAGTACAACAAGGCCACTTACAAGGTCAGGATAGCCTCCCAAGGATAAAGACTATCACAATACCTTCTTCAGCTGTGTCAGGAACCTTAAGGGTAACACCTAGCAGAGTACAACACTACTAGTAAATGGCACAACCTTCACTGACCAGGGTAACATAAAGCTAAATTTAACAGCCAGTAGTTTTGCTAACTCAACCCAGCTAACCCCAGGAACTAAAGGCCCATCAGTCTGACTAC